>NC_045768.1:67481552-67794341 GCF_008692025.1 Phocoena sinus
TTGTTTTTCTATATAAATTTTAGGATTATTTGCTCTAATTCTGTGAAAAATGTCATGGGTATTTTGATAGGGATTGCATTAAATCTGTAAATTGCTTTGGGTCATATGGCCATTGTAACAATAGGAATTCTTCCAATCCAAGAGCATGGGATATCTTTCCATTTCTTTGAATCATATTAAATTTCCTTCATCAGAGTTTTATAGTTTTTAGAGTATAGGTCTTTCACCTCCCAGGAATTTCGTTTTGATGTGATTTTAAACAGGATTGTTTTTTTACTTTCTCTTTCTGATATTTCATTATTAGTGTATATAAATGCATGGATCAACAGACACAAGCCACTATGTATATATAATAGATAAGCAACAAGGATATACTGTAGAGCCTGGAGAATTATACCCATTTTCTTGTAAAAACCTATAACAGAGTATAATCTGCAAAAATACTGAATCACTGTGCTATGTACTTGAAACTAACACAGTCTTGTAAATCAACTGTACTTCAATTAAAAGAAAGAGCAGTTGTCACAGCTTTCAACTCCTAGAGCCCTTGAACATGTTCTCTGTCACCTCCCTGCCTCTGCCTTCATAGATCCATCACCTGGAATCTAACTCCCCATATGTACACACCACTGCCTTCACTGGCTGCCTCCTAGCCCCTTACAAACCTCGGCTCGGATATCACTCTTCCCCCCTGCCCACTGGGTTATATGTCCAGCGTGTGTTCTGAATTACATCATTTATCCTACTCTAATTCCAAATTTCCATTCCTCATAGCAATCTTCAACCCCCTTGAAAGCTGGGGCTGAGGCTTTTCCCCCTATTATAGCCACAGTCCATTTTCTTTGAAGGGGCTGAATTATTTTTAATAATCCCATTTGTGGATTTGAATATAAAGCCGCTTCCTCTTTGTGGTTTTTCCCCATGGTTTGGTTAGCTGCCCATAGCCAGTAGAGGGCACTCTGGCCTTTGACTAGAGTGCCCTTTGGTGGTAGTTTGATTCCTTCAGCATTAAGCTTGCTTTTATTTTCATTTTCCCCCAAAGAGGTGCTGATTTGAAGTTTCTTAATCAAGAGACTGAAATCATACATTAGATATTTAAAGTTATATCTTGTTTGTATAATGCATCCAAAGAATATATTGGGGTCGTGGAGAGTGATGGCTCACCTTCACTTAATCGTCTGAGGTTTACTGCTGAATCCATGCAGGCTCGAAAATTCCCCTCCTTAGGCAGAGTGGGTGCAGCTGTTGAGCTCTTGACAGTAGCTGAACGGGTCTGAAGAGCATAGTATGGTGTCTTACAAAAGTACTAGCCTTTCAGGGCTCCAAAGCCTGCTCCACCCCTCACTTAGGCTGGGTTGGCCTAGGGTAGTTTTGATGAGTTGTGATAGTAAAAGTGAATATTATTTGAGGAATGGAGGGGGAATGAGTCTGGTTTAGGAAGTGAGGGTAATGGGTCGTTCATTCATCCAGTCAGTCTTTCACGTGTTTAATAAATATTTGAGAACCTACCATGTACCCAATGCTATTCTCATCACTGGACTACAGCAGTAAATAAAACATATTAAGTCCCTGACCTCATGGAGCTTATGTTCCAGGGAGGGATATAAAATTAAATTTTAAAAATATATAATAAAATATAAGGAAAAATCCCATGGCGGGGGGGGGGGCGGGGAAATACAGCATACTGAAGGGTTAGGGAAACAAAGAGGGTGCCGTTTTAGGTGTGTGCCATAGAGGGGAGAACATTCCAGACAGAGAGTTCAGCAAGTGCAGAGACCCCAAAGCAGAGAGTGCCTGGTGAGCTGAAGGGATGGAAAGAGGCCAGAGGAGCTGGAGCAGGGCTGTGTGGTGAAGGTGGTAGGAGATGAGGTCGGGGAGGTAGCAGGGGTGGGGCAGGGAGAGCTGGGGGGCATGGTTAGGACTGGGATGTTCTTCGCAGTGTGATGAGAAACCACGGGACGGATGGTCAATAGTGGAAGCAGGGAGAACAGCCTGGGGGTTAATGCAGAGTCCAGGCAAGAGGTGCTGGTGGCCGGACCACGGTGGCAGTGGCAGAGGTGGTATGTAGTGGTCAAATTAGGCTGTATTTGAAAGACTTTAAAGACAGAGTTCCTGGGATTTGTGATAGATTGATTATATGAAATGTATGTAAGAGAGAGAGTGGCCAAATCCAGGGTCTCGTTTTCTCCTTTCTTTTTTTTTTTTTTTTTTTTTGCGGTACGCGGGCCTCTCACTGTTGTGGCCTCTCCCGTTGCGGAGCACAGGCTCCGGACGCGCAGGCTTAGCGGCCATGGCTCACAGGCCTAGCCGCTCCGCGGCATGTGGGATCTTCCCGGACCAGGTCACAAACCCGTGTCCCCTGCATTGGCAGGCGGACTCTCAACCACTGTGCCACCAGGGAAGCCCTCCCCTTTCTTTTCTTTCTTTTTTTGAAAAAATAAATTTATTTTATTTATTTATTTTTGGCTGCACTGGGTCTTCATTGCTGTATGCGGGCTTTCTCTAGTTGCGGCGAGGGGGGGCTACTCTTTCTTGCAGAACACAGGCTCTAGGTGCACGAGCTTCAGTAGTTGTGGCACACGGGCTCAGTAGTTGTGGCACACGGGCTCAGTAGTTGTGGTGCACAGGCTTAGTTGCTCTGCAGAATATGGGATCTTCCCAGATCAGGGCTCAAACCTGTGTCACAGGCAGATTCTTAACCACTGTGCCACCAGGGAAGCCCCTCCCCTTTCTTTTCTGAGGATGCATTTAAACTGAAGCCAAACTAGTCATCATCCATCTTAAGTTCTTGTATCCCTAACACCAAGCCTAGCACTGAACAGCTGTTGTTTATGCTGCCGTTGACAGTGAGGATTTCTTTTTTTTCTTTATTTTGTCTGCACTGGGTCTTGATTGCAGCATGTGGGATCTTTAGTTGTAGCATGCGGACTCTTAGTTGCGACATGCATGCGGGATATAGTTCCCTGACCAGGGGATCGAACCTGGGCCCCCTGCACTGGGAGCTCAGAGTCTTACCCACTGGACCACCAGGGAAGTCCCAACAGTGAGGATTTCTGATTTCAAATAACAGGACTTCAGCATAGGGGCTTCCTTCATTGTTCTATGATTGACAGCAGTCTGTTCATCAGGTTTGGATGATCTGCGAGGTGTAACATGAGCACCAAGGGTTTTTCCCTTTGTGGCCTCTGTTTCCCCCAATCCTCTTTCTGCTCTTTTATCTAGAATGAAGCATTTCATTTTGTTAGCTGAAGAAAGCCACCTTTAAAAGTTTCATTCCTATACCACAGGAAAGAACATTTTATATCCCTTCTGAAAAAGTGCAATGAAACCTCAGTGTGGCATTTGTCATTATTTCGAGTCAGGTTGGCGAGAATCTCCGTGATCAGGGCAGATTTTAATTCTTCTGGGCTCTGTGCCTGTAATTCAGAGAGCTGCCACCAAGTGGAGCAAAGTCTAACGGGCTAGGCCTCTCTGGGTACAGGTAGGAATGGAGAGCAAACTCCAGGCTTTTTTTTTTCCTCAAGAACTTGCAATTTATAGAGATGAACCTCATTTAAAATTATACCCGATAACTTGGAAGGAATAATAGCACAATAATTCATAATGAAAAAGCCTGTCTTTTAAATGTTTCTCATCTCTCACTTTCTCTGCAGCTCACTGCCTGTTTTAGGTCCCCTCCTCATCATGTCATGTCTCCCCCAATTCCCACATCACCAACCTCCTAATTGCATTCCCTGCCCCTCACCAACCCTACCCAGTCTTATTTTTACCCCCAAAATGATCTCTCTAAATCACAAGTTTGATCTCATCACTCTCCCCCTCAACACTTTGCCTCCCATTGTCTACAGAATAAATCCCGAACTTCAAGCTCTTCATAATCTGGCCCAATTGACCTTCACATCCGCATCTTCTCCCACCCCATCTTTTCAACCCTATGTTCTCTTGGTACTGGCCACACTCGTGTTCCTTTAGTAAGATGTACATTCAAGCCTTTGCTTTTCTCCATGCTGTTCCTTCTGCCTGGAATGCTCTTTCCTTTTTCCCTGGAAGTTTCATACTGATTCTCCAAGCCCCTGCTCAAAGCACCTTCTCTGTAAGATCTTACACAGCGTACTCATGACAGGCTCTCCTGTTGCTGCCATAGCAGTTTTTACAACCCCCTGTGCCTCTATTCTAGTGCAGAGGCTAATCACCAAAGCTGCTTTTTGTTGGTGGCTTTCTATGTGCCAGGGACTCCTTAAGGTCCTTTGTCTTAACAATAACGTGGATATATGTCTCCCACGCAAGATGGCTTGAAGATCAAGGTTTGCTTACATTCTGTAACTTTTCAGAGTTTACTAATATACCAGAGGCACAGCAAATGCTTATAAATTTCCCATCGATTAAAGACCCAAAGATTTTGGTTTTGATCTTGTGGGTTCTCAAGCACCACCTGGTGATTTTAAGAATTCCTGTAAGATTTTTTAAGAGCTCCCATAAGAATTCTGAGAAGACTAAAATATGCACCTTTTCACTGGGATGAGGTTTGGGGAATGCCTCACTTTATAAACCATGGGCTATAAACCACAGAGGGAAAACCCGGTCACCCTTCTCTCTTATTAAGAGCATTTCCAACTTTCTGACAATCATTGTAGATTTAACATGTTTTGGATAATAAGATGAAATGTAATCAAGTTACCCAAAGTGTTGTGAGGTTCTAGTCACATGTGCACTAAACGAATAACTCAGTTATTGTCTTCCCTTCCCCTCCTCCCTTGTGTAATTTTAAATGTTTTAGGAGTTCTAGTACAAAAAAAGGAGAGCAAGTGAAAATGTTTCCCTTCACTCTGAAAAGTTTCAAGGGTTACTAGGAGTTTCTCTACAGTTTGTTGGAATGTAAAAACATCACAGATACAGGGAATTATATGGATTCACTTTCTTCTCATGCTGTTTTGGACCGAGAAGGGTAGAACATCTGCAGACACCTGTTTGCTCTTGTAACTGCAGGGCGAAGAGGCCCATCTAAATGTCTCATGGGAACTGGGGTGGGAAGGGTTATTCTTTCTGTGAGAGAAAGAGCAGGTGAAAAATATGGAGATAGTTAGATAATAGACTGATCGATAGATGTATATTCAGGCCCTTCCATGTCTGGATTAAGACTCTTAAACAAGGTATGGAGGCCAAAATTAATGCCTGTCTCTGCGATGAGTGCCCTGAATATGCAGAGATAACCTACTGAAAACCAAAGTGGTATGATCTAGTTTGGGGTCAGAAGGGAAAAGTAATTTTTAGTGTAAACCTGGGTGGTGGCATTCAGCTGTCTTTCAAACCAACCCCAAGAATCTTGGACCTAAATTCCTCAAGACTGGAGACTAAAATACCAGGGCATGTTCCCATCCTGAAGCCTAATAAGGAGCCACAAATACTAGTGTAAAGTGAAGCCTTCCTCATCAACTCCAGAAAAGGAAATAGTCCTGGAAGGGAATCGACAGTAGTTACAAAGGAAGCCCCCAGGGGGCAGAAAAGAGCACCATCAGTGGCAGTGGTAAAACCTCAGTGGATACTTTAGGGGAATGAAATATGTGACTAACCTGGGAAAAGGGTAACCTCAGGGGTCTTGGATTTCCACTCATTTTACTGGGTGTCCAACAGAAAAACATATCCATCAGGTATGCTGCCCAGCCATTTTGCCCAGACACAGTTCATACTGACTAATCTGGTGTGTGAATGCACGGGGGGAAAGTGTAGCTTGTAAGCATTTCCCTACAGCTCTTGCTATGTTGTACTATGATGTGTTATTTGTGTGCCTGTCTCTCTTGCAAGATTGTAAACTATTAGGGAGAAAGAAGTAAGCATTACTCATTCTTGTACCTCTAGTTCCTAACTTAGAAACGACACTGCCAGTTGATCAACAAATCCTGGTGAATGAATGAATTTCTGAATGAATCACTGAGTGAATGGATGAGGACATGGTTTGGCCCTCTCTCTGCTCCTGAAGCCTGACTCCACATACTGCTTCCTAAAAAGTATTTCATGATTGCTGAGAAAGTTTACCACTAGCACAGTCCTTTGCATTTTAAAGGTGCAGGATTGAGAACAATTGCTTATCTATGCAGACAGGGCTGGAAAGAACTGATTCATGGTTTGCAGGTCCCTTCAATAGGCACAAACAAGACATTTCTTTGACTTGTGTCTCCAAATGCTCTCTACAGACTCAGCCCAGCTTCCCATAGCTCAGATACTGGACCAAAACACCATCCACCTTTAATTCAATTCTTGCATCAATAGTTGATGTGATTTTCAGGCTCTGGGAATGAGTGGACCAAAGGGTGCTGTGAAGGAATGTGTGGGGACCCTGTGACAACTTCCCGTGTGGAACCATGTGCGTCTATATGAAATTCAGTACTGATTAAGCAAGTTACCAGGGTATTGTTTGTTTTGTTTTTGTTTGCCTGCTTTGCTTTGTTTTATTGTAAGCTTGTTATCATCATCATCAAACACCTGCGAGGGCAATTTAGGTTTCAAATAAGCAAACCACAAATACAGGCAAGCACATAAGTGTATTGAAGAACAGGAAGTTGGTGGAAATAGTTACCCTCTCAGACCCAATCTCTGTGTGAATGAACACTAAATGAAGAGAACTCAGAGGTGAGTCTTTTCATGATGAACATCTTTGTATTTTATGAAGAACTTGGAAATAACTTACCTCTATGGATGGACTATAAAGAGTCCCTGAACCTCTGGTAGCAAAAAACAAAAACAAACAAAACAAAACAAAACAGAAACCAAAAAGCTCACTCTTGTTTCTAGGATAATCATAAATTAGTTGACAAGTTTTTGTGATTCCAGAGGGCTGAGAACATCTTATCATGGTGCATTTATTTTAGAATGTACTGGGGTGGAATTGTTTTGGTCCACAGCTGTGTTTTTGCACTTTACAATTACCCCACTATGCTAAATTAATTTAAAAGTAATTAGATTTGAATGATTTAAGTTATGGTGATTAAGATTTCTATAAGGTTTGCAAGTCTCTGACATTTAAGCTTCTACAAGATACTGTGGCACTTGCATCGTGTGGAAAGTGATTTATAGATGGTTAGGTGACCCAAGAAGTTCAGGACCTATCTCGCCCCAACCTCCAGTCCCCCTGGAATCTGAGGGAGAAGATGAGGATGACAAGCAAAGGGCTGGTTGGGGCCTGACCTGGTGTGGAGCTTGGCCAACTCATGGACTGAGTGTCTCTCTCGCCTGAAGTGTGCTGGCTGAAGGTCCAGCTCCACAGCAGAAGAGGAGGATTCCTCAGCTCCCTTTAACCCTGTCCACACTGAAATCTCAGGTCTCTGAAGGTTACCCTTAAGGGGGAGGAAGGGCAAGCCCAAGGAAAAGTATGCCAAGAAAGAGGAGGAGTCGAATGCTGCAGGAAGCTTTCTAAGCACGAGCTCCCCATTCTCCTGAAGAAGGCTGTTGAGTCAGTCCACCATCTAAGCCCTGTGGACAGGGCTGCCAAGGTGGAGGGAGCTAATGGCGACAAAAAAGGGAGCAAGAGCTGCCACCAGAAAACAAACCAAAAAAATTTTTTTGTCTGTCTTCGTATAAGACTTTTTCATAAACATGGTGTTGTCCTTGGGCTTACTTTGCTGTAAATGGAGAAATGACTCATACCATCTAATCATTTCTGTCCAAATTTAGTGTTGTATTCATGATGGACTTTGTAGTCTTTGGACTAAATCTGCTTTATAGGGATCAAATAATTATATGGAAACAGCCAAGTGTTGTTTCACAGTTATTAATCCATTGAACAC
Organism: Phocoena sinus; assembly: GCF_008692025.1. NCBI lineage: Eukaryota > Metazoa > Chordata > Mammalia > Artiodactyla > Phocoenidae > Phocoena > Phocoena sinus. Next base: position 67,489,334 of record NC_045768.1, read on the forward strand.
GTGTTAAACTTGTTTTTACTGTAGCTACCCACACCTGTAGCTCATCATTGGAGACACCTTTGGGAGCTTTCTGCTTGGCCCTTAAAAATCTGTAGAGTTCAGAGTTACCAGGTCTTTCTGATGGTCAGCCAAGATTGAGAACTGTCAATCTAGCTTCCTAGTTCTAGCCTCCTAGAACTGTCAATCTAGCCTCCATGCCTAGTGGTCTCCCCAAATAGGTGTTTTGTTTATGCTCATAATTTAAGTGCTTTTCTCTATGTTCTTTTTCTAAATCCTAACTCTTCTCATGTCTCTTATCTTTGATGAGACCTTCTCTGAATATGTGATTAAGAAAAATACTCTCTAATATATGAATACTTACAGAATATATTTCTCCCCTTACATACTTAGTCATCTTTTGAGGTCTGTAAATCTGGCTTCCCAGACCTGGGGGCAATCAAGTGTATAGCTCTTTAAGACTTCTGAGAGATTAATGGCTACACAAACAGATGCTCAATGTACATTTGCCAATTAAAAAAAATAGAATTCTAAACCTAAATTGATTAATGCTAAATACTTCAATTTTGAGCCTACTTAGAAATTTTTTGCTAAAGAGAACATGAAATTACAGTGAAATTGGTGGTGTAAGTGTCAATGGTGGGATTCTCTTGCAGTAGAAACCTTCCAATCCTAAGGCTTGATAACACTGAAAGGCATTGTAGGCTCTCTGTTCAGAACTCAAAGGCAAGCCAATCTCTGGGATAGTAAGTGATTTAAGGGATTGAATGACAAGGTCCATATTAAGGTTCTTGCATGAAATAGTACAGTCCTCCCTGTGCATGGCTGCACTATGCATGAATTTCAGTTAGTTAAATAACACTAGTCCCACAAAAATATGATTCAAATTTCATTACCATGTTATACTTACTGTGAGTAATTGCATAACATACAGTTTGTTCCTAGCTCTTCAGGCAACAAATATCTATGTAAATAACATGCAAATCATGATCAGTAACCAGTCATGCCCTTTATTTCAAAGTCTGCGAGTGATTAGTCTACACACATCCTTTTTTAATTTGCACAGTCAGCAAAGCATGTAGTTGTATTACCTCCTTGTCTCCCAGGGATAAACCAACATGACATTTTATAAAAATGGATAATCAAAAAGGGAATTGGCCAACAAAGATAAAAGTGCAAAAATGAAATGAAAAGTGATAACCCTGGAAGTGAAATTTGAATCAGACATAAATGGAGTTATAGAAGTACTGCTGACTATGGAAATGTTGACAGGGCTGCTATTTGAAAGATTCGGCATATACAGCTGGAGGAACTGAGGGAAGGTGAAATTATGTATCTAAATCAAGGAAAGTGGTTGTGACAAAAAGGATACCGTAGAGGAAGTGGGGCTATCTAGTAAAGAATTCCCCAATAAGTGAACTTTCAGAGCTGTTTCATGACATTGAAATTGCAAAAGATACAGTATTGGAAGTAGATCCTAACACAGAAAGGAGTATGACAATTCACCAACATATAAACAATGCTCATTCTATATCATAAATTATATGATGAAAAGGAGAAGGCAAACACTGTTCAAACTACTCTTGACAGGTTTTTAATGAACAAATAAAACATTTTAATGTTCAATGTTCCTAATGTGCTAAATTACAATGTACTAACTAAACATTAGTTTTACTATTTCTTTCCATTTCCCTATCCATTTATGACCAACAGTAGGAGAGTTTTTAATATTTTGACAAAAATTTTTAAAGGTCACAGAGCAACTGTAATTTTCCCCATTGATTATTAACATACTTTGCACAGTTTTAGCTTCCAGGGTCATTTTTACAGTCTTGCACTGCCATGCAAAGTGAGGACTGCCTTTATTATTTCAAAGTAGACTGTTATAAATTAAGAATGCTTATCATAATGTATAGAGTAAACACTTAAAAATACATAAATAAAAGGTACATGGAAAAGGTATAGCTAAAAGGTTTATAGAAGAATTCAAAGAGATTACTTAAAATTATTTGATTAACTCAAAAGAAGGTAGGAAATTAAAACTAGTGAAACAAAAACATCTTTTTAGATGGCAGCAAGGTAATAAAGTCAACTATATCAGTGATTACATTAAGTGTACATGTGCTAAACACTTTAATTAAAATTCAGAGATTGTCAGATTGGACAGAAATCAAGTTTCAACTATACGTTGATTACAAAAGACACAATTTCACATAAAGACGCCCATAGATAAAGGTAAAAGCAAAGAAGGAGACATTCCCTACAAATAGAACTGTAAGAAAGGTGGTAAACTTTTTAATATGGAATAAAGTAGACACCAAGCAAAGAGATTATCAGAGATAATGAGGGACACTTGATAATGATAAAAAGATTGATTCATCAATAATACAAAATAATCATAAATGTGTATATATTCAATAATTTCAAAATACATGAAATAGGAGAAATAGAAATATCAGTAATTATCATGAGAGATTTTAATATCCTTTTCTCAGTAATTGATAGAATAATTAGTTAAATTCAGGGCAGGTAAAGATGTGAACAACACCTTGACCTAACATTGCCAGAATACTACCCACAACATCTGCAGAGTACATGTTCATTCCCAGTGCATATGGGACTTCCACCAAAATAGACTGTTTGCTAGGACATTACATTTCAAAAGATTGAAATATTATGCACTATGTTCTGTGACCATAATTAGAGATAAATAACAGTAACTTAATACATTAATAATGCATAATAAGACAAAAGATGAAAATTTTGCATTTTTATAAGCGTATTTTGTATTTGGGTCCAATGTGATTTTTCTCTTCATATATATTCTTTAGAGCTGTCATAAATATGCCCTACCCCAATGGTTAATTTTGAACATTGTAAAATGACAGCATTAGTCTCATAGGAGCTGTGATACTTGAATTAATTCAAAGAGCATCTGGCATGGTTTAGGTGACAGATTGTGAAAAGACTTAGCTATTAGAGGACCAATTGGACCAAGTGCTTTGGTTCTGTTTATCCAGATGACATATTAAAATTTCCCCATTTTGAAAAATCCACTCTACCAATGGGTTTTTTTTGTTGTTGTTGTTTGTTTGTTTTTGTGGTACGCAGGCCTCTCCCTGTTGTGGCCTCTCCCGTTGCGGAGCACAGGCTCCGGGTGCGCAGGCTCAGCGGCCATGGCTTATGGGCCTAGCCACTCTGCAGCATGTGGGATCTTCCCGGACTGGGGCACGAACCCGTGTGCCCTGCATCGGCAGGCAGACTCTCAGCCACTGCGCCACCAGGGAAGCCCCCAATCGGTCTTTTAATTGATGTATTTAGACAATTTAGTTAGCTAATGTTAGGCCGTAAGTCTACCATTTGTTTTGGTTTGTTTTTGTCTGTTCTTTCTGATTTTAGTTTCTCTGTTTTATTTTTTCTGCCTTCCTGTGTTACTTTAAAAATTTTTAGCAGTCCATTTTCATTTATCATTTTTACTTATTAGCTATAGTGGTTTTGAGTATACCACTTTGTATAGCTTTGTAATCAATTTCTTCAGGTATTATATTACATATACTATATATACACACACACATATATATATATGTTATATATATCATACGTATGATGCATAGTCTACTGGTATCAACATTTTACCAGTTAGAATGAAGTGTAGAAACTTATATCATTTTATATCCCTTTGCCCTCTTCCATTTATAATATAATTGGCTTAAATAAATATTAAATTTAAGAATTTCCTCTATGTATATTGAGAACCAAATTAGAGAGTGTTATAATTTGTGCTTCAAATGTCAAAACGTCAAAAGTTTTAAAAACTCAAGAGAAAAAGTAAAATCTTCTTTACTCGTATTGCTCCTCTTTCCATTGTTCTTTCTTCCTTCCTGATATTCCAAGATCCCTTCTTTTTTTATTTCTTTCTGTTTAGAGTAGGAAGTCATGGCTTATAGCTGACAGGTGGGGTTGGAAATCCAGGTTCCCCAAATGGCATCCAATGCCACTCGATGAGGGGGTTGGCCCCTGATTACTGCTGATATCACCCCTTGTACCCTGTCATTACTCTAGTCACAAGGTCCCTAGCCTGTCTGCCTTTTGCTTTCCACCTTTCAGAGTCTTCTTGTGTTTCTTTAATCAGAAAATGTCCAATATTTTTAGCTGTACTGAATAAAAAGAATAGGGAAAAGTATGTCTACTTTATATTTGCAGATGTGGAAATCTTGGGAAATATTTCTAATGCAATGATAATGAAAACTCAATCTATCCGAATTTGTGAGATGCAGCTAAAGTATTTAGCAAGAAATACATAAATCTAAAAAGTTATATTAGAAAATAAAAATGATCTATAATTGGTGATCTAAACCTCCACTTTAGAAAGCTAGAAAAAGGAGACCAAATTAAACTCAAAGTAACTAGAAGATGGAAATGATAAAGATAAAAGCATACTAAATATATCAGAGAACAGAAGAATAAAAAAGTCATTGAAATCAGCAGCCCTTTCTTTGACAAGATCAACAAAATTGAGGAATCTTTAGCAAGACTGATCAAGGATAAAAAAGAGAGAAGATGTAAATTGCCAATACATTCATTTTTGATATAACACTTGTTTTGAGACGTGAATTCTTTCCAGTACAATTGGTAAACTAGGGAACACCTTGAGTGTAGCACATTTTCACATTCACTTGTGCATGATTCTTCTGTGCACAAGAAACATAGGTGAATGCTGAACCCGGATGAACCAAGTCACCTGGGAATACACAATATGCACATCTGTGCACAGCTCAGACATCTACTAGCTACCTCATTTCACCACGTGTGTGATGGGCCACACCCATCCACATCTGGTGTTGGATCTTCCTGTTCAATTTTAGAAAACTATTTCCATCACTTCATAACTCATAAACTGCAACCCTTCTGGTACCTGCTTCCACAAGCAAGCTTCAGGTCTTTTTTTAAGGTAAAGTGCCACGTTTGTTGTAGAACTTATGCATTTCTTAAGCTTTCCACATGTGTAAAACTGCTACTGTTTTTTAACAGATTTCTATCTTTTTCTTTTTCTGTTATGCGTCACCAACAAAAGTTTTTGAATGTTGTACCCTTATTCCTATTTTCCCCGTAAGCCTTGTGGTTTTTACTGGGTAATTTTGCATAACACCATGATTTTTAAGGGTATATATGTAGCATTATAGCAAAACTGGCTGTTACTTTACCAGGTGCTGAAATTTACTGTCCCTGATAGTACAACCAGACATTGTATGCCTCCTGATATGTTGCATTATGCACTATATAGCATCTCCTGTGAAGACTTCTTACCAAAAGTCTTGAGCCTGAAGCTAATCAAGACTTTAGATCTAACCTCCAGTGTTAAAAAAAAAAAAAAAGAAAAAGAAAAACTCCACAAGGGAGGGCAAAAGAAATAATTTAAATGACACCATGAGGAAACCACTAGATAAATGAAAAATGTTACAACCAAGCAGATAGTTGGCCTGGTCTGATTGTATCCTATTTTGGAGAAACCAACTATAAAATACATTTTTGGTACCACTGGGGCCACTTACTAAAGACAAGGTATTACATGAGATTATGGAGTCATTGTTACTTTCAAGAGTAGTAATGTTATTGCTGTGAAATTGCAAAATGTCCTTATTTGGGGACTATAAAAAGTTACATATTTAGAAGTGAAATGTCCTGATGTGCGTAATTCCTCTAAAATGTTTCAGCCTTTTACATATGCGTGTATACACACACACACACACACACACGCATATATATACATATATGTATATGGAAATAGAAATGCAAATATAAGTATATAAAAGCATTTATATACTTATTTATACACTTATTTATAAATATGTAAAAGCAAGTACAACAAAATATTATGGATGGTCATCGTACTAATCTTTTCACTTTTTGTATGTTTGACATTTTTTTGTATTTTTATAATTTTACAAAATTGGCATTTAAGAGGAATTAAAATATTATTCACCTGCTTTTTTTCACAGAAACTCCTTGACTTTAGGGACCACCCCTCCTCCCCCGACCAGGTCTCAGGGCCAGTGTATCCTTGTCTGCTCCAAGTGGACACGGTCCGATCTCATTGCTCTCGTGTCTCCTGTTATAAAAGCTCTCCGCTCAGGAGGCCTGTGCCCATCTTCAGGATTCCTTGCATTCCTCCAGGATATAAGGCTCCCATTGTATTCCCTTGACTGGCCCCACAAGGGAAATTTAGCATAACTTTCTCTCTTACTTGGATTTTTTTTTTTCCTTTGAGAAAAGGAACAATCAGATCAGAGCAAAATCTGAAAAAGTGGGGTCATGCTTAATGTTCGCCAGGAGGAGAGACAGTGTTCTAGACATTTGGGACTTTGCGGGGAAATTTTTTTATGCCTTTAGCGAAGGCTTTAGCACAGATGGTCAGCCCAAGGGGGAAGGCAGAGCCAGGAGAATGAGTGTACAATGTGTGTGCCTGAGTCCTGCTTTCGTGAAAAACTTGGCACAGCGAATCTGTCTCTCCCAACTCCTTGTTGACTCAGAGCTGCTGAATCCGAGCCAGGCCTGAAGGAAATAGATATCTGAGTACAACACACACTGGGACAGCTCGTGTGCACGCTGTTGCAGCGATTACACGGAAACCTCGGAGATGAAGGGCACGGGGGTCGGGCATCCAGGAGATGAGTTAGGGTATTTAGGAGTGATTATAGGACTTTCTTTTGGCTTTTTTTTTTTTTTACCTTTAATTTTTCACTCGAAGAGGTGATTAACTGTTGTGCATCCAGAAGTGGTTTAAGCTAAACACAGCATAGCTGGCAGAGGTTGTTATAAAATAGAACTTGGTTGTGGGAATGCTGCCTCTTAGCTGTAATCCTTCCCCTGGGTAAAGAAATGTCAATGCTATGCCCTCAGGCCAAGGTCAACCTTGAAAATCAGGTGTAAGATCTCAAGTCTTTAATTTGGGGGGGAAAGGTCATTCTCATGGGTATGCAAACTATCTGAAGTCAGAGGGACCTTTTCTTGAATAACCATCATCTTTTTTAGAAGTGGAAGAGACCACCGTTAAGATTTAGTTCAGATTCCCAATTTTATAGATGAGGACTATAGAAGTAATTTACCCAAGCTCACATATAGGTAATTGGTGATAGAGGTAAGACTCCAAGTTCAGTGCATTTCTCACTATAGCATGTGGTTTCTATGAATTTAGGATTCTTTCCCTCATTGATTTATGATTAAATGTGAACTCAGTAGAATACGATTAAAACTCAGAGGAGATTGTGCGTTGGCCTTATTGACCTTGCAAAACTTTGATTAGGTTCTCAAAGGTGGGGAGGAGACTGTAGTTGGAAGATTGTATGGACACAATCAGCAAAATAATCAGAGCCTCTAGTTAGAGGCAGGTGTCGCCCTTTAGGTGGTCTAATCTCAGGGGATGCTCAGAGATGATTCCAGCTGTGCCATCTGAAGAGCTATATCGGCATTGTACGTGTAGGTACCTGTGTGAGGTGGAGAGCTAAGCATTATGGAGTTAGGAAACATTAGAAAGTAAGAAAGGTGGCTCTAGGACCCAAGCTAGGTGTACATAGAAATATCTCCCTGCCTCCAGCTTTAGCTGAGTCCCCCCTGCATGGGATGCTCTGCAACAATTTTTTTCTTCTGTAGAAACTCCCTGGAAAATTCTATTCTTCTTTTTATTCACTCATTTATTTTTTAAAACTTTTATTGGGGTACAGTTGATTTACAATGTTGTGTTGGTTTCCGGTGTACAGCAAAGTGAATCTCTTATACGTATACCCACTCTTTTTTAGGTTCTTTTCCCATACAGGCCATTACAAAGTATTGAGTAGAGTTCTCTGTGCTCTACAGGAGGTCTTCATTAGTTATCTATTTAACATATAGTAGTGTGTATATGTCAATCCCAACCTTCCAGTTTACCATCCCCCCCCTTATCCCCTGGTAACCATAAGTTTATTTTCTACACCTGTAACTCTATTTCTGTTTTGTAGATAAGTTCATTTGTACTCATTTTTTAGATTCCACATAGAAGTGATATCATATGATATTTGTCTTTCTCTGTCTGACTTACTTCGCTCAGTATGACAATCTCTAGGTCCATCCATGTGGCTGCAAATGACATTATTTCATTCTTTTTTATGGCTGAGTAATATTCCATTGTATATATGTACCACATCTTCCTTATCCATTCCTCTGTTTATGGACATTTAGGTTGCTTCCATGTCCTGGCTATTGTAAATAGTGCTGCAGTGAACATTGGGGTGCATGTATCTTTTTGAATTATGTTTTTCTCCAGGTATATGCCCAGGGGTGCGATTGCTGGATCATATGGTAGCTCTATTTTTAGTTTTTTAAGGAACCATAGTGGCTATACCAGTTTACATTACTACCAACAGTGTAAGAAGGTTCTCTTTCATTCATTCTTTTAAAAAAACTTTTTTTGAGGAAATAACTTCAGACATGTAGAAAGGTTGCCAAAATATTGTTAAGTATTCCTATATACCCTTCACCCAGATTCTTAACATGTTAATGTTTTACCAGTTTGACTTATCATTCTTTCAGAATCATTTGAAAGTATATTGCAGATATAATGCCTCTTTATGCCTAAATTCTTCAAGGTGTATTTTTTTAAACAATGATATTCTTTTATAAAACTATAGTACAGTTATCAAAACCAGGAAATTAACATTCCTACAGCTATTATCTAATCTACATTCACAATTCATCAATTGTCACACTAATGTGTGAATGTATTTTTGTGATCTAGGATCCAGTCTAGGCTCACATGATACATTTAGGTGTCATGTCTCTCTAATCTCCTTCAAGTTCCTCAGTCTTTTTTTATGACCTAGACGTTTTTGAAGATCACTGCCTGGTTACTTTGTAGAATGTTTTCATTTTTGTTTTATCTCATGTTGGCACAGTGGTTGAGAGTCCGCCTGCCGATGCAGGGGACATGGGTTCGTGCCCCGGTCTGGGAAGATCCCACACGCCACGGAGCGGCTAGGCCCGTGAGCTATGGCCGCTGAGTCTGCGCGTCCAGAGCCTGTGCTGTGCAACGGGAGAGGCCACAACAGTGAGAGGCCCGCGTACCACAAAAGAAAAAAAAAAAAATTGTTTCCCACAATTAGATTTAGTTTATACCTTTTTGGAAGTAACACCACAGAAATAATGATGTGTTTCTCTCAGTACATTATCTCAAAAGGCAAATGATACCTATTGCCCATTATGGGTTATAACTGAGCAATTGGGGAAAGTGGTGTCTGTGACATTAGTACACTGTAAAGTAACTTTTTTCCCCATTTGTAATTAAGAAGAGTCTTGTGGGAGATACTTCCAGACTATGTAAAAATTATGTTTCTTATCAAAGTTTCACTCATTGGTTTTAGCATCATGGTGATTCTTGGTTGCTGCCCAATGCTAATTATTTTCTAATTCCACCACTCCTTCCATATTTATTTCCATCGTGTCTTCTATATCTGTATCTATATCTATTAGGTACCATTCTAAGGCAAGGAAGAGATTTTTTTCTTCTTTCTCATTATTTATTTATATACTTACATAAGTACAGACACATGGAGTCTTATTGCATTCGGTGGGTTATAATCTGTACTGTTAATATTTATTTTGAGGCTCAAATTGTCCTAGGTTGAGTCCCTGTAAACTGACTCCTTATCCTTTTGACATGTCCCCATATTCTTTTAACACATCTCTACTTTCTGGTGCAGCAAGATATTCCAGGTTCATCTAGTAATTTCCCAATCCCACCCCTAAAAGCAGCTGTTTTTTCAAAGAACACTGATTCCTTTCAGTGGAGCATGGTATTTAGAATCCCAGATCTGGGTGCTAAGTTTGCTTATTTGTACTGGGATGTCCCAAATGACACTTTTGCAAGCACTATTTTCATCATTTCACCTCTATGAAAGTTGCTGGGCCTTTTTGCTAGAAGACCCAGGGTCCAATTTTCCACTTCCAGGCCTGTCCTGGTGCTGCCTTCTGTCTTCCAAGAAGAAGCTTTCACCTGCTTGTTCTCATATTCTTAGTAACATCTGTTCTCCCAGTGGCTATGAATTTGGATGCAAACTTCCCAGAGCCCATCTGTCCAACCAATTCCTATAGCAACCATGTATTCTGAACCCCAAACTAGGAAATTTCAACACACAACCTCCCAAGCTTAAATATACTTACGGATAGAATGGAAAAAGGCCTTTGAAATGTGGAAAGTCCTGGAAATTCTATCCGTCAACAAGTACAAAGACCTCCCTCTTCTTCTTCAAATAGGGGCACAGATGTGAAGAAACAAAATTGGTAAGTGTGGGTAGAACTCAACCTTTCCAAACGTCATTTGTGAACCTGTAGCTTGTTCCCTGGTCTATATTTCCCAACCATTCTTCTGAGAAGTTTCAGGGAGGGTCTTTGTCAGTCATGCCTCTTTAATTCTTGGAACTAAAGCTCATAAATCCTTCTCTGTCTCTAATCTTGGGTATCTCAGGACTGAATTAGAACCCTGTCAAAGCATTTGCTCTCCATATGAATTCCCAAATGCTCTAAATATCAACTCTCCAAAAGAAGACCAAATACAGTGAGTGATGGTAGACAGGAAAAGTAACTAACATAACATATATGTTTTATTTTCCCAGTCCTGAAAGTTTTCCCTGGTCAAGTCTGTCATTTTTATTATGTCTTAAAGTTGTGCTTTGTTATCATTTCATTTGAAAACACATGTCTTTGTTTAAAAATGTGTGTTAGTTGGTGCTAGTTGTATATTCTGAAACATCTTCCTGGAGTCATAGTAGTTTTCACTAATCTCAGAAACCATGGCCTTTTCTAATGCTGGGGAAGCAGAAGCACAAAGGAGGACTTGTCAGAGCTGACTTCCAGCTCAGGGCTGGATTTCAGTGTAATCTTAGCAAGTCACGCATCTTGTGTACTGTGTCTACTGTTGCCTCTAGCCCATGTGGTAACTTTGCATGGATTAGAAAAAGGTGCCTAAAAGGTCTCAAACTCACAAGTAATTAGTTGGTCACTTCCACTCACAACTGATTAGCCAGAATTAGTCACATGACTTCATCCAATGACAAGGCTGTCAGGAAGTGTCCCCTCATGTACCCAGAATGGGGGGAAAACAGGAAATATTTGGCAACAAGATTAATGACAATGAAATGCCTTACAATTGGTTGTATCTTATAATTGATATTTATAATATTTTACCGTATTAGTGGTAGGTAAAATAGTGGTGCTTCTTACAATATGTGGCCTCTCAAATTTTGTGAAATATGGCTGCTTTTATGGGTAGTATGAGACTTTTAACAGGATTTCTTCCTAGCCCCACTAACACATGGGGTAAAAATCAAAGACTATGGTCATAAAGACACTCATAGCCAATAAACTAATGCAGAAACTCACAGGACGTCTTTGTGGGCACTGTTGGGCCAAGTTTATGCCATTTGCATGTGTATGGGGGAGCTGCGTCCATCCTTGGCCATCACTTTTGACCCTCTCTCTTTGTCCTGCATTCCTCCCCCATCTTATGGCCATTGTAACTGCTGCTGCAATGCCTGGGGCCAAAGTCTCTTTGCTTGTCTGAGTCCTGGTGGTCCCGTGGCTCTTGCCATGACTACTGCTTCCCCTGGGACCCTGGTCGCCGTGCCATGTCCACTAGAGTTAATTACCCCCTATTCCAGGCAGGAACCGCACTTAGGCCAAAGCTTGGGATCTGGGTCCGATGGCCTCATCTCAGCCTGAGCCCTGGTACAGCTCTGATGCAGGTCGTCTGGCTGTTTGGAGCCCCAGCTGATGCTGGTATCTGGGCCCAATTCTGGTTGCCACCTGGCCAGACTCTCCCAGTAATGCGCCACCTTGACCACATAGCCTGTTTTGCTCTAGCCACCAATACCCTGGCTAGCCAGCAAAGTGTCCTCCTCCAGCATCCCATGATGATGCCGAGGAGGCTGTGTTTCTCCCACTCTAGACTGTTAATGATCTTCTCCTAGAGGATAGTCCTGATGAGAGAAAGCCTGTCCCTACTGTTCTGTGAAGCTTTAAACACCATGCAGGGCTTAGCACTTGCTCCACAAATCACTTACTCTCCCTCCAGACCCACTGCAAACTTTCCCATCCTTGCCCATTCCCCTCCAGCCACACTGAGCTGTCTGCAACCTGCTGTCCAATACACCAGGCTCTCTCACACCAGGCTCTCTCATACCTCGGGTCCTTACACAGGCCTTTTGTTTAGAATACATCTTGCTGTATCCAGCCTATTCTTACACATTCTTCAATGTCAGGCCAAAGACTATCATCCCTTGGACACCTTCCCTGATTTCTGCAGCCTGACTCATTCTCCCTTCCTTCAAGCCCTCCTGAATTTCAGCCATACTCATGTCAATCTAATCACTATATCACATTATAGTTGAATATATCTGTCTCTTCAAAGCAAGCTCCTTGAAGGCTGAAGCCCTGCCCTTGCATTTCCGTGTATCTCATGTCTAGCACAAAGCCTGGCACGTTGCAAAGCCCAATAAATGTTGAATGGATACAGGTCTGTGCTCTTGATGAAGAAAATAGGAAGTCTGTCACCAGGCATACAAACTTGAAGGCTCCATTAGGGCCCTCTCACTGGAAGTGGGGTGACACCAAACCTCGAGACAGAACAAATGGGAGCAGGAGAGGGAGATGCCATCCATGTCAGCTTTCCTCAAGTGTAGTGAGGGGCAGGGAGGGACCAGCAATGATGCCAGGGAGGAAAGATGGGGCATTTCTCAGACACCAATGTGTGCTAAGGAACAGCTGCAGCGCAGAGACCAATAAGGCAGGAGCCTTAGAGGCTCCTAGAGAGGACACCCGAGGGGTCAACTCTGTAGCCAGGATTTTACTGCTGAGCGCCAGAACGGTTTTCCCAGCTGCTCACTGGAAATATCCTGGACATCTCAGGTTCGGGATGCCCAAAGCTGGGAATCATTGTCATCCTTTCTACCTCCTGGGCTTCTTCCTTGGTGAGGGTTCTACCGCATATTGAGCCAGGAATCTGGGTATCATTCCTGATGCCTCTCGTGCCCTCACTTCCCGCATCTGATACACTATCAAGATCTGTCAGTATTTTCACCTGAACGTCTTTGGATTCTCCTTGCTGAGTGCCTCTTAATTCCATCTCCTTATCTCCTCTCCATTCTCACTCTCTTGATTCAGACCACCGTCCTCTTCCAGACTTAAAACTGATGGCCCTGCCTTTAGTCCCTGGACAATACTGTTAGGTACTTCTCTCCCTTTTCTGAAAGACTTTGGAACCTACTCGTTGTCAGGAGAAAGTCTTATTTCCTTAGCATGATAGAATCACCTTCGCAATCTGGCCCCTTCTTCACTGTCAAGCTTTATCAGTTAAGATTCTTTCAGCTTTAAGTGGAAGAAAATCCTGATGCAAAGGACTTAAACCAGTGATTTCCTAAGTGGCAGACACATGTCTAGAGCGTGTGCAGGATGACCCATTGGACTACAAGGAAAAAATATTAGAGCTTCTTAAAAGTAAGACATCAAACCTTCCATAGGTTTAAGAGTCTGAAGGAGGAGATAGAATTCCAAATTGGGGAAGAGTTGACCAAGTGCGATCCAGGTGTGCCTGGCTCAGTGAATTTAGAGATCGTACTACCTGGATTTTTTGGATGGTGAAGATAATGAAATGATTTTCCTTTTAATTTGTTATTGAAACATAATTTATAAAACTGAAATATACCATAGATTAGTTTTTCCTTTTATAGAACTTCTAGAAGTAATAGAAACAACAGAATATACTCTTCTGTGTTTGCTTTTTTTGCTTACCATAATGCTTTTGGGACTGGGATTCATGTGTGATGATGTGACCTGGTATATGCTTGACTTCCTAAGAAGCTGCCAATTTGTTTTCTAAAGTGTTTGTATGATTTTGTACTCCCACCGGTGGTCTATGAGAAGTTAGGTTACTCCATATCCTTGCCAACATTTGATGTTGTCAGACTTTCATTTTAGTCATTGTAGTGAGATGGTATTTCATTTGGGTTACGTTTGCATTTCCCTGATGACTAATGGTGTTTTTTACCTTTCTATATGCTTGTTATCCATTTGTATATCTGCTTTTGTGAAGGATCTGTTTAAGTCATTTGTCCATTTAAAAAAATTGATTGACTTTTGTTTAATTTGTAGGAGTTCTGTATATATTCTACATTTAAGTACTATATCAGATATATTTGTTGCAAATATTTTTTCTAGTCTATGAGTTCCCTTTTCATTCCTCTAGTAGTGTTTCTAATTTTAGTAAAGCTTTTAAATTCTGGTAATTAGACTTCATATATTTTTTCTTGGGGTGTTAGTACTTTCTGTATCCCATCTAAGAAACTTTGTCTGATTATGAAGATAACCTCTTGTGCTTTATTCTAGTATAGAGTAAGAGTAAAAGGCACATAGCCTCTTCGTATCATAAAATCAGTTTTGAGTTCACAGACTTCCTGAAAGGGTCTCAGGAGCCCCCAGTGATAACCAGAACACACTTTGAGATCTTATACTTTATATCTTTACTGATTTTTTTGTCTATCTTTTCTATCAGGAGTATGAAATTTCTAAGTCTGATTACAGGATTTTTTTCTTTGGTGCTGTCAGATTTTGCATCATATGTTTTAGAGCTCTGTTATTTCATGCATACACATTTAGGATATTTATGTTTCTCAATGATTTGATCCTTTTATATGTCCCTCTTTATCTCTGTCAATGCACTTTGTCTTGAAGTCCAATTTGATATTCATATAGCTACTCTATCTTTTAAAAAATATAAATAATGATTTCATAATATATATTTTTTCATCCTTTTACCTTTAACCTGTCTGTGGATTTATATTTAAAGTGCATTTCTTGTGGACAGCATATAGTTGTTTTTGTTTTTTGGCTTTTTTTGAATGCCAGTATGACAATCACTTTCAAAAATTAGAGTTTTTACTCCACTTAAATTTAATGTAATTATTGACATGGTTTGGTTGAAGTCCACTGTCTTGCTGTTTGTTTTATTTGTCCTACCTATTTTTGGTTTACTTTTCTTTCTTTCCTGGTTTCTTTTGGATTAATTGAATATTGTTTAGTGTTCCTTTCTGTATACTCAGTTGGATTTTAGTTACACCTCTTTGCTTTATTTTTTAGGAGTTGCTTTAGGAATTAAAACATCCATTCTCAACTAATCACAGTCTACCATGAATTAATATGTTTAACACTTCATATGCAACTTAAGATCCCTAACAGCATACTTCCCTGTTACATCCTCTTTCCTTTGTGCTGTTGTTGTATAACATTTTACTTTTATGTATATATAAACCGCACAATGCATTGCATTAATTTGTAGTTTATACATATAATTATGTGAACACTTTTACTGTGCAGACACATATTCATTTTTTAGCTCAGAAATGTGTTCTTCTATGACTTAATTATGTTTAATGATGGCCTCACCTCTTTCTCTTATTTTTTCTTATTTTGAGGCTGATTTGTTTTTCAGGTTGCTTCAATATATTCTCCAAGCCTTTTATCTTTTACCTCATGGCTTTTATCTGTTTGTATTTTTGCTCAGTTCTTTGAAATATTTCTTCCATTTGTCTGGCTTATGATTTGAATCCCATAGTGATTCTTTTGTCAATTCATTTTTTGACTTTTTCAGTTCTACATAGTGGGCTTTTTACTACTAACAGCCACCTCTGTATTATCCTTGACTACCTTTAATACTGTCTTTCCTGTTCAATTTGTTGTTAGTCTCCATCAGCAGCTCTGTTTCACTAGGGCCTGTTCAGAATGGTTCTTTTTGTTCTTCGCCTCTCTGACTGCCAGACACCATTACATATAATTGGTAATTGAGTTGATGGTCTGCTCACTTAGGCTCAAATTCAGCTGCTGACGCACCTGAAGTAGGGCTGTCCTATGAGTGATGAAAAACTTGGTGGTCTTGGCTCCTTTGAGCCAGTAGTGGAACAACAGGCACTTCATTATCCTCTACTGAAGTGTCAGTGTCAGGAAGAAGCCGTTCTGTTTCTCAGCCTCTCTGGGTTCTCCTGTCTTAGGAGCAAAGAGAAGAAAATCCCTGTTCTCAGCTCCTCCTCAGCATTTCAGAGTCAAGGAGCCCAGGCCTAATGGCTGTTCCCTTGGTAGTGTCGTTGGGGTGAGAGGTGGGAGCCCAGGCCTAATGGCTGTTCCCTTGGTAGTGTCGTTGGGGTGAGAGGTGGGGTTCCGTGGATCTCAGTGGACTAAGTTCCCTTCATGGATCCACAGTATTCTAATCCTTGACCTTAAGGTCTCCACTGCTGTTTCCAGGTTCTCACCTTGCTCAGGTGGAAAAAGTCCTGCGCACATAGTCATCTCTACTTTTATCAATATCATTGTCAACTGCAGTCATGGCAGTGCTTGACTCAGTGGAAGTAGCTGGACTGGAGTGAAGGGAGTCAGCACATAGTCAAGCTGCCATTCTTCAGGAATTTTCTATTCTAGGGACTATTGTTAGACAAAGGAAAACTGACCACAGAGATTACCGAGGTAACCATCATGTTCCCCATCGAGTGGTGTGTGAAGCAGTGTGGTGTAAGGGGAAAGCTTTGGAGTAATCCAGACTTGGGTTGGAACCCCAGCTCTTCCACATACCCATAGTTGGCAAGTTATTTAGAGTCTGTGAGCCTCACTTTCCCCCTCTATAGAATAAGGAAGATGAGAGCTCCTTTACAGAATTGCAAAATCTAAACCAGGTATTACATGCAAAGCCCCTACACAGGCAGGTGGTACCTTGTAGGTTCCCGTCTCCCTTTTCTTTAAACCTCGTTCTGCTAACATTGATCTATTTTCATGTCTCATTGGCCAGCTCACAGACATGTCTCATAGCCCAAAGCAAGGGTACCTACAAGATCTCAGCTCCAACACACGTTTTCCAAGTTGTGTGGCTATATAATGCTACAGTATGTTCTTGTACTGTAAACAGCGAGGCACCACGCCCTGGATGTCCTGAAACAGGAAGAATTGATGTTTTGTGTAAATAAGCAGGGTTTGAGGTAGAGAACGAATATTTCCTAAAGCCCTGGAGTTAGCCTGGGTAATGCAGTGTGTGAGAGAAAAGCTGGGTCTGGACAGAGGGAGAGGAACTAAAAGGGTGGAGTTTAAAGGAAGATGACTTGGGAGTGGTAAAAGGACTAGGACAAGGATAGGGGTTGAGAGAGGGAGAGGCACTGGGACTGGCCCTTTAGACCATGCGTGTGCCCCACAGGTAGACAGAGCATAAGAGCACACAGGCAGAACTGGCTGCTAGCCGATGGCAGCTTTCCTGTAACCTATGAGCCTGCCAGTCCATCCACACACCCTCCACGCCTGGAGAACCAGAATGGCAACCTGCAAACTAACTGGAAGTATCCTCTACTCAGGTCCCTCTTTATTTTGTCCCAGATATTCACATTCTTTCCTGTTCCTCACCTTTATCCACTTTCCTGTTGTCAGCTCTGCTCTGACCTTGGTGCTCATTGAGTAAGTTTAGTTTCCATGGCTTGGCTCTGATGCTTGCTAAGGAGGCTTAAAGTCATCTCTCCCTTTAGCTCCTGGCAGTAACTCCATCCCAGCTTTAGCACCTGCTCTTGGAATGGAGGTTGACCATCAGTCTGGCCACTAAACTAAGTTTTCCTTTCTAATGTGCCTGATGCTGTCTCCTCTGTCCTTTCATGATTTGAAAATGTCCTTGTTTCAAAGTCTAATTGTCCCAAAAGGTACTTCCTTCATTGCCTGCCTCTCCACCACTATGATAGTGATTACTTGAGCAATCACTGTTTATTAATCACTTGCATGTCCCATTCATTATTTATAGCACTTAATATCCTTTTACATAATCAGCAGCAGTTGTTCAATCAGGTTAGCTAATCAGCATAAGTGAATGAAAAGAGGTCAGGATGTAGATGGGAGGTGAAAAAGAAGTTTCAAGAAAAAGCTGACAATTCATGTCATTTAGGGAAGCCAGCATTGTTAGGTAAGAGAGCTGGTTAGAAATGCACTATATCTAAGTTCATTTTACTTTATATTTTGCTTAGGGAAGGCAAGATTTAGGGCTGGGGAAAAGCTTTTCCTTACCATTTTCTGTTTATTAATATACAAACAGTTCTTCAAGCTAAGAGGCTAGATTTATTAAAATCCAAATTGTCTGAAATATAATTTGTCTTAAAATCACTTTGTGTACCCCCAACTAATAACCTAGTTTCTAATTTAAGAAACTAGAAAAAAAGAGTGAATTAAACCCAAAGCAGGTAGAAAGTAGGAAATTAAAGATTAGAGCAGACACTAATGAAATGAAAAACCAGCCAAAAAATAAAGACAGAATCAGTGAAAACAAAAGTTGATTATTTGACAAGATCAACAAAATTAAAACTTTATCTAGACCAGTGGTTCTAAACCGAGGATAATTCTGCACCTCAGGGTACACTTTCCAACTTCTGGAGACATCTTTAATTGTCATACCTTGGTGTGTGTGTATGTGTGCGTGCCCATGCCAGAGATGCTGCTAAACATCCTATGATGCATGACAGCCCACTCCATAATAAAAATTATTGGACCCAAATATCAATAGTATTGATACCGAGAAACCTGATTTAGTCTGACAAAAAACAAAAAAACAAAAAAACAAAAAACAAAGAAACCAGAGAAGACACAAATTATCAAAGCCAGGAAGGGAAAATGAGACATCACTACCACCCTTATAGAAATTAAAAGGATTATAAGGGCATACTATGAAAAAACTTTATGCTAACAAATAAGACAATTTAGATGAAATACGAAGGTTCATACAAAGACACAAATGAATGAAACTGACTGGAGAAGAAGTTGAAAATCTGAATAGACCCATAACAAAGAGTTTGATTAGTAATTGAAAATATTCTCTCAAAGAAAAGTCTAGACCCAGAGATGTCTTCACTGGCAAATTGTATAAAATATTCAATGGAAAAATAATACCAATTTTCCAAAAAGTCTTCCACAGACTCTTCCACTTTCCAACTAATTCCATAAAGCTAGTATTACCCTAATACCAAAACCAGACAAAGACATCACCAAAAAAACGACAGACCAATATCTCTTATGAGTCTCGATGTAAAAATTCTCAACAAAATCTTAGCAAAATGAATTTGTCTACATATAAAAATATTATACACCTTGACCAAGTAGGTTTTCTCCCGGGAATACAAGGTTGGCTTAATATCTCAAAATTGATGTAATACCATATTAATAGGATGATATGAATAAAGGACAAAACCTGTATGATCATCTCCATAGATGCACAAAAAGCATCTGATAAAATCTAATACCCACTCATGATGAAAACTTCCAATAAAGTAGAAATGGAAAATATTTTTCTCCACTTGATAAAGGGATTCTCTGAAAAATCTACAGCTAGAATCATACTTACTGGTGAAAGACTGACTGCTTTTCCCTCTAAAATTGGGAAAAGGGCCATGTATTGTATGACCCCATATGTATAAAATGTCCAGAGAAGTAAATCTGTAGAGACACATAATGGATCAATGTTTGCCTGTGATGGGAATGGGGAATGACTGCAAATAAGCACAAGAAATCTTTATGGGGTGGTAAAAATATTCCAAATTTGGATTGTGGTGATGGTTTCACAGCTCTGTAAATTTACTCAAAAATCATTGAATTGTACAATTAATATGGGTGAATTTTATGGTATCTAAGTTATATTCAACAAATATCACTCTTAAAATATCACCGTGTGGTGTGTGGTGTATGTGTATACACATGTGTGGGAATGATTATCTGAATTTCTAAGGACTTAGGCCCTAGTCCTGGCCTGATGTCTAATTAGCTGTCTATCTTTGGTAAAATTTCTTTATCTTTCCAAGTCTCAGTTTCTTTACCTATAAACTGAAGGGGCAAGGCTATTTGATTTCCAAGGTTTCTTCCAGTTCTAACATCATAAGTATCTGGGTGCTTTCATGTGAATTGTGGTTCATGGGCCAGGTAACTGAGGATTAGATGCTAGACTTCAGAGAAAGCTGTTACTCTCTGCTTTAGAGAGTAAGAGACCATTAGGTTGGGAGAACCTCTTGAATATCAGTCAGGGCCAGGTTACTCCCTTTGCCATGTAAATGAGAACACTGACACATTAAGTGACTTGCTCAAACCAGCCCAGTGGGACTAGAATCCACTCACCTGGTCCTCAAATCAAAGTCCTTGCTCAAGGGAAAGCCAATGTCCTTTCCCAGAGCAAAGCTGTCCTTTTACATTTATTTTACTAAGAGCTGGGGAGCAGAGCTTGGAGGAAGAGTAGGCGAGAAAGGACTGTTTGGTGCCTGTATGTATGGGTTATACCTTCATGCAAATAGATGCGAGGCTGGGTCTGAGGATGGTGTGAAGGGCGTTGCTTATATGTTTAGTATCTTCCTTGCACAACCGTAAACACGTTCTTCCCTTTTCTACCCACCTTTTCCCCAGTAGTCTCCCTGTCACTGAGTAAAATCACCACAAGCATCAGCTTTCAGGAAAACCCCTATTTGTTATTCAACAGATATTTTATTCCTACAAAAGCCAGACAAAAAAGTAATCACATAAAAGTCAAAGTATAGTGAACTCCCTGTAAATTCATGGCCTGATTTCATGGGTCCCACCCTGCTTTGTTTCTGGCTGTGAGCATGTGGGTCCAGGTTCATTTCTTTCTCCTCTTCCATCATTTACTGCTTTCTCACTGCTTCTCACCTCCAAGCTAGATCCCAGAGGGTGAATTAGGGTATCAATTGTCTGCTGCCTTGTGGCTGGAAACGTAATGTTATAGGTTAAGTTCCTTGAATCTAGAGAATTTGGAAAGTTGACTATCAGGGTAGTAAAACGCCTAATACTCATGACTAATTGTAAGAATAGCTGCCATTTATTAAGCACTATATTCCAAGCAGCATGTCCAGCTCTCTATATGCATTCATGTGTTTACATCTCAAAACAGCCTTATGAGACAGGCAGTCTTCATTTCCTGATGAAGCAACTGAAGCTCAGAGAAGTTAGGTAGAGTGGTCGGGGCATGTGAAATAAGTGATGACGCTCCCAAGTCTGTCTGTTTCTAGAGCTGAGCTCCTAATGTAACAACTGCACCACGCTGCCTCTGGATCCCATCTCATCTGAATCCAGTTTCATCCACTGCTCAAATCCCTCCACCATACCACTGTCAATGGACCATCCATTCTCACCATGGCAAGGAACTCACAGCCGCTGGGGCACCCCCATTCTGTACTTGAGGGACTTTTTGCAGCTTATGTTCAGTATTTGTCCTGGAACTTCTACACAAACAAGTTAAAACCACATGACTGACTTTCAAATTAAAAAAAAATAAAACAAGAAGAAACATCATGTCCCTTTGCCCTTTGAGCACCCCCCCCGCCCCCACAAATAGTCCCATTCTTGAACAATCTCTATGTGACAGGGTTTTGCACCTCCCTACCATCCTGGCTTCTCTCCTTTGCACATGCCCCAGGTTATCACTCCTCCCTCTTAAAATGTGGTGTGGAGCCCACAGCACAGGAAGGAGCAATGACATCACCTTCCCCTTTCTGGTTTCTATACTTCTTTTAATGCTGCCTAAGCCTTGCTTAATTTTTGGTGGTCACATTGTTTTGGTGGTTAATTACCCTGGGAAATCCATTTCCATCTCTACATGGTTCAAATAAAATAGATTTAGAAATCACAGATGAGTACATACTTCAGGCTTCAAGAAATACTTGTTAAATGACCTTAGGTATTCACTTCATCTAATTTTAGATTAACTGATTGCCTTAATGTCTATTTCCACTTAATCTTGCTGATGATTTTATTCCTTGATCTCATAATCCAAATTTGGCCAAGGATTTTTGCCAGTCTTTTTAAAAAATGCCCTTTCCCTTAGAAGAAGAAAAAAACAAACAGCTCCTTCTCATGAAGAGCCTGGCTGAGCCATGTGGCTGAGCTGACAGGGATGCATCCTCTGTGCTCATTCCTCTCCCAACTGATGGCCAAGTTGCATATTTGACCACGGAAGATGCTGAGGAACTCTGCCCACTCTAAGTTTAGCCTTGATCTTGTTGAGCAGCAAAAATATCTATGTGTCAATGGCTAAAATTACCCACTCAGGCTCTCTCCACCCCTGGCCTGCATTATCCATCATCTGTTTATTTGTAGTGGGAAGAGATCATCCTCCAAAGGGGGCCAAAAGCAGATAGATTCAATTCTATCCCCTGTTGAGGCATAATAATTTTCTAAATCTGCCTGGGGACTCAAATTAGTTCTGGATGCTTTCCTGTCACTTGGGTGGAGGGCTTGTCCCCAGCATTAATATTGATGGAGATATAAATTGTTGCTGCCTATCTAGTTATTAACTGGTACTTGAAGTGGAGTTTTAAAGCCCTACAAAGATTTAAAAAAAAAAAAAAAAAGCAAAATCCTTGCCAATTTCTATAGTTCTTGAAACACTCAAGCAGTAGGGTCCTCCCTGATGTCCTTAAATCATAGGAACATTTCCCCAGCCCAGCCCCTGTCCTGTAATTCTACCTGAAAGCAACTTAATGTGTATTTGAGGTTGTTGCCTTCTTCCTACAGCCCAACGCAGAAGGTGATTCAGTGAGATGAAATCCGAGCTGGGCCTGGCATGCCTGATTTTTAAAACATGTCTAAAGCATGTATTTAGCTGTCACAGAGAGATCTGACAGTTTATGGGAAAAGCGCTGTGTACAAAGGACCAGCAGTGGGCATTCCCAGCACACACCCACTTAGAGTATGCTATGATCTGAGGGTCCCCTCTCCCCAGAGCCAAACACAACCTCTGTAATAATAATAATAATAATAATAGTAATAACAATAAACCCTCATTTATAAAGCACCAGAATAAGCCCCAACCATGGTTTTCTTTTGGGGACACCCTATAAGGACATGGATGCAGGTAGAAACAAGTGACCATAACCAAGTTAGCTCATCAAAAGTGTGTTTTTCCTTCTTGGATTAAAGTAGTACAGGGAATATTTGATTTTAGTCATTGCCAGAGATCCTGGAACCAACTGAATTTCTTAGCACTGGGATTTCTTGGTTGTTGGGCTGCATCTCCACTTTTGGCTTCTGAAATACTTCCTCCTGCCATCATCGAACACTTACTAAGCATCCTCTAAACATGGGGCACTATTGTACTTCACTGTCTTATTCGTCTGCAAGGCAAAGTAGGCATTGTCAGCCTCTTTTAGAGATGGGAAGAATGGAGCTCAAAGAGGATAAGGATCTGCTCCAAGGCCTTTTACATTTACACACAGCTCATCAGCAGGAGAGCTGACAAAGTGGCCAAGCAGCCAACAGAGCCTAAGGTCTCCATCTCTAAAGCCCTTGCTCTTAACCACTGTGCCCCACTGCCTCCACGGGACCTTCTCACGCCTGTGCCCTATCCCTGCCCACCCGCCTCCCTTCCAAATTAAGTGTTGGGATTATCCCCAATCACCTAATGCTGCCTCCGGCAAAATGAATTGTCAAGCTTAAGAAGAAAGTCCTACCATTTTCTCTGAGAAAGGAGAGGCCCTACCAGTGGAGAGATGCTCACCCAATCCCCAGCGTCCCCACCCAGGCATCTGTCCAGCCTTCAGAGGACCCCAGCCCCGCTATCTGACCACAACTGCATGGAGAGACCCCAAGTGAGCCCATCCGAGCCCATCAACCCCAGAACCATGAGAAAGAAAACTAAATTGTTCTTTTAAGCCACAAAGTGTTGGGAAATTTGTTATGGCAGAAAAAGACAACCAGAATGCTGCAGTTAGTGAATTAGTCCGTCTTCTAATTCACTCAAGATCCATAGTACCTACGGTCTAATGCAGAAATATCTTGCAGAGATATCTCCAACCTCCCACATAAAAAGAAAAAAGGAGAAAGAAAGAAAGAAAAAATCCCCAAATGTTCCAAACCCACAGAGGACCACTCAATTAAATTTTGTTGTCATTGGGTTGAAGGGCAGTGATTGGAGCTTTAAGAAATTCCTTAACAGCCTTTTAATCCTATGTTGTCACATAATGCAACAGAACAGGTCTTGCCTGGGAGGAAGAGAGGAGAGAGGATTGTCAAAGCTCAGTTACTGTTTCGGTAGTTCATCACTTGACATTTATACGTCTAACGTGTCCAATGTGCCTGTGAATTTGACATTCCAAATGATTGACCATGACTGCTAAAGGGTACTTCACATCATGAAGGAAGGCAGGTTGTAAATTCTCTGAATGACCAGGTAGATCACTAGTAGACAAAAATGGGAGTGGGAAATCATATTCTACAAATGCTTCCTATGTGTGCAAATACTTCCTATGTGTCAGGGACTGTCCATGAGTTATCTCCTTTGATCCTCATTCAAACACCTAAGGGAGTTACACTTCTCCCCATTTTACAGACAGGAAAACTGACTCAGAGAGGTTGTAATTTGGGGGTCGCTGGAAGAGCTAGGACTTGAACATTCAGTCTGATTCCAGTGTCTGTTCTCTTTTTACTCATTAGCATCAGCTACACAGAGCCAACCGATGTGACTTCAGTGCAGATGTCAAAGCAATATGAATGGATCTTTGCCGCCTCCCTCTGCCCCTCCCTGAGGCAGGAGCCATTCTTTGACTTGTCTCCAGGAGTGCATGGCTGTCATTGAACCAAACGTGTGCTGCACGGGTAAGAGCTTGTGCTACGCTCTATTCTCCCCTGTATCCAAACCCAGGATGCTGTGTTCCTGCCCTGGCGGGAACATGGGTATCTACTAGTGTTGCTGGTCCCTGAGCTGGACAGCACTTTGAGTTACTGGCTCTTGGGCCACCATCGTGTTTCCAAGGGTTTGGTTACATGGAGCAGAGTCCTAGATGACCATGCCTCTTCATTCACAGAGAAAATAGAGGCCTATCTACATGAACGTCCTGATCTTTATAGTGCCACTAATCTCTATCCCCCTCACTCCCACCACACACTTACTTGTCGTAGCAGAAAGGTTCCAGTCACAGCTTCGATGTACAGCCATATAGCTCTCGTTATATATTACTCCGTAACTGGGCTGGAATTTCTCACAGCCTCCCCTTTTCCTCTGATGGTGACATACACTTCTTTTGTTACTTCAAGATAACTCAGTCACTTATAGTTTTACATATGGTCAATTCGGAATTTAGTTCTTTCAATGCGATCTGAGTTCCTGGTGGCCTTTTTGCCTGGGGGAGTTGCTCTTGTCCATGTGTTGTCCTCTGTTCTTTACTCACCGTGGCTCTGCTGCCCCATGCCTCCAAGCCATGTCTATGTCTGTGAGTCTATTTCTAGTTTGTAAATAATTTCATTTGCATCAGTTTTTAGATTCCACATGTAAGTGATATCATGTGAAATTTGTCTTTCTCTGTCTGACTTACTTCACTTAGTATGATAATCTCTAGGTCCGACCATGTTGCTGCAAATGACATTATTTAATTCTTTTTTATGGCTGAGTAGTAGTCCATTGTATAAATAGACTGCATCTTCTTTATCCATTCATCTGTTTATGGACATTTATCTGTTTATGGACATTTAGGTTGTTTCCATGCCTTGGCTATTGTAAATAGTCCAAACTTTTCTCTTTCAACCAGCCCAGCTCTTACAAATCAAAAATACTCAGCCTTCAGACTAGCCCAGGACTTGAGGAGCTGTATTTTGAAACTGAAAGCTGAGTTTTTCCACTGACGACAGTGAGTAAGAAAGCCATCTCTCCTGCCTGGCAGGTAGAGGAAGAGAAATAGAAAAAACATTAAAAAAATAAAGCTTTGTTCAGCATTGCAACCTCCCACCCCTACATCTGCACACCCATACCCAGCCCTGCCTCATGTGCCATCAGAGCTCTGGTCCCAGCCCGGCCTTGCGTCTCATTCCCTTCCCATTTCTGCAATATCTCCCTCTTTACTGCTTCCTATGTCTTCATCATTACATCATCTTTACATTTTCCCTGTGAAATTAATTAAACAGGGAGGCCGTAAGACTGAGGGGCTTCTCATGCCTTAGCAGCCTATGTAAGCAAATCAAAACCTAAGCCTGAAATGCCTCAAGGTTAAGAAAATGAAACCTAAGGACAGCCCGTCATGCACAGTCAATGAGCCTTTCCCAAATAAGGTGGCTGCTTAAGCTAGAGCCAATCAAATGACTTCCTTGTTTGGCTTCGGTCATCTTCTCTATAAAAGTCTTGACCCAGCTGTTGCCAGTGGAGCGCTCCTAACCACTTCCAGTTTGGGGCTTTGCAGTTCAAATAGATTTCTGCTCACATAAACTCTTCAAGTTTTCTATACGCCTCAGCTGATCTTTCAACATCCCCTGCAAAAACCTACAAACAAAAAGTCCCCTCCAACAAACCTACAGACAAAAAGTCCACAAAATTCCCTGCCTACTGTACGTCCCTGTCTCTCTGTCCCCTCCACAGGTTTTCTGAAAGGGGAGCACACTCACCATCCATTCCTCACTCCCGTCCTCTTCCATTTTTGCTCCCGAGTCCAGTGGGCACATGTCAGGCTCATCCCCCTTGACCTCTCTGCAGGATTTGCTCGCATTGACTGCTGGCCTCTCAAAGCTCTCTCCTCCCCTGGCCCAGGCTCTCCTGGGGTTCCTCCCACATCTCTGGCCATTTCTCTGCCTCTCTAGTGAGTCCCTCCACCTCTGCACATGCCTTTGAGGTTGCTGTTGCCTGGGTTCTGCCCAAGGCTCTCTTTTCTGTTTACATCCTCACTCAAGGACTTAGAGACCACCAGATATACTCTTCACATCTGTCTTCCAGCCCTTTGAATTTCTTCTTTGCTCCTAAACACATGTCTCAAGCGTAACCTTCTGATGGAAGGCAGGTTGTGTATGTGGTGGCGTGCCCCTCTTCTGGGCAGTCAGTGCCCAGCTCGTCAGCGCTGCTGGGGTCTGCTGGCAGGGGGGTTCTTTGTGCTTTGGGAGGCCTCTCTTTGTCATCAACCCACCTTGGATCCTGCTGTTCCATCCCACTGTTTCTTGCAAGAGTAAACGTGGTCTCATTCATTATCCACTCCCTGATGGTAACAACTCAGCCATTTCCGACAGCTTGAGCGTTCTCCTGTCCAGCCAGCTGAAGATGTTTTGTTCTCTGAGGTCTCAGCATCCCTTTCAGAGAGAATTGCACGATTTGCCTGGGGGGGCCAGGGGTGGAGGCAGAAGACTGCCTCATTTAGGCCTTGTCACGGGAACACAGTACTGACCACATTTGGGTGATGGCAGCCTCTGTGTGGGGTAACTCTTCCTGACAGCACCAGCTCTATCTAGCCTCAGAACCTTTGTACTAGCAGTTCCCTTTGCCAGGAACATTCTTTCCTTTCCTCTTCCAACTTTCTGCAGGCCTCTGCTCAAGGATCGCCTGTGTTAACGAGCACCCCTCAGTCCTCTCCCTCCCCTTATCTGGTGTCCCACCTTTTGTTTCTTAGCAATTATCACCATCTGACACATTTTAATCTATTTGTCTATTGTCCTCCTCTCTCTACCGGAATATAACCTCCCTCAATACAGGGATTTTTACAGCTTTGTTCAATGCTGTATCCTGTCTCAGACAGGGCCTGGCATGCTCAGATAAATGGATGAATGGATGAATGAATGAATCATGATATCTCTTCTCATGAGAATAAGTAGTTTAGAGCAGTAGATTTTAAACTGCTCCAGATAAACCAAGTCAGAAACCTGGGGTTCACACTCGGCTCTTTCTTTTCCCCAACATTCAGTATCACTCAGTTAGTTCTACCTATTGGATGTCCCTGAACTTAGTCCCATCTCTCTGCCCTCATTCCCAGTCCAGAGCCACATCATCTTTCACCAAGTTACAGCCAAGCTTTCACGCCTGTTTTCTCTGACTTTAGTGCTCCCGCCTGCAAATAATCCTTCCCACCTAGCCAGAGGGTGTTGCCGACACCCAAAGCAGCTAATGGCACTCCCTGGATTGAAAGACTTCAAAGTCTTCTCACTTTCTCCAGGGGAAACCCAACCTCTTTTGCACATACATCGCCTGAGATCTGGCTTCCACGGCACTGAGCAGCCCTGTTTCTCTCACAGCTTTTCCCCTGGACTCAGTGTTCCACAGCCACCCAAGCCCCTCCACCTGCTTCAGCAACCAGCACATTCCAGACAGAGAGGGGAGTGTGGACTGGGAGAGGCTATTCTGACCTGAGAGTCTTCACAGACTCCAAGCCCACAAACAAAACCTGAAGCTTCTGCTTCTTCAGCCTATCCCCCTTCTATATTCAAAATGGGCTCGGTGCTTCCCTCTGCCACATATGCAGGTATAACACTGCATTTTAATTGTTTGCTTGTTAATCTTTCTCGCCCATCAGATGGTGAGTTCCAGTGCACTTTTTTTTTTTTTGCGGTGCGTGGGCCTCTCACTGTTGTGGCCTCTCCCGTTGCGGAGCACAGGCTCCGGATGCGCAGGCTCAGCGGCCATGGCTCACGGGCCCAGCTGCTCCGCGGCATGCGGGTCCCGGACCGGGGCACGAACCTGTGTCCCCTGCATCGGCAGGCGGACTCTCAACCACTGCGCCACCAGGGAAGTCCTCAGTGCACTTTTTTATGTGTGGTTTATATGCTCAGTCTCAGAAGGAGGCTTGCACATGGGGACCACAGAGGAAATGTTGGTTGAAAAGGTGATACATGAATACAGCTTTAACATACACATTGATTTCATTCATATAAACTGGAAGGAAAATACAATAATCTTTTACCATATAGGAAAAAAACTAAGATAAAAATAACTTCCCTTCCTAATTAACAATTTAATATTTTACATGCTGCTGCTCCAGGGTCTGTGCTGTTCTTGCCGGTGTTATTCTCTCTATGTGTCCATACCTGCCCTTAAGAGTGAATGTTTCTAGTACATAATGCAGGAAAATATAACTCGCCATCCTGAAAGAAATCATCAACATGATGAAGAGGCATTTAATTTGGGGGCTTTGAAGACGGAAGTGTGTTTAGTGTATGCCTGGGACAGGTGTGAGGCCAGTGGGACAGCATCCCTCCTTCCTGCCCTGGGGTTGACGGTACATAGAAACGGAAGTGGTTGTACAATCTCCAAGGTCTATTTAATCTTTGGCCTAGTTATTGAATTTGCCAAAAAGGAGGCCAGTTAGTTCCAGGTGTGATGCTGTGGTCTCTGATGTGGAACTTCCCCAAGGGGAAGTTGGCTCACACCTGCCTTCCAATGGTCCCAGCATTATTATCAAGCCTCTCTCTTGCCTATGGGCTGGGAAGGGAATTCTGTTCACTTATTTTATGTCAAAGTCAGTGTCCCGTATCTTCTGGAGACTCAGCTATGCATTTGGTAATGTTCCTTTCTAACGTGAGAATTTGTTGCTATTTGGGTCATACAATTTACACATAAGAAATGACCCTCTGAAAGATTAGATCTCAAAGTGCACTTTTTTGAAAAAAAGCATTTCCCTTTCGCTAGTTAAAAAAAAAGACGTCGTGTTGATGAAGCCTTTCTTGCCCCTCACTCATGCTGTGACTCTTTTTGCCCAAATGGGTGATTTGTCCCCAGAGAAAATGATGTAACAGTGTTTTCCTCCACGAAGGAACATAAACTAAAAACTGGGCTAACTTTCACATGCTCTAAAACCCCTTTCTTAATACTTTCCAGTGTAGCATGCTGTCTTGTATACCCCTGCAATTTCCCAATTTCAGTGTTCCTTTTACCAGCCCCTGGGAAAACCAATTTTACTATTAGCCTTGCAAACTTATAGATCCATGTTTTCATTCTCAACCAGGAATCATGGCGAATTCTCAGCAGCAGATATATATACGGGGAGCTAACATCGTTCATTCTTTAAAAAGCTCTCTGTAGTATCAAATGTATCATGAAATTCATGGGAGCAAGAAAGCAGCCACAACTCCCTAAATGCCTGTGGCTTACTCTGTTTCCCCAACTCCTGCCAGGCCCTCGGTCCCTGTGGTTTAAACAGAGGCCTGTGACCTCAGACTTGAACTTTGGGGAGATTGTCCCCACCCACATATAAAGAGTATCTATGAGCAGAACATGAGGATTTGATTAGGAAATGTGTTCAGGAGGTTGGACAGCTATGTACCAAGAAATATACTCTCATTCTTACGTAGTGTGTAAAACCAGTGAACAATTTAGGGTTGGTTAAGAAATATTGCAATTCTATAACATAGGATGTGAACTCCTCAAAAGAGAAACTAGTGCTATTTATAGCACTAGAGTCTAACTTAAAATTCAAATGCATTTAAGAGCAGAATCAGGTAAATGTGCATTTTATGCTCCGTAAAGATCACAATTATAAACCAGGTACCAATCTTTTATAAATGTCAAGATGAACTCCAAAGACTGTATCCTCTTTGGAGCTCTAGTAAAACTGGAATATTTTCATAACTCCAACAAGGAGCAATGTAACTATGAAAACACATTCTTATATTCTGTCCAGGGTATTTACTCTGAGCATTCAATTTTGTATGATGCATGCTTCTTAATCAAGTACCTCCTAAGCTTTAGAATGGGGATAACATAAAACATAAAACAGTACGGCAATGATTGTGAAAGAAAAGAGCCCCCTTTAGACATAGATTTAAAAAACACGTCAAAAACCCTTAAAGGTAGCTGATAATGTTGGTGACAATTTGCTAAATACAGTACACGAGCTCCTGCTTCAAGATTAAATATATTTAGGAATGTTGGTATTTGGTCCTTTGTAAACTTTAGATGACGCTAGTCCCAAGTGATAAGTAAAATTCTTTTGCCTAGAGGTTCCTGAGGGATTAGGGCCTATAACATAGATTATCAGTGTAGTTCTGAAGCCACAAGAAGCGTGGGGAAGAAAAGCGTTAGGAATAATGGGGATACAGCAGTAGCTCTTTCAAAGGTGTTGGAAAGTTTAACTATAACTCATTTTACTCTTCATACATAGTTTAGCCACTAACCGTTTGATAATTGATGTTCTTAAAATCAATGGTAAGATACATTTCAACAGTTTTTCCTCTGACAATAAGGAAGGTCCTCCTTCATTTCAATTAGTAGGTGTTAGTGATTTTGGAAACTTGATCCTCTGGATATGAATATCAAGGAAAAGAGTGAGACCTATGTTATGGAAGGTTGCCAGTGTTTATGTCACAACTCCTTACGTTGCGCATATCACATGTCTCACATTCTTTTGGAATGAGGTGGAGCATAGACACAATTTAATAAAATACTCAGGAGTAATTGAGCAAAGTCTTGTTTCACACACATAAAATTAGTTTGCAGAAAATATTCCTCTCTGACAATATTTCTAGATTTTTACTTATTTATAAACTTTGTTTACTTGTGAGTTTGTTTTTTGTTTTTTTTTTACAACCTTTCCTATTTTAGCTGAATTAAAAACAACATTACTTGTTTGGGAAATGTGATATGCTCCACCGAGTCCCTGTAGGAATACAGAAAAATGTCCTCAATAGTTAGGAGCAAAGATGCATTATCTGGGGCATATATGCTCTCCATGGACAATTTTGGATACTCATGTTTTTAAGCAGATGTTCTCTTCATTTTAAATGGCCCTATGATTAATATACCAGTAGAAAGTAAAGGTGTTTTCAAAATTTTATGCACATTAGATGAGTCATCCTGCATGCGTTGTACACATGTACCTTTAATTCTCAGGAAAGACCTGGAAATTATTTGATTTCACCTGCAGTATGTATACTTGTTAGTCCCGAAGGATTCTCTCAAGTTCAGTTCAGACCTTTAATTGCCTTTTTTTCTTCCTTCCTCTTTATTAACGCATTTCCTTTCTTCCTTTTGCTGTGTTGTTTTTGCTTTTCTTTTCTTCCTTTTCCCTTCCCTCTAAATGAGAGTCTTGCTGGCTGTGGTATCCCACGAGCCATAAATCCTCTTGTTGGCCTGCTCAAATATCCTGCTCACTCCCGTCTTCAATATTTCAGACCCTTCCCCAGCATTCTCTTGGTCTGCGGAGCACTTGGCTTGTTGGAGAGGAAGACAAAATGTGTTTCTCTTTGTTTTGGAGGTAAACTGAGAACGGTCTTCCAGCAAATCACTCTTACTCTCAACCTCTTCATCATCATCTGTGAGCATCTCCTTTCCAAAAGCAAAAATAATAGCCCCTAACCTGGCAGGTACACTGCCTTCTAAGTTGAGATTCCAGAGCTTTTGAATCCAGTGTTAAAATGGCAAAGCAATCCTTTCTTTTCCTTCCAGTTTTATCGAGATGTAATTGATAGACAACACTGTATAAGTTTAAGGTGCCCAGCATAATGACTTGACTTACATACATCATGAAATGATGACCACCACAGTAAGTTTAGTGAACATCCACCATCTCATATCGATACTAAATTACAGTAATAGGAAATAGTTTTTCCTTGTGGTGAGAACTCTTAGGGTTTACTCTCTCAACAGCATTCATATATAACACACAGCAGTGTTAACTGTATTTCTCATGTTGTACATTACATCCCTGGGACATCCCTGGCTATGAATTCCAAACACCTGGGCACATTAACAAGATTACTTTAGGTGCCTCTGAGAGAGAGTGAAGGAACATGGTTCAGGAGTGTCAGATGGTAACTTTACTGATATCTGCTTTAACAAACAGAGAGCAGTTTCCGTCTTCCCAGTGTCCCTAGGCAAGAAAATATTCGCATGCATTAGGGCGGGGCTGGAGTCAGAGGCATGCTATTACCAGAGCTCTGGAGTTTCCTGATCTGTGCTCAGGGCCTGGAGCAAGAGGGGACTCAGGCCTCACATTATGGTTTACCTGTGTTTAGCTACGTCTCCCTCAGAACAAGCTGGGGGTTCTCTGTAGGCTGACTTCCCTGTTTTTGGAGTAGACTCCCAGGAGGCTGTCAAGACACCAGGGAGGGAACTGTTCCTTGAGGCACTTAGGCAGATGATGCTGTGGTCAGCCTCACTGACATCTGTGTGCCTCGAATGCAGAGTGGAAGAAGGGGAGAAAGCCTCCAGACTGCGTGGGCCATGTGGACCTGGGTGACAACCAGCACAGAGAGATGAGTCAAGGGGCAAATGTTCCCACCCTCCCCTGGTACAAAGACCTCCCTCATTGTATTGGCACATGTTGCTGGAATTATGGGAGCCTGAGAATGAAATTAAATTTTGCTGGATAAAAAAGGTTAAAATATTTTAAAAAAATATCTTAGAAGTAGATAAGACATATACTTATGACATTCATATGTTTGGCATTTTGTTGCAATTTAACAACAGTGACTTTAATTTTTAAAAGTGATAAATCCTTAACATAAATAATAATGAGAAATAGCAATAAATTTTTAATATAAAATAAATAATAAAAGCAAATAATCTTACCAAATACCTTCCCTTAGAGATAACCTATATTGACAGTTGGTAAACCTCAGCCTAGATACATTTCTATGGGTAATCAGGTGTAAAAGGATGGATAGAGAGAGAAAAAGTGAGAGAGAAATAATTTTATTAAAATGGGATCATACTATATATGATATATATATATATTTAAATAAGAAGGATTATACTTTACTTGAATTTAACCCAGGAAAAATGGTATTGAAGCAAAGCTAAAGGAATTGCTATTCTTCACATAATTGTTTCTTTACCATAAGAGATACTAGTTTGCATAAGATTCCTTAAAAGTTAAGGGGGGAAGATGAGACTTAAATAATTACGTTTTGTTTATAACAGCACCTTTTGATTTAATAAAATATTAATTGATCCCCTGATAGAAAAATTGAGATTAGTGTTTTTGTACTTCTTCCCACTCTACTGCCCCCAAATTTAGTTTAAAGTCTGACCTCAATGACTCTGGGCTTGGCCACGTGACCTACTTTGGCCTATGAGTTGCGATGCAGTGTGACATTTGCCTCTTCGAAGCAAAAAGTTTTAATTCAAATGTGTGTTTTGGCTTGAGACATCTGGCTTTAGCCCTCCACGATGCAAACAGCATGTTCTGAAGAGGCGCTACTCTTTCAGTCTGGTTTTAGCAAGGAGAAAACATGTGGAGATGGACCCAACAGAGCCACAGCTGATCCACAGCCCTTATCTAATGTGAGCAAGATACAAATGTTTGCCAGTAGGATATTGAGTTTGTTAGTTATAGCATCAAAAATAGTAACTACATTTTTTAAAGTTTATGTATTTATATTCTGCCCTGTAAACACAATTTTTTCTGGTTGTTTAGTCTTAGCTTTGTATTTAAATGGATTTAGTATTTAGCACCAGTTCTTATACTTAAAGCATCTCCGTTTCTGAATGATTTGTTTTGATTCATATCTTGATGAGTAGATTTTATCATAACATACATTTTTCTAAAACAGTTCAAGATTGCCATATTCTGTGGGTTTTTTCAAGTTTGTGAATACCTTCTTCTGGCCCTTGTCTACTTGAATACCAACTTAGCTAGGTATAATATTCTCACCCGTTTACTTTCCCAACAGTGCATAAGGTTTCTTTTCTCCGTATCCTTGCCAACACTTATTTGTTGCCTTTTTGATAATAACCATTATGATAGGTGTGAGGTGATATCTCACTGTGGTTTTGATTTGCATTTCCCTGGTGATTAGTGATGTTGAGCATCTTTTCATGTGTCTGTTGGCCATCTACATGTTTTCTTTGGGATTTTTAAAAATTGTGGTAAAAGATACATAACAAAATTTATCATTTTATCCATTTTTGAGTGTATGGTTTCAGTGGCATTAAGTACATTCACATTGTTGTACGACCATAACCACCATCCATCTCCAGAACGGTTTTCATCTTGCAAAACGAAAACTCTGTACCCATTAAACAATAGCTCCTCATTCCCTGCTTCACCTATGCCTCGCAACCACCATTCTACTTTCTTATCTCTAGGAATTTCGCTACTCTAGGTATCTCATACAAGCGGAATCATACAATATTCATCCTTTTGTGACTGGCTTATTTCACTTAGCATAATGTTTTCAAGGTTCATCCATGTTGTAGCATGTGTCAGAATTGCCTTCCTTTTTAAGGCTGAATGATATTCATTTGTATGGATATACCACATTTTGTTTATCCATTCATTTGCTGATGAACACTTCGAGCACATCCACCTTTTGGCTGTTGTGAATAATGACTATGAACATAGGTACACAAATATCTGTTCAAGTCCCTACTTTCAACTCTTTTGGGTATATACTCAGAAGTAGAATTATTGGATCATATGGTAATTCTATTTTTAAGTTTTTGAGAAACGGCCATACATTTTCCATACTGCCTGCACCATTTTACATTCCCACCAGCAATTCACAAAGTTTCCAATTTCTCCCTCTCCTCACTAGCACTCGTTTTCTGGGTTGGTTTGTTTTATGATAGCCATCCTAATGCGTATAAGGATGACTTCTTGATCTATTCTCTATATAGACCATCTCTTCTCTATTTGCTATCATCTTTTTGTTATTCCTACCTATATTCTTTGTGATTAATTCAGATTTTTCAAATTAAAGAATTTAGCTATATTGATACTTATTAGATATATTGTTACATACTTATTAGATATATTATGCTCTTGTTCTGATGATTTGTTAGTTTCCTTAGCTTTGCATCATGCATTTCCAACTCATTCTGTAGTTTTCTGATACTCCTTTATTGAATTCAGATATTTTTAAAATGTTATATCTCAAAACATTTCCAAGGAGTATCATTCTGTCCCTTGAGACAGATTTTCTTTGAGACCAGGTTCATTATGTCTTTTGCCTGCTATTTTCCTTTCCTTTTCTTTTTTTCTTTTTAGCATGTTTATATAGTTGCCATGCCACTTCTCCTCTTGTTTATGTTTAATGTATAATACAGGCATCTCTAACCAGTCTTCTCTCTGCTCTGAGAGATTATGATACATACGCCTTGTCATGCTTCCTTCTTTTTCTATGCCTACTGTTTTTCTTTTGTCAGCTGCAGTTTGAGGGATAAATGTAGATTTCTGTCCATTTATTTGTAGCCTGAAGGAATTGCAGCAGGGAGGCAGGGAGAAATTAGTTGGGGGCTGGATGCAATCTTTGTCAAAGGACTTGAATTCTCTGTTTTAAGAGTCCATTAAATGCCATGTATTATGACCCATTTCTTCAGGAATACACCCCACTCCCATTGCTTTGGGTTGTTTCCCCCAATCAGCATCTTTTCCCTTGACTTGGATCCTTCAGGCTTGTAGGAGTTTCTACCCTTTAATACTTTTTCCTGAGCTGCCTACTGTCTCCCATAACCTGCCTCCATTCAAACTGGAAAGTATTTTATAAATTCTTTCTGTAGTATAATTTTTAGAAGGGTGGGGTTAGAAAGAAAGCCACAAAGGAACCTTTTGTTGTCTTCCCTTGACATTTTCTTAACATTCATATCATGAAGCTTAACCTCTTTTCGTTTTTTTGTTTGTTTTGTTTAATTTTTTTAAAAAATGAGGTATAATTAACATATAACATTATATTAGTTTCAGGTGTACAAGTTAATTACTTGATATTTGTATACATTGCAAAACAATCACCACAGGAAGTCTAGTTAACATCCATCCCCATACATACGTTTAAAAATATTTCTTATTCTTGTGATGAAGACTTTTAAGATCTCCTCTTTTGGCAACTTTCAAATATGCAATATGGTATTATTATTTTTTTTTATTATTATTATTTTTACATCTTTATTGGAGTATAATTGCTTTACAATGGTATTAACTATAGTCACCATGCTATCCTTTATATCCCCATGATTTTTTTAATAAATAAATAAATTTGTTAAAAAAAAAAAAAAGAAAGGGCAGTTGATATAAAGACTAAATTTTCTATCAGCTAAGAGTCCACATTTATCAACTGTTAAAACATACAACTTTCTGGACAATCTTAAAGATATTACTGTCATTTTTGAAAAAGCAATTTGTATAGGG
This sequence comes from Phocoena sinus, assembly GCF_008692025.1. Lineage (NCBI taxonomy): Eukaryota > Metazoa > Chordata > Mammalia > Artiodactyla > Phocoenidae > Phocoena > Phocoena sinus. The sequence goes on from NC_045768.1 coordinate 67,526,218, forward strand.
TATAACTTTCATGTATAATTACTGCTAGTATAGGCAGATTGGGGCATTGCTAGGAGCATCCCCATGATTTTTAATGCATTTTTTTAGGTACTAGAAGAAGAGGATACTCTAATCAGGATTTGTCTTGCTGTGTTTTCCTGAAATTCAATATATCTTTTGAATTTCTGCTCCAGGGCTCTGAAGAGCCTTACCTGCCTTCTAAAAAGAAACAAAGCTTGTGGTTCTTTGGCATCAAGGGGATGTTTGCTAGAACTGGTGTCAGCTACACTGACCTTACATTTTTCACTTAGTGTATTTCAGATACTCTTAGAACCTTTCTACCAATGGATCAAGAGAGGGCCCTGTCTTTTTTATTTCAAATGCTAACCTCTTGGGCTTGTTGTGGCTTTTGAGAGGGCCTTTTTCCTTCGCCAATATCTGAAACCCCATTTTTTTCTTCTATTGATGGAGAGGGTTGAAGAGAAGGTGAGGTCAGGAGGAAATTCAGCCTGAGGAGCTGGAGTAGGTGGGCGATGATTTCTCTGGCTGAGGGGTGGGGCAGCCGCCCCCAGGGGGCTGGTCAGCAGGAGAGGGGCTGCAGGAGGGTGTGTTGTGGGCTTTGGTTCCTGAGGGAGTGGGGCAAGCTAGATTCTCTGCAGCCCGTGTTCTGTTTTACTCCCCTACCTGCCTGCTCCTCTCACATCTACCTCTGCTGCTTTTGCCGTCCGTTCCTGTACTCTTCCATCCTGCTCGGTCCGGCCCAACTCCACAAGAAGTTTTGTCACAGTAGCGTACAATGCAGAAATAGAATAGATCTCTTTTGAACATCATGGCATCGTCACATTTGTATGTGATTAGATACCCATTTTTATCAGTTATTTTGACCACTCGACAGGGCTTGTCTTTGTATCTGAAATGATTCATGATATCTGGATCTGTATGTCTTGTGAACAAGAAAATAAGGAAGTGCTTTTGATTCACAGAAGAGCCCACGCACTTACAACTAAATTATCACAAATACCAAAGAGCACCAAAATGTTCACACTGATCCAGAAAGAAATGTTAAAATAACTTTTCTGATATTTGAGAAAAATTATACTCTACCTGAGTGATCTACCATATCTGAATTATCTTTACCTTTTGGGGTCATAAATTACTAAATTTTGAACATGCTGGAAAAGATTCAGAGTCCTCAAAATTCAGATAGAGCTCTGAGAAAGGGAAAAATTTCTGGTCCCCCATGGCTTGCTCTGCTGGCTCTGGCTGGGGCTTGGCAGAGGGGTGCCCATGAGATCTGGTCCCCTGGGACTGCCTTTCAGAGTTCCCTTCATCACTTTACTTGACTGCACTTGGAGACTTTCCCCTGGATGACCTGGGTGACTGAACAGGCAATATTGTGTATGTTTTTCTCCCCAAAGATTGAGTCTGCCAAGAACTTGAACTTCAGTAGCATTCTTGCCTCTTTGTGATAGGGGGCTAGAAGCCCCTGATTGGTGCTTGGGATCAGTAAGAAGAAGGGCCTTGGGCATCTAGCCACTCACCTGTCCTCTGAGAATTCACCTGCTTTCTGAGGATTCTTTCAGGCAGATCTAGTGGCCTGGTCAGGTTTTCACGGACTACCAGTCACGCATTTCATATCTGAGACTCCTTTCTCTTAAAAGATCGTTTTGTGTCTTGCCAGACACCATCAACAAGATTATGAGTCTGAGTAAACAGTTCCTGAAAAAAATTCCATATTCTCTTAGTACGTACCACCAGTTAAGTAGCTCATCCCACCATGGGTGATATTTCTAAGCAGATGTAATTTATTTGACAGGATGGGGGTAGACTAGGTCAAGCCTGAAGTCTGGATCCATTCTCCCTATGATTCGAATAATCTTATTATTTCAGTAAAATATCCCAATGAGTAAGGTTGTGTGAGGATTAATTTAAAATAATTTATACAAAGCACATAGCACAGTTCCTGACACATAGTAAGTGTTCAATAATAAAAATAAACAAAGATTCTTGGAACTTCACTGTAATAGATACATGTGTCTGTAAGCCCACATACATTTGAACAAGTTAGCCAACATCAAAGATGTGTGGAAGATTTCCTAAACTCACTATGTAGGCTTCTATTTATTAAAAAAAAATTTTTTTTTTGAGGTTCGCAGGCCTCTCACTGTTGTGGCCTCTCCCATTGCGGAGCGCAGGCTCCGGACGCGCAGGCTCAGCGGCCATGGCTCACGGGCCCAGCCGCTCCGGGGCATGTGGGATCTTCCCGGACCGGGGCACGAACCCGTGTCCCCTGCATCGGCAGGCGGACTCTCAACCACTGCACCACCAGGGAAGCCCGTAGGCTTCTATTTTTAAGCAAATCATAGGAAATTAATATTATATACAGGATAAAATATATATTATTATTATATTCATGTGTAGAATAAAATTAATAATATATTAGTATATGTAAATGAAAACAAGCTGTGTTTACTAATCATTTTAAATATTATAGCTGTTTTGTGGAGCTCTGTCTATGTACCAGGTGTTACACAAAGCACTTCACAAAGATGATCTCATTTAATCCTACAACAACAGTAGGTGCTACAGTTATTCCTGCTTTATAGATAGGGCAATAGACTGTGTGTGTGTGTGTGTGTGTGTGTGTGTGTGTGTGTGTATGTGTGTATGTGTGTGTTGCCTTAAGTATCTTCCCTGTGCTCACAGATCTACTAATTGAACAAGCCAGGATTTGAACCCAAGTGTGTCAGAGTTCGAAGCCAGTGACCAGATTCTCTAAAAACCACTGTTTCTCTCACTAGTTATTTATTTGCTGGGCTAGTCCCCAGGCTGCCATTCACAAGCTTTACACTCCTCCAAGGAGCTTTGATGTTGACTGTAACTTTAAATGTTAGTTTGTTTGTTTCATGATAAAAGACCATTTGAATTGAATGCTTGTTAAGTACCAGATATTTTGCTAATCACTTTATGTAGATTATCTTAATTGTTCCTCAAGGCTTTCCCGGATCCAGCCTCCAACTCCTGCTTACTTCTTCAGCTTTAATTCTCTTTTTAAAAAAATCTTATTTGTTTTTTAAAATCTTATTTGTTCCTCTTAGCAACTCTGCAAGGTAACTACTAATATTCTCCTTTTACAGAAGCTCAGGGAGATGAAATCACACAAGTCTTAAGTTGCAGGCTAGAACTGACCAAGGGTCTACAGTTCTTTCATCTTTCCAGTTCACCACACCCATGCCCACACAACCATCACCCATGACATGGAAACCTTTCCCCTGTGCAGGCAGCCTGTCAGCTCCCTGGTGGAGGCCTCCCCAGCCTCCTGGTCATGGATGTGCCGGAATCTGATAGAAGGGGAAGAGGACCAACCTATGAGTCAGTGGGTTGGCAGTCTTGGGAAACCTGCCTTTGACCCACTGCTCCAGCCCAGCCCTACGGAGATGATGAGGCCTGACAGCCTCACGGCTAGAGGTGTGGTTGGCCTGCAGTGCTTTGATGGATATTTGTCACGGTTCTAAAGCTGGGTGTTATTGTTTTAGCAATTCATCTATCTCGGTTTAGATGGCTGGTGGTGAAGATTTTCATGGTTGTCTTTTGGTTAACCTCGAAGAAAGAGGAAGTTAACAAGCACCCAACGTGTTTGGAAGGATTTCAACCCCAATTAAGCGCACACTGTAGCATGATTTGATTTGTGGGAGAGTCATAATGAGGAATTCAGAATAAATCATATCTAACATGACACCAGGAACTAAATTTAGATGCTTCACATCATGGAATGGGCAGTTGCCCACCCAAGAACACAGCTATCCCTGCAAATTCCTGCAGGCTGCTTGTGCTGGCTGACTTTCCAGATGTTCATCGACATCCCATACGTTTTTTCCTGTTGAACCATGAAAGTGGGAATCACTATTTGGGTCCCCCCCCATATTTGCTAAGAGGGTTATAAGGAGATCTGCTGTCATCTCCTTGATAGAACTGTGCTGTCTCAGTGCGAAATAGACTCCCACTGCAGCATACCCTTATTTCCACCTGGGCCTGGGAAGTACACACAGACCTGGTCTCGGGGCACCTAATACCCACTAGTTAGAGAGGTGTGTGTCCATTCTAGTCGTCCTGTTTACAGACCCAGTGCTTTCTTGACTTTCTCCCTCCCCCCACTGTGAGCCTTTTACTTAACTTTCCCGAAGGAAAATGGCGAACTCGGCAGCTTTGGAAGAGCTCATTTTTTCCCCTCCATTTAGTTCCACTGAACAAACTAGTGTTTTTGGAGAGGTCATAGCTCTGTCAGCATTCTTTTAGACCTCTTCATTTCATATTTAACCATCATCCACTGAACCCATATTACATGACACTGTCTTAAACTATTTTAATTTTTGGTAGGTGTCAAAGTTTTCTTTATTTTTATTACTGATTGAAATTCTGCTGTTCAGTGTTTACTTTCTTGGCAGTCTCTGTTTTACCAACTCTCATTCATTTTCCTCTCGTGGTTTATCACTTTAGCCAATTTTCAAGGCGGAATTTTGCTCCCCTCTATCTGCTTTACTAAGGATGATAAGATGGTTTTCTAAAATTTTCTACTAGTTACTATAACAAATCATTTTCAAATTTTGGTTCATCCTGTAAGTCTTCAGAGTCAGGATTCTTTGTTTTGTTTTATTTTTTTGGTCTGGCATTTTAAATAGGCCTGATGTTAGTATTTTTTCCACTTTTCTTATTTTTAAAGAAAGGAAGTACAATATTTTCCATAGACAGAGTTGGTGGTTTGATCTCATTCTTCAGATGACCAGCTGAAGGGGATGTTCACATGCACAGCTACTAGACCCTCCTCAGACTCTAGGCTGAGAAGTCTCAAGGGCTCCTGGACATTTCATTCTACCTCACTCCCACCTCCTGACACTGACCCTGATGAAAATCCTAAAAAACTATCATCCCTCCTTATGTGCCCTTCCTGGGAGTGCTTCCAGAAAGCAGTGCTGCCTGTTGTGATTTACTTTGGAGAATTGTACCTTCCGTGCATTTGCTGGGAATTCCCATCTCTGACTAAATATAAAAAAGAGAGTTGGGCCGGGATGAGAGGTAGATGAGGATGGCATGAGTCCCCAGAGAGCATCACCACATAGAGAGATGGCCTCTGTCATCCCATTAGCACATCTCTTGCATGTCCGAGCCAGGGATCGGATGCCAAGAAGGGGCAGGGAGCATTCACCTCCTCCCATCTATTTTCAGGGTGGGAGGGGGACGCTAGCTCTATTTCTCGTGGTTACAGCGCAAGGAGTCATGGATTGTGGTTTTAATCCCACTTTGCCTATCTTGCAGTTAATGGAAATTGATCCTAGACTCTGAAAATAGGTTATTTTGTTCCAGTTTTGGTGGTGGCATAAGTTTGTATTTTTTTCTTTGTCTTTATAGCTATTTTGTTGAACTGTTGGGACTGGCCGAAAAAGGGCCTCTAAGCCAGATGCCATTTTAAACCCAACTTTCTCCCAGGCTTCATTTCTTAAAAGTCAAAAGCCCTTTAGTCCAAAATATGGTTATGTTGATATCCTTGTAGATAAAGCATCATGTACCTGACAGGACAGAAAGGTCTATTCAGCTGAGACAAGTTCTCTAAGGCAGGGAGACTTCTAATTGAGGAATAGGTTTCCTGTAACAAAGTTTCTCATTGTCTGGGGAGACTGCATTGACAGAAAGCCTACATTGATAAAACCATCTGATCTTTTAACCCATTCGCCTTATGTGGAGAGATCCTGTAAATTCTAATGATCTAATAGCAGAGCTTAGAAACACCTGAATGAAAAGCCACAGAGCCCTGAAAGCAGATTGTGAGATTGTGCTCTCCATGCTCAGGGGTCTGTTACTGCTGGCTGTGGACCAATTTCCCTGTCTCCCTGAGGACCAGCCCTGAAGCTCACTTCAAGATGTGCGCCCAGCCTCGCTGACTTCACTGCCACAGGACACGTCCCACTGCGGGTTGGGGAGAGGGGTGCCTTCCTCCAGTCACAGGGATGTTGACAGAGCAGAGTCTCTGCTTCACGGGAACAGCGTGTGGACAAATGTTTGGCACTGGAACTGGGCTTGGGCTCCAACATTTGAGCTGCTAAAGCCCGGCACAGTTCTGCGGCCAAAACTGCAGAGTCCTAGCAGCTCCCTTTACAAAACCCGAATTGAACCAGTGCCAGGCTAGACTCCGTTGGATGGACTGTCCTACACACTTGTGATTTCTTGTGAGGGCCTCAGGATGCATTCGGTTGGGTGGAACAAAAAGGCATGTGTGAGTGGCTTTCCTCTCTTTGCCCTACTTCTCTTTCACCAGAGCTCAAGGGCTCTGAGCCAGGTCCTTTGTAGTTTTAGTAGAACAGCTGAGAGGCAGGATCAAATAAAAAGTATAAAATGTATGTTTTTTTTCTTCATATACTTTGTTGTTGTTGAAGTATAGTTGATTTACAATGTTCTATTTCTGGTGTACAGCAAAGCGATTCAGTTTCATACACACACACACACACACACACACATCTATTTCAGATTCTTTTCCATTATAGGTTATTACAAGACATTGAATATAATTCCCCGTGCTATACAGTGGGACCCTGTTGTTTATCTGTTTTATATATAGTAGTGTGTATCTGTTAATCCCAAGCTCCTAATTTGTCCACCTCCTCTTTCCCCTTTGGTAATCATAAGTTTGTTTTCTATGTCTGTGAGTCTGTTTCTGTTTTGCAAATAAGTTCATTTGTATATTTTAGATTCCACATACAAGTGATATCATATGATATTTGTCTCTGTCTGACTTACTTCACTTAGTATGTTAATTTCTTGGTCCATCCATGTTGCTACAAATGACATTATTTCATTCTTTTTTATTGCTGAGTAGTATTCCATTGTATAAATATACCACATCTTCTTTATCCATTTATTTGTCATAGACATTTAGGTTGCTTCCATCTCTTGGCTATTGTAAATAGTGCTGCTATGAACATTAGGGTGCATATATCTTTTGAATTAGAGTTTTCTCCGGATATATGCCCAGGAGTGGGTATGGTAACTCTAAGTTTTTTTTTTTTTTTTTTTTGCGGTACGCGGGCCTCTCACCGCTGTGGCCTCTCCCGCTGCGGAGCACAGGCTCCGGACACGCAGGCTCAGCGGCCATGGCTCACGGGCCCAGCCACTCCACGGCATGCGGGATCCTCCCGGACCGGGGCACGAACCCGCGTCCCCTGCATCGGCAGGCGGACTCTCAACCACTGTGCCACCAGGGAAGCCCTAACTCTAAGTTTTTTAAGGAACCCCCATACTATTCTCCATAGTGGCTGAACCAGTTTACATTCCCACCAACAGTGTAGGAGGGTTCCCTTTTCTCCCATCCTCTCCAGCATTGATTATTTGTAGACTTTTTGATGATAGCCATTCTGACTGGTGTGAGGTGATACCTCATTGTAGTTTTAATTTGCATTTCTCGAATAATTAGCAATGTTGAGCATCTTTTCATGTGCCTATTGGCCATCTGTGTGTCTAGTTTGTAAAAAAGTCTATTTAGGTCTTCTGCCCATTTTTTGATTGGTTTATTTGTTTTTTTGATATTGAGCTGTATGAGCTGTTTGTATATTTTGGAAATTAAGCCCTGTTGGTCACATCATTTGCAAATATTTTCTCCCATTCCATAGGTTGTATTTTCCTTCTGTTTATAGTGTCCTTTGCTCTACAAAAGCTTATAAGTTTGATTAGGTCACATTTGTTTATTTTTGCTTTAATTTCTTTTGCCTTGGGAGACTGACCTAAGAAAATGTTGCTACGACTTATGTCAGAGAATATTTTGCCTACGTTTTCTTCTAGGAGTTTTATGGTGTCCTGTCTTATATTTAAGTCTTTAAGCCATTGTGAGTTTATTTTTGTGTGTGGTGTGAGAGAGTGTTCTAACTTCATTGATTTACATGTGGCTGTCCAGATTTCCCAACACTATTTGCTGAAGAGACTGTCTTTTCTCCAGTGTATATTCTTCCTTCCTTTGTTGAAGATTAGTTGATATAGGTGTGTGGGTTTATTTCTGGGCTCTCTATTCTGTTCCATTGATCCATATGTCTGTTTTTGTGTCAATATCATGCTGTTTTGATTACTGTAACTTTATAGTATTGTCTGAAATCTGAGAGGGTTATGCTTCCAGCTTTGTTCTTTTTCCTCAGGATTGCTTTGGCAATTCTGGGTCTTTTGTGGCTCCATATAAATGTTGGGATTATTTGTTCTAGTTTTGTGAAAAATGTCATGGACAATTTGATAGGGATCACATTAAATCTGTAGATTGCTTTGGGTAGTATGGCCACTTAAACAAAATTAATTCTTCCAATCCAAGAGCATGGGATATCTTTCCATTTCTTTGAATCATCTTCAATTTCACTTATCACTGTTTTATTGTCCTTAATGTATAAGTCTTTCACCTCTTTGGCCAGGTTTATTCCTAAATATTTTACTTTATTTTATGTGATTTTAGAAGGGATTTTTTTTTTTACTTTCTCTTTCTGACATTTCATTTTATTGTAAAGAAATGCAACGTATTTCTGTATGTTAATCTTGTATCCTACTAGCTTGCTGAATTTTTCTCTCAGTTCTAGTAGTTTTTGTGTGGAGTGTTTAGGATTTTCTATACATAGTATCATGTCATCTACATATAATGACAATTTTACCTCTTCCTTTCCAATTTGGATATCTTTAATTTCTTTTTCTTCTCTGATTGCTGTGTCTAGGACTTCCAATACTAGGTTAATTAGAAGTGGTGAGAGAGGGCATCCTTGTCTTGTTCCAGATTTTAGCAGGAAGGCTTTCAGCTTTGACCATTGAGTATTATATAGACGGTGGGTTTGTCATAAGTAGCTTTTTTATGCTGAGATATATTCCCTCTATACCCACTTTGGTAAGAGTTTTTATCAAGAGTGGATGTTGAATTTTATCAAATGCTTTTTCTGCATCTATTGAGATGATCATGTGGGTTTTGTCTTTTCTTTCGTTGATGTTGTGTATCACATTGATTGATTTGCATACGTTGAAACATCCTTGTGACCCTGGGATAAATCCAGCTTGATCATGGTGTATCATTCTTTTTATGTACTGCTGGATTTGGTTTGCTAATAATTTGTTGAGGATTTTTACATCTATATTCATCAAAGATATTGGCCTGTAGTTTTCTCTATTGGTAGTGTCTTTGTCTGGTTTTGGTATCAGGGTGATGGTGCTTCATAGAATGACTTTGGGAGTGTTCCCTCCTCTTTAGTCTTTTGGAAGAGTTTTAGAAGGATCAGTATAAGTTCTTTGTTGTATGTTAGGTAGAATTCCCCAGTGAAGCCATCCGATCCTGGACTTTTGTTGTGGGGAGGGTTTTGTTTTTTTTTTACAAATTCTATTTCACTTCTGGTGATCAGTCTGTTCAAATTATCTCTTTCTTCTTGATTCAGTTTTGGTGGGCTATATGTTTCTAGAAACTTGTCCATTTCTTCTAGGTTGTCAAATTTGTTGGAATATAATTATGCATAGTATTCTCTTACAGTTTTTTGTATTTCTGTGGTGTTGGTTGTTATTTCTCTTTGTCATTTCTTATTTTGTTTATTTGGGTCCTCTCTCTTTCTTTCTTGGTGAGCCTGGCCAGAGGTTTGTTGATTTTGTTTATTCTCGGTTTTATTGATTTTTTTCTAGATGTTTTTTACATCTCTTTTATTTCTTTCCTTCCTGATAATTATTATTTCCTTCCTTCTACTCACTTTAGGTTTTGTTTGTTCTCCTTTTTCTAATTCCTTTAGGCAGTAGGTTAGGGTGTTTATTTGAGATTTTTCTTGTTTTTTGAGGAAGGCTTGTATCACTGTGAACTTCCCTCCTAGGACTGCTTTTGCTATATCCCATTGATTTTGCATGGTTGTTAAAATGTCTTTAAAAGTCTTTTTGCTGAGGCTGCAGGCTGACTTTTAACTGCATTAAAGTAATTAGGTCTTGGGGTTGTGCTAATGAGAAGTTGGTAGTCATCTATCTGTTCACTAGCACTTCATCATTTACACAACCCTTAGTAGAGAATTACACATGAGAGAATGCTAATTAGACCAGGGTTGGCATCAAGATTGTGTGGCCAGTTACTAAAACAGTGTGCTCACAGGAATCATTTGTAGCAGTTAGAACGTGTATGCTTGTTTCCGTATGTGTGTGCAGATTCTAAAAGTACAGTAAGCTCCCTATGCGTGAACATTCAAGTTGCGAACTTTCAAAGATGTGAACTTGCGTTCACATATCCAGTCATGTAAGTTAGTTCATGTGTCTGGCATACATCGTCATGTGCATGCATCCTCTACAAGTGATCGTGCTTTTGTGTACTTTACTGTACAGTACTGTATAGAGTACAGTAGTACAGTACCTTTATTTCAAGCCCAGGATGTCTGGAAGTAAGCATAAAATCAGTGGTGATGTAGCTGGTACTGCTAAGAAGCACCAAGCGATAACGATGGAAACAAAAGTGAAAATAACAGAGAGTGGAGGGAGGTGAAAAGATGGTAGACGTCGCTCATTCTTATAACATGAATCATTCAACCATCGGCATGATTCTAAAGAACAAGGTCAAGATCATAGAACATGTGAAGTCTGCTGTGCCAATGATGTCAACAGTAATATTGAAGAAATGTGGAAAAGCGATGGAGGAGAGGGAGAAACTTCTCAGCGTGTGGATGCAGGATCAGCATCAGGGTCGAGTCCTGCTCAGCTTAATGTTGATTCAAGAGAAAGCTAAAAGCCTTTATGAAGACTTGAAGAAGAAACACAGCAAAGAATCAGAGGGTGCATCTTTTAATGCCAGCCATGGCTGGTTTCATCTGTTCAAAGCTACAGCCAACCTTCGCAACGTAAAGGTAAGTGGAGAGGCAGCAAGTGCCGATAGGGTAGCAGCTCGGGAATTTCCTGAAACACTTTGAGAAATTATTGATGAAGGTTTGTATTTACCTGAGCAGGTTTTTAGTGTGGATAAGACAGGACTGTACTGGAAGAGGATGCCAGACTGAAGTTACATCAGTAAGGAGGAAAACTTGATGCCAGGATATAAAGCAACGAAGGATAGGCTAACTCTGTTGTTTGGTGGCAATGCTTCCAGCGAGATGAAGCTGAAACCTCTCTTAGTTTATCAGTCAGAGAACCCAAGAGCCCTTAAAAACATAGCCAAGGGCTCTCTTCCTATTATGTAGAAGAGTAACCCCAAAGCCTGGGTTACACAGGCCATTTTCCAGGACTGTTTTTTCCACCACTTTATCCCAGAGGTAGAGAAATATTGCTTGGAGACGGATGTCCCATTCAGCGTTCTTTTGCTGCTCAACAGTGCTCCAAACCACTCCCCATTCACGACCGAGTTTCTTCCCAACAACAGCATAGTGCGTCTGCCACCGAATACTATGTCACTCATCCAACCTATGGACCAGGGAGTTATAGCAACTTTCAAGAGATATTATTTATGTCACACTTTTCATCAGGCAGTAAAGGTGAGTGACAAATCAGGAGCAACCTTGCAACAATTTTGGCAGGACTATAACATCTACAAGGCCATAAAAAACATTGACTTCGCTTGGTGTGAGGTTACGGCTGTCACCATGAATGGTGTTTGGAAGAAGCTGTGCCCACAGTCTGTTCACAATTTTCGTGTATTTAAGAAGGTGGTTGAGGAGTCCAAAGAGGTCTTCAGCAACTTGGTGACCTTCAGCAAGAAGGTGGAGCTAGATCTGCAAGAGAACGACTTCATTGAACTCCTTGCTGGGCAACACGAGGCACTTACTAATGAAGACCTGATGGAATCAGAGGCCCAGAGAAAGGACAAAGAGAGACAAGAGGAAGAAAAAGTAACTGAAGAACCAAAGAGATTCACAACGCAGGAAATGGCAAGGGGATTTTCTTTATTTGAGGAGGCACTGTTAGTTTTTGAGGCCGGGACCCAATGAGAAAAAAAGAGCTACTACGCAGACATCACTGGATCGTTTTTTCAAGAGGGTAGATAGAATTGAACCCAGCAAGGAACCAGAACCTCTGCCATCAACATCAGGCGTGAGTGAAACTGCAGCCTGCCCTCCATCCCCTATTGCTGACGATCCTTCAGCTCCACCATCTCCCACCTCCTCTCCCTCCTCCAGTCAGTGACTCTTCTTGCCTGTTCACTCGATGCCAGCCCCTGTATGCCAGCTGTTGTGCTGTACGACTGTACTTTTCAAGATACTGTACTGTGAGATTAAAATGTTTTCTTTATTTTTTGTGTTTGTTTTTTATGTATTATTTGTGTGAAAAGTATTATAAACCTATTATAGTACAGTACTTTATAGCCAATTATGTTAGTTGGGTACCTAGGCTAACTTTGTTGGACTTATGAACAAATTGGACTTATGAAAGTGCTCTCAGAGCAGAACCCGTTCGTATGTAGGGGACTCACTGTACAGTACATGCTCAGTTATTCACTCTGGTTGCCAACTTTGTGAATTGCCTAAGAACTTTACAGTTCCCTATATTTTTCTGTCTTATATGCATCTTATGCTTCCTCTGTATTGAGAATGAGGAAGAAAAGAGAAAACCTACAATCAAATGATATTCTTGAGTTTAATTTAGCTATGATTGTCTCACCAACATCACCTTCCTCAAATAGCATTTAGCCTCCCATCAACTCCCTGGAGGCTGAGGCCTGTGCTGACAGGATGGAAAAGAAGAGATTGAGAATCCTATCTTGTCCACGTTATCCCTGACTTAAGGCAACCTAGTTATTTCAGGTTAGTCCTGGAATTTTCCCTGATGTTATATTTGAATTCCTCTGGTGACACTTAGACTCCTGGTTGGTCTCAAAATGAGGCCATGCTTGACCAACTATCAGACGTCAAGGTTTTCTATGATGACAAAGAGCCTCAAAATTCAATCACTTACCACAACAAACATTTATTTCTCACAGTTTTGCAAGTCAGTTGTAGCTCTGATGGCTTAACTGGGCTCAGCTGGAGCTGCCTCTGGGCTACAGGCTGGGTTCCTATCTGCTCCTTGTACCTTCTCATCCCACTAACCATGGCATATCATTCTTATGGAGGAGCGTAGAGGGTGAGGAGGGGTGAGAGAAACACCCCTCCTTGAAGCCTCTGCTCTGAACCGGCACAATGACATTTTCATTCACATTCCATTGGGCAAAGCTATGAATTCACAAGGCCCAACCCAAGGTTGATGGTGTGGAGCTGTATGCTCTGCCTACTAGGAAGGATGGACAAGTCACATGAAAAATGGGTACTGTCCTATTCCAGGGACAGAGCAGAAAGTTGAAAACAATAATTGTGTTTTATCACACTAGCCATATAATGGCCCGAAAAAGAGATTCACCATAATTCACTCCTAGTTTTACTAGATGGCCTCAGTTCATAGGTAATTAAATAAGAGTAGAGTATGTATCTGATTAATACCTCCTTTAACTTAAATGTCCTAGAGAGCTAGAAAAGAGTTCTTCCACTGCTCCTCACCTCCAACCTCTCCATGTGTGCACACTAGAGGACATGTTTCTTAGGTTACAGAAGATTTGTTGCCTCTCCTCTTCAGTGGGGTGTGTAGTGGAAAGAGCTTGGGATCTGTTTTCACACAGACATGAGTTCCAATTTACCTCAGGAACTAAATAGCCGAGAGTCATCTTGGGCAATTTATGAAGCTTCCCCAGTGTCCATTTCTTCTAGCATGGGGGACAAAGTACCTTCTTCACTGATTTACTCTGTAGATTAAATGAGATGACTTATCTAAACTACTTACTATATCTCTCATAAAGATTCGTTTCCTTTCCCTTCTCCTAAATCTCATCTACCATCCAAGGTAAACTCTAAATCCCAATGCCTTCCCTAAACCATCTTTAACTTCCTTTTGAATTCATTGAGCCTCTCCTCTGAACTTCTATTGTTCTTAGGGGAGGGATCCATAACCTGCTCCTGCATTCATGAATGGATTTCAGGAATTTCATGGACCATCCCACTCTTCTTTGGAATCAATGTGAAATTTTGTGTGTATAAACCATATGCTTATTTCTGGGGAGAGACTACATAGCCTTTTTCTGAACTTCAAAGTACCTCTAGACCCAGAAGAGGTCCTGAACCATTGAGGTTAGATGAACTGGATAACTCGACCTTTGTGATATACCACCGTGTATGCTGGGTGTTGCTTCATGCTATTAGTCCTCTTTCCCCATCTTAATTATGAGCTTCTTGAGGGGAACAAACATATCTTTCAGTGGCTTATATGTCTTCTACAGGCTGAACACTTGGTGAAAATTCAAGAAATATTGTTGAATTATTACCCAGAGAAAGGTTTAAAAAGTATCACCACCACACCCACCAGGGTGAACCTAAGAGGTCAAACATTTAACCACAGTGCTGAAAGCATGTAGAGAAAAAAAATCACTGCAAGCAAAACAAGCCAAAAACTCTGGTAGTAGCTGAGTTTGTCTGTCATGTGAAACATTGCATCAGATATAATTGAAACACATCTCATTACTGATCGAAACCCATCTCCTTACTTCATTTCCTAAAAGAAATGTGGCATATTTTAGTAATTATGAGTACGGTTTTAGGTTAGAACTAGGAGAGGGAGGCTGTCGAAGAGTGACATTTTGACAGTGTGTTGGAGTGTAACACAGTCCTATTAGAGAACTCTTAGCTCTTTTTGTAAAAGCGGCCTCTCCTAATCCATAGGTTGATGTTTGGGTCCAAATATAATCTGAAAAAAAAAAAAGGGAAGAAAGAAGAAATAAAGATAAATGAACTTTTTTGTGCCTTTTTTTCTTGCCTGGGAAGCAAAATAAATGTATGGTGAGATCATTAACCAGAACCGTAAACACCACCCAAAGATATCTTCAGAGAATATATTTCTAATCATTTAAGAACCTTTAACCCATTGGCAGTACCAGGTAGGCTTGAGGGAGAAAGAACGGTCAGGAAATGCTTCAGGGAAGATGGAAGCATGTTGTCAAAAGTTAAGGAGTTCTTGCTGGTCCTATGGTTCCTTTATTGGTTATGACTTCCAGGATTGAAGTCTTTGATTCCCCAAGATTTGCAAAATGGTTTTTGGAGACACCATGGTCAAGTGCATGATGGGCATTGAATTCACAAGACACGTTCTCTACATAAAAATTCACAAGCACACATTTTTTGCAAGTCAATCCTCTAACACTTTCAGATGGCCAGATTCCATATGCCTAGCAAAAATTCTATTTTTTGTGTGTGTTTTATCCTTCTTCTCAGCTTCCTTGCTAGGCTTTGGGGAATTAGCAGAACTTACCACCAATTGGATTGCAGAGCTTTTTGGCCCACAGTGAGGCTTGCTATCATCAGGTATGTAAAATCTTGCCCAGTGTAGTCAGAAGTTAAGACCAAACCATCATAAACCTGCAGGACTTATGACCCTGAAAGCCCTGGGGGAGTTTTCTGGACCAGACCTCAGTGGAACTTTGCCCAAAGCCCCAAGTGGGAAATATATATGAACTGATTCCATGCAGTGTGAAGGCTGAGGCAGCAGCAGAACACTTTTATAGACTGATACAATGATAGATTAGTACACAGTTAATCTTAGGCTGGGGGTTTAGGAGAATCAGTCTTCCTCAGTCCCTCCTCCCTCTCTGTTAATGTTAATGGTCCAGAGTGCAGATTTAAAGGTCACAGGCATTTTTCTTTTGTGACGCAATTATTTTATATTTAAGCCAATTAGAAAGTCATTCCATAAGGAAAAGAAGTGCAAATGGGACACCAGTGTGTCGTGTGGCTGAGATTTGCTATAGGATTGCAGACTTCTAGTTTAACTGGGGTTGGGGAAGAAAAGAGATCGTAGGTAGTTTTATAGTAATTTGGTGACAAAAGTAAATAACATCACATTTTTAAGTATATAGATATCACTGACTTAAAGAAAGTCTGCTTATGTACAAACTTATGGAACCAATAAATTAGGGGCTGTTGTTTACATTACAAAATTACTGTTTGCTAGAGTCTCCACAAAGGGTAGGTTTCCTGGTTACCTTTAATATATATTTGATTTGCAAACATCCAATGGGTATAGTGCTTTTCAGGAGCTAACTTATTGGGAAAAGTAAGAAACTTTGCAGAAGTATTAGAGTTAAAAGATGCCATGTTGGAAAATACTTAGGATATAAACACAGAGTTTTTGGTCACAGTTTATAAGAGAGACAGGAATTATATGCGGTCTTGAGAAAAGCTGAAGAAAAAGACCCATGTGCGTCTGTCAATCTGATGTCTGGTGTGTACAGGTAATGATGTATTTTGATCATGGAAATGATTTAGCCACATACCCTGAACAGAAAATCCAGTTGACACCAAAGCTGTCAGGTTTAGCCCTGTTTGTTAGATTCCATATCACATCCTACATTCTATCAGAGCCTATGTAAAAAACAAAAGCAAAAAAAATAAAAAATAAAAATTACAAGTCCCTGTAGAAGTATCAGAAGCCTCCTTTAGATAAAGAATTTGTTTCTAGCAGTGTTAGAGTTCCTTGTGGTTAGATATCTCTAAAACATCCAACACACCCTCACCTTGGCTTCTAGATTTTTTAAGTTATCTGACTTCTCAGCGGCTCTATATATCGGCAGTTGTAGAGGAAGATTTCTACATCCTATTCTCACGCGAATGGAAGACGGGAAGTAAATATATTTACATATACAGTGATTCTGCCAGAAGAACTAGGAGCAATGAACACTTCTGCCCAAGGCATTGGGAAATTGCCTAGAGGTCTTTCTAATAGATCTAGATCTAGTTTGCTGTCTCAGGGCCTGCCATCTACCTAATTTTTTCTTCTGGGACAGAATAAAAACATAACAAACCTAGGATTTGGTCCTATGCCATTGTGGATGATAGAGTTCGGGGTGAACTGCTTAGAGTATAGACCCAGATTTCAGCCGCTCTGGCTGTGTTCAAGATCTCTGCCTGTTCTGGCTGCCTTGTCCTTTAGTATTTAGATATTATACAATTGGTTTGAACCCCATGAAATATACAGTGACATATCTGGTGTTTTATTACATATCAGGAGTTCTTGGTGGTAGAAGTGGTGGTGAGTAGGTACGTGTCGGGGGGTGGTGGTGATGATTGTGGTAATGAGGCTTTCTCTTAGTAAGCACCAACTCTGAATTCTTACGTGCAGGGAGTTCTCTGGGCCATACTGGATTTGTCCTCATGTTCCTTTCTAGCACCGTATCATCCCCGGGTACAATCTTAATCCCTTCTCATCCGAAGTATACTGACTCAGGACTGTGTATGGCAGTCTTCACCCAAGGTTTAGGACTGAGATTGCACACTTGATATCCTTCTTCTTAAAGTGTCGTGGCAATTCCTGAAACCAGGAATGTCCTCCACAATGTTGCTGTTTCCAACTCATTCATCATTCCTCCCTCCAGCTCATTTACCCCTCATCCCTTTCCCCTCAAATTCCTATTCATTTGTATATAGAGATCAGTTTAGCTTATGCTGTATCTCAATTCAAACCCATCTTAGTTTTTTCTTAACTGCGTTCCCAGATAAGCCCATTAAACAAAGATGATTCTTTCCCTCAAAGGAATTCTATTACTTAGTGAGCGTTAACAATTATGTTCAAGGAAAGTCACATCATTTCAATGCTTCAATGCACACCTATCACTAACTCAATAAAGTACCTTTTGAGCACTTTAAACATTTATTCACTTCCTCTGTGGGTGTATGAGAAGAGTGGCTCTTTTTCACTGAACCCTACTGGCCTTGGAGGTGGAATCAAGGAGGCTGTGGAATTTCTCCTCTGCCGACTCACTTCCCTTTTGTGCTAAAGGGTAGACTTGGGAAGAACACATAGGCCCTTCTTTTAAACTCGTTTCCTAAAGTTTCCTTCTGGTTCGGAGAGATGCCTCCTCTGCTGCCCTTATAACTCCCTGTTCCCTCCGCCTTTCCACTTCCAAACTGGGGGCCAAATACTCTGCTGAGAACTGCCACTGTTCCCAGCCCAGCTGGGAATGATGTCTGTCTGCAGTGGACCAGCCCCAGTGACGATACTGCTATCAGAGCGCCACAGGGAGCTTTAATCCATCCCAGACCTCTGATTGCACAAAGGTCGGCTTTAAAAGGCTGTTTGTATGTCCTGTTGTTCCTAAGTCCTTCATGATTAAGGGGTTAAGCTTTAAAACTAGGCATGTTATTTTATTTGGCACCAGTTTGTACTCTATTGGGCATCTTTTTGGAAGTGTAAACCAGTGTTACCCATATCCAAATTCCATTGCGGCGGGACTACCTGCATTTATACCCACCTCACCTTACCCCCTGGCCTCTGCAAGTGATGTCAGCAATATCTCCGCAGTGACAGCATTCACACTGACAGCCTAATCGACGCTCATTCTCATATGCAGACTTGAGAATGTCTGTCTCCATAACTCTAAACAATGAAACCATAGGAAACATTGAGACAAAAAGGTTTCTGCAGCCGACTTTCATAGTTAAGTTCTCCAGTACCCTCCTGGCCTTCTTCTGAATTAATAATAGGCTAACGGGCTTTTGATATTAAGGCTAAGTATTCCATTTCATGAATCACTTTTCCTTGACCCTTGCTGATTCCTGGCCTTTGCTTAGACCCAGAGGTTTTCACTTGACATGATTTGCTCTTTGTCCTTCAGAATTGTTCCTACTGATGAATGACTCATCTCACAAATCTGTGGACTTCTGTCATGTTCTTGCCACTTTCCATTTTTTAAAAAGGTTTGAAATTTTTTTTCCATTTTCCTCATAACCTTTTATTAATGGCACTTTCTCAGTGAGTTTGTACTCATCAAAAATTAAGCACATACCAGAAATAATGAAAATAGAAGCAATCGGAGTGTGGACTAACAAACCAAAGGACGGTTGAACCTAAAATGACCAACGTGACCAATGAAAGCATCTGTGGTGGCAGGTAGAGTTCACAGTCTTTTGCTTCGGGGTATCAATTTGTTTATGATTTTAAAAGCACATAAGATAAAAGTTTGTAAGTAGGTGATGTCTGTACATCTCTCTTGCTATTGAGGAACTCACGCTAGGCTCCCCAGGGTCCGGATCATAGTGCAACGTCAGCCTGTGTTACACACCATTCCTCATTGAATCTCTGTTCTGAGATGGATTCAGTAATCCTATGCCCCAGTGCAACTAGTCTAGCCTAGGACCTCCCTCTCAGGGGCTAGCAAAGATTTACTCAGCCTTTCTTTGTTGAAGAGTCTTCATTTCCCCGGGGAAGTGTCTTCCCCACTCTTTATTCAAGAGTGGAGAGTGGGGTGAGAGGGTGGAATGAGCATGGTCAATATTTCTGCTGAAATTTCCTAAACTTTTCTTCCAGGAAGTCTAGATTCTCTCATGCACACAATTTTTCTGGTGGCCAAACTGCTTAGCCCAGAGTTCTTAAGAAAGATTTCCAGATTAAGGTCTTCATCATGATCCTTGCTAAAGTGATATGAATTAATATGAGAACAAGCAAACAGTTTTCCCTTTATTGCTCCCTATACTATCCTGTCCCCAGTGGTGAAATAATTCTGAAGATTTGGTGAAACCTTTGCTGTTCCATTGCCTCTCCACCCCAGAACACAGAGGGTGAGAGTAGAGGAGCTAGCTGTGGTCCCTGAGCCAAACCTTGGCTTGAGCTGCTTGATATACTCAAGGACCTCAAAAGAGCTCTGCTCCACTAATTTTATAGGATTTTGCCCTATAACTTAACCCAAAAGATGCCAAGACTTTACAATAAATGGTTACCCTGGAAACTCAGGGAAACCCAGGATAAACCCAGAGTATGAAATCATTATTTAGAATGTCCCTGGCCTACTTTTTCTAATTCTTGGTTAACACTTTTTGGACAGGCTCTCTGTTGCTGAGGAGGAGACCTTAAACAGCACATGCTTCATAAACAGAAGAGAAGTTTAACTGTTTCAGAGGAAATCCAACCTAACAGGCAGTGGGCCCTGCTTTGCCCTTCACCAAAATGTTCATTTAGCTTGAGTTCCACACCAAATGAAATGCAGAAAGCCTCTTCCTGTCTCTCATGTGTACTCTCTGTCTGATACCTGCTAACATTCTTTGTTCCTCATTTTAAAGGTGTCACGTGCACATTTGATAGACCCTTTTTGTTTTAGGAATTATTTCACAGCATCATCTCATATAAAAAACAAGAAAGCACAATGAGCTGTTTGCTGTCATGATCATGATTAGTGTTTCAGTGGCATATTTTCTCCCATCCTTTACATTATGATTTGTCTCTTTCTTGTAGATGACATGTGGTTTCTCTTGCTTTTTTATTCATTACAAAAATGTCTGCTTTTGTTTTAGTTTACATCCTTCACAATTAAGGTGATTATCGATCTGTTTGGGTTTAAGTCAACCATCTTGCTATTTGTTTTTAATTTATCACATCTGTTCTTTGTTCCTTGTTTTTCCCTTTTTTCCTTCCTTCTTCTGGATTGAGAATTTTTCATGATTTCATTTTATGGCTAAAGCTTGTTAGTTAGACCTCATTGATTTAGTTTTTGATGGTTGCTATAGCTTCACAGTATGCCTCTTTAACTTTTCTTGTTCTTTTAAAAAATATCATACTCTTTCATGGATAATGAAAGAAACAACAATCTATTTTCATTTCTATCATCCTGTCCTTTCGATATTGTGTTCATACCATGTTATAAATCCACAATATATTGTTATTATTTTCCTTTAAACATATATATGTTATAAACTCTACAATATATTGTTACTAGTTTTGCTTTATCTCTTAAGCAAAACAAAAATAGAAAAGTTTTAAATATTTATCTATCTACTTCCCATTGCTGGTGTCCATCATTCCTCTCTGAAGATCCAAGTTTCTATCTGGTATCATTTTCATGCTCAAGGAACTTCCTTTAACAAACTGCACAATGCAGATCATCTGGAAATGAATTCTCTGAATTTTTGTTTCTCTGAAAATGTCTTGATTTTTTTCCTTCCTGTTTGAAAGATACTTTTGCTGGATTTAGAATTTTAGGTTGATAGGGGTCCCCTCCAACACCAGCTCCTTTCAGTGCTTTAAAAGATTTGTTCCATTGTCTTCTGGCTCACGTAGTTAATGACAGGAAATCTATTTTATTTCTTACCCTAGTTCCACTTAAGTAATGTGTCTTCAGAAATTTTATTATCATGTGCCTTGATGAGGTTTTATGTTTTTTCTTTCTTTTTAAAAACCTTTTCTGGGTTAATTGAACTTTGTATATCATCAAATTCAGAAAATTTTCAGCTGTTATTTCTTCTAACACTTTTATTCTGTTTTTCCTCTCTTCTTCTGGAACTCCAAATATGCATATGTAAAACCACTTGCTACTGTCTCCCAGATCACTGAGATACATTCCGTCTTTTTTTTTTCTCCTTCTGCTTCATTTGGATAATTTTTATTAGTGTGTCTTTACTAATCCTTCCCTTTGGAATATCTAAGCCTTTTCATAAAGATCTTGTAGTTTTTTTAATTCTAGAAGTTCCATTTGGTTCATTTTTATGTCTTTCACTTACATCCTCACTATGTTCATGTGTTTTGTTAAGTACTTGAATGTAGTTAAAATAGCTTTTTAAATGTCTTTGACTGCAATTTCATCATCTCTATTATTTGTTGATCTATTTCTATTGAAAAAATTTTATGTTGGTTATGGGTCACATTTTCCTGATTCTTGATGTGTCTAATAATTTTTTGTTATATGCTTGACTTTGTGAATATTATATCATCAAGGGTCTGGATTTTATTATTATCCTTTAAAGAGTGTTAGCCTTTCTTCTGGTGTTCAGTTCAGTTTGCTGTTCATTTTGATCCTCTTGAGACTTTAAAAAATTTTCTTAGGGTGGTTCTAGATTATCCTATATTTGAGGAATATGTTAACCCCCTTTTAAGATGTAGCCTTTCTGGGGTTTCTACTGAATGCCTGAAGTGATCAACAGGACTCTATGTTTTCTGGTGAGAAACAGAACACCTCCTGGCCCTGGGTGAGCTCTGTGAACTGTTCAGTCCATAACTCTGGAGGCACTGCTTGCCTAGACTCCTGACTATGCGCCAGATCTTAGTATTTAGCCTATACTCAGTGGTGATCCCCAACATTTTGGCACCAGGGCCTGGTTTCATGGAAGACAATTTTTCCACGGATGGGGAGAGGGGCGTGGCTGGGGGGGATGGTTCAGACGGTAATGCCAGCGATGGGGAGTGATAGGGAGCAGCAGATGAAGCTTCGCTCGCTTGCCTGCCACTCACTTCCTGCTGTGCGGCCCAGTTCCTAACAGGCCGAGGATCGGTACTGGTCCGCGGCCTGGGGGTTGGGGACCCCTGCTCAAGGGGACTCATATGAAGATTTCTGAAGCTATTTTTCTGCATAGGTATCTGCTCCTAGGACTTTGCCATGCAACTGCCAGTCACTTCAGTCTTCCAAAAGTCAGCTGTCCATCTCCATAACTTAGCAAGCTTCCATCTTCTGCTTGGGACTCCTACCGTCCTGTGGTCTGCAATGTGTCTTCAGGCAGGAAACAAGAAAGACTGTAGGAGTCATCTCTTGTTTCTCATCTCTCATCAGAATCCTGACAGGCACATTGGCCAATGACAGCTCTTTCATTCCCCGCCCCCGCCCCCCCCCCCCCCCCCCCCGCCTTTTGTTTTCTAGTTTTCTGTTTGGAGAAGGTAAATCAAATATTTGCAACTTCTTCACAGCTGGATGTAGATCTTCTCAACTAAGTCTTTTTACAGTTAGTTTGTTTCAATGTAAAGGTCACGTGTTACATTCAAGGTTTTGTCTCTAAAAATCTCTTTTGTTCTGTAACTCATTTTTCTTTCTTTTTGTTTTTTTAAATGCCATTGATTTCTTAGGTACAATGGATAGTTGTACTTTGAAATTCTGGATTTGGCTAATTTCTTCTTTGTGTTGCCATTTAACCTGTCTCTCTCTTCCTGGAGAACTGTGGTTAGATATGGAGTTGCAATAATTCAGGTAAAATTGTTCAGACAATCATTTTCATAGGTGCTGTGTACACTCCTGAAAAATTACATCACGAGGCAGATAATGTCTGGCTTTCCAACCTACAGAAATACTAAGATTGGTCATTTTGTTCAGGTGTGACCATTGCAATCCCCATTACAAATTTCACCAATCAAAAAAATCTTTTATCCAATAGTTTTGGTATTTATTCACAATATTTGAAATTTCTTCATTGGGATTTATAAATTATAATTTTCTAATTCTATCATTTGTTCTGCATTTAATTAGCTAGAATTCTCCTTTAGAGTAGGTGTTTTTCGATGAAATTTCTAAACAGTTATTCTGCCATTTTTAAGAGCATCAAGTTGGAATTTGGGAAGGGGGGTTTGTAGAAAAAGACATATATGGTATATATAAACCAAGCCATTCTTTTTCTTTTATTATTTTAATTAATTAATTAAAATTTTTAAATTTAATTTTAGTTATTTTTTTCTACAGCAGGTTCTTATTAGTCATCCATTTTATACACATCAGTGTATACATGTCAATCCCAATCTCCCAATTCATCACACCACCCACCACCCACCCTCCTGCGGCTTTCCCCCCATGGTGTCCATACGTTTGTTCTCTACATCTGTGTCTCAATTTCTGCCTGCAAACCGGTTCATCTGTACCATTTATCTAGGTTCCACATATATGCGTTAATATACGATATTTGTTTTTCTCTTTCTGACTTACTTCACTCTGTATGACAGTCTCTAGATCCATCCATATCTCAACAAATGACCCAATTTCATTCCTTTTTATGGCTGAGTAATATTCCATTGTATACATGTACCACATCTTCTTTATCCATTCATCTGTTGATGGGCATTTAGGTTGCTTCCATGACCTGGCTATTGTAAATAGTGCTGCAGTGAACATTGAGGTGCATGTGTCTCTTTGAATTATGGTTTTCTCAGGGTATATGCCCAGTAGTGGGATTGCTGGATCATATGGTAATTCTATTTTTACTTTTTTAAGGAACCTCCGTACTGTTCTCCATAGTGGCTGTATCAATTTACATTCCCACCACCAACAGTGCAAGAGGGTTCCCTTTTTTCAACACCCTCTCCAGCATTTGTTGTTTGTAGATTTTCTGATGATGGTCATTCTAACTGGTGTGAGGTGATACCTCATCGTAGTTTTGATTTGCATTTCTCTAATAATTAGTGATGTCGAGCAGCTTTTCTTGTGCCTCTTGGCCATCTGTATATCTTCTTTGGAGAAATGTCTGTTTAGGTTTTCTGCCCATTTTTGTATTGGGTTGTTTGTTTTTTTAACATTGGGTTGTTTGCATGAGCTGTTTATATATTTTGGAGATTAATCCTTTGTCCGTTGTTTCATTTGCAAATATTTTCTCCCATTCTGAGGGTTGTCTTTTCATCTTGTTTATGGTTTGCTTTGCTGTGCAAAAGCTTTGAAGTTTCATTAGGTCCCATTTGTTTATTTTTGTTTTTATTTCCATTTCTCTAAGAGGTGGATCAAAAAAGATCTTGCTGTGATTTATGTCAAAGAGTGTTCTTCCTATGTTTTCCTCTAAGAGTTTTATAGTGTTTGGTCTTACATTTAGGTCTCTAATCCATTTTGAGTTTATTTTTGTGGATGGTGTTAGGGAGTGTTCTAATTCCATTCTTTCACATGTAGCTGTCCAGTTTTCCCAGCACCACTTATTGAAGAGGCTGTCTTTTCTCTATTGTATATCTTGGCCTCCTTTGTCATAGATTAGTTGACCATAGGTGCGTGGGTTTATCTCTGGGCTTTCTATCTTGTTCCATTGATCTGTGTTTCTGTTTTTGTGCCAGTATCATATTTTCTTGATTACTGTAGCTTTGTAGTATAGTCTGAAGTCAGGGAGTCTGATTCCTCCAGCTCTGTTTATTCTCCTCAAGACTGCTTTGGCTATTCGGGGTCTTTTGTGTCTCCATACAAATTTTAAGATTTTTTTGTTCTAGTTCTATAAAAAATGCCATTGGTAATTTGATAGGGATTGTATTGAATCTGTAGGTTGCTTTGGGTAGTATAGTCATTTTCACAATATTGATACTTCCAATCCAAGAACATGGTTTATCTCTCCATCTGTTGGTATCATCTTTAATTTCTTTCCTCAGTGTCTTATAGTTTTCTGCATACAGGTCTTTTGTCTCCCTAGGTAGGTTTATTCCTAGATATTTTATTCTTTTTGTTGCAGTGGTAAATGGGAGTGTTTCCTTAATTTCTCTTTCAGATTTTTCATCATTAGTGTATAGGAATGCCAGAGATTTCTGTGCATTAATTTTGTATCCTGCAACTTCACCAAATTCATTGATTAGCTCTAGTGGTTTTCTGGTGGCATTTTTAGGATTCTCTATGTATAGTATCATGTCATCTGCAAACAGTGACAGTTTTACTTCTTCTTTTCCAATTTGTATTTCTTTATTTCTTTTTCTTCTCTGATTGCCATGGCTAGGACTTCCAAAACTATGTTGAATAATAGTGGTGAGAGTGGACATCCTTGTCTTGTTCCTGATCTTAGAGGAAATGCTTTCAATTTTTCACCATTGAGAATGATGTTTGCTGTGGGTTTGTCGTATATGGCCTTTATTATGTTGAGGTAGGTTCCCTCTGTGCCCACTTTCTGGAGAGCTTTTAACATAAATCGGTGTTGAATTTTGTCAAAAGCTTTTTCTGCATCTATTGAGATGATCATATGGTTTTTATTCTTCAGTTTGTTAATATGGTGTATCACATTGATTGATTTGCGTATATTGAAGAATCCTTGCATCCCTGGCATAAATCCCACTTGATCATGGTGTATGATCCTTTTAATGTGTTGTTGGATTCTGTTTGCTCGTATTTTGTTGAGGATTTTTGCATCTATATTCATCTGTGATATTGGTCTGTAATTTTCTTTTTTTGTAGTATCTTTGTCTGGTTTTGGTGTTAGGGTGATGGTAGCCTCATAGAATGAGTTTGGGAGTGTTCCTTCCTCTGCAATTTTTTGGAAGAGTTTGAGAAGGATGGGTGTTAGCTCTTCTCTAAATGTTTGATAGAATTCACCTGTGAAGCCATCTGGTCCTGGACTTCTGTTTGTTGGAATATTTTTAATCACAGTTTCAATTTAATTACTTGTGATTCATTTGTTCATATTTTCTATTTCTTCCTGGCTCAGTTTTGGAAGGTTATACCTTTCTAAGAATTTGTCCATTTCTTCCAGGTTGTCCATTTTATTGGCATAGAGTTGCTAGTAGTAGTCTCTTAGGATGCTTTGTATTTCTGCGGTGTCTGTTGTAACTTTTCCTTTTTCATTTCTAATTTTATTGATTTGAGTCCTCTCCCTCTTTTTTTTTTTTTTTTTATGGTACGCGGGCTTCTCACTGTTGTGGCCTCTCCCATTGCGGAGCAACAGGCTCCGGACGTGCAGGCTCAGCGGCCATGGCTTACGGGCACAGCTGCTCTGCGGCATGTGGGATCCTCCCGGACCGGGGCACGAACCCATGTCCCCTGCATCGGCAGGCGGACTCTCAACCACTGCGCCACCAGGGAAGCCCAGTCCTCTCCCTCTTTTTCTTGATGAGTCTGGCTAATGGTTTATCAATTTTGTTTATCTTCTCAAAGAACCAGCTTTTAGTTTTGTTGATCTTTGCTATTGTTTTCTTTGTTTCTGTTTCATTTATTTCTACTCTGATCTTTATGATTTCTTTCCTTCTGCTAACTTTGGGTTTTGTTTGTTCTTCTTTCTCTGGTTCCTTTAGGTGTAAGGTTAGATTGTTTATTTGAGATTTTTCTTGTTTCTTGAGGTAGGCTTGTATAGCTATAAACTTCCCTCTTAAAACTGCGTTTGCTGCATCCCATAGGTTTTGGATCATCATGTTTTCATTGTCATTTGTCTCTAGGTATTTTTTGATTTCCTCTTTGATTTCTTCAGTGATCTCTTGGTTATTTAGTAACATATTGTTTAGCCTCCACGTGTTTGTGTTTTTTACGGTTTTTTCCCCAGTAATTCATTTCTAGTCTCATAGCATTGTGGTCAGAAAAGATGCTTAATATGACTTCAGTTTTCTTAAATTTACTGAAGCTTGATTTGTGACCCAAGATATGATCTATCCTGGAGAATGTTCCATGTGCACTTGAGAAGAAAGTGTAATCTGCTGTTTTTGGGTGGAATGTCTTGTAAATATCAATTAAATCTATCTGGTCTATTGTGTCATTTAAAGCTTCTGTTTCCTTATTTATTTTCATTTTGGATGATCTGTCCATTGGTGTAAGTCAGGTGTTAAAGTCCCCCATTATTATTGTGTTACTGTCAGTTTCCTCTGTTAGAGCTGTTAGCAGTTGCCTTATGTGTTGAGGTGCTCCTATGTTGGGTGAATATATATTTATAATTGTTATATCTTCTTCTTGGATTGATCACTTGATCATTATGTAGTGTCCTTGCTTGTCTCTTGTAACATTCTTTATTTTGAAGTCTATTTTATCTGATATGAGTATTGCTGCTCCAGCTTTCTTTGGATTTCCACTTGCATGGAATATCTTTTTCCATCCCCTCACTTTCAGTCTGTATGTGTCCCTAGGTCTGAAGTGGGTCTCTTGTTGACAGCGAATATATGGGTCTTGTTTTTCTATCCATTCAGCAAGCCTGTGTCTTTTGGTTGGAGCAGTTAATCCATTCATGTTTAAGGTAATTATCAATACGTATGTTCCTATTACCATTTTCTTAATTGTTTTGTGTTTGTTTTTGTAGATCCTTTTCTTCTCTTGTGTTTCCCACTTAGAGAAGTTCCTTTGGCATTTGTTGTAGAGCTGGTTTGGTGGTGCTGAATTCTCTTAGCTTTTGCTTGTCTGTAAAGCTTTTGATTTCTCCATCGGATCTGAATGAGATCCTTGCTGGGTAGAGTAATCTTGGTTGTAGGTTCTTTCCTTTCATCACTTTAAGTATTTCATGTCACTCCCTTCTGGCTTGTAGGGTTTCTGCTGAGAAATCAGCTCTTAACCTTATGGGGGTTCCCTTGTATGTTATTTTCCATTTTTCTCTTGCTGATTTCACTAATTTTTCTTTGTCTTTAATCTTTGCCAATTGATTACTGTGTGTCTTGGTGTGTTTCTTCTTGGGTTTATCCTGTATGGGACTCTGTGCTTTCTGGACTTGGGTAGCTATTTCCTTTCCCATGGTAGGGAAGTTTTTGACTATTATCTCTTCAGATATTTTCTCTGGTCCTTTCTCTCTCTTCTCCTTCTTGGACCCCTATAATGAGAATGTTGTTGCATTTAATGTTGTCCCAGAGTTCTCTTAGGCTGTCTTCCTTTCTTTTCATTCTTTTTTCTTGATTCTGTTCCACAGCAGTGAATTCCACCATTCTGTCTTCCAGGTCACTTATCCGTTCTTCTGCCTCAGTTATTCTGCTCTTGATTCCTTCTAGTGTAGTTTTCATTTCAGTTATTGTATTGTTCATCTCTGTTTGTTTGTTCTTTAATTCTTTCAGGTCTTTGTTAAACATTTCTTGCATCTTCTCATTCTTTGCCTCCATTCTTTTTCTGAGGTCCTGGATCATCTTCACTATCATTATTCTGAATTCTTTATCTGGAAGGTTGCCTATCTCCACTTCATTTACTTGTTTTTCTGGGGTTTTATCTTGTTCCTTCATCTGGTACATAGTCCTCTGCCTTTTCATCTTGTCTATCTTTCTGTGAATGTCGTTTTTGTTTCACAGGCTTCAGGATTGCAGTTCTTGTTGCTTCTGCTCTCTGCCCTCTGGTGGATGAGGCTATCTAAGATGCTTGTGCAAGTTTCCTGATGGGAGGGACTGGTGGTGGGTAGAGCTGACTGTTGCTCTGGTGGGCAGAGCTCAGTAAAAGTTTAATCCGCTTGACTGCTGATGGGTGGGGCTGGGTTCCCTCCCTGTTGGTTGTTTGGCCTGAGGCAACCCAACACTGGAGCCTACCTGGGCTCTTTGGTGCAGCTAATGGCAGACTCTGGGAGGGCTCACGCCAAGGAGTACTTCCCAGAACTTCTGCTGCCAGTGTCCTTGTCCCAACAGTGAGCCACAGCCATCCCCCGCCTCTGCAGGAGACCCTCCAACTCTAGCAGGCAGGTCTCGTTCAGTCTTCCCTGGGGTCACTGCTCATTCCCCTGGGTCCCAATGTGCACACTACTTTGTGTGTGCCCTCCAAGAGTGGAGTCTCTGTTTCCCCCAGTCTTGTTGAAGTCGTGCAATCAAATCCCACTAGTCTTCAAAGTCTGATTCCCTAGGAATTCCTCCTCCCGTTGCCAGAACCCCAGATTGGGAAGCCTGATGTGGGGCTCAGAACCTTCACTCCAGTGGGTGGACTTCTGTGGTATAAGTGTTCTCCAGTTTATGAGTTACCCACCCAGCAGTTATGGGATTTGATTTTACTGTGGTAGCGCCCCTCCTACTGTCTCATTGTGACTTCTCCTTTTTCTTTGGATGTGGGGTATCTTTTTTGGTGAGTTCCAGTGTCTCCCTGTCGATGATTGTCCAGCAGCTAGTTGTGATTCTGGTGTTCTCACGAGAGGGAGTGAGAGCACGTCCTTCTACTCTGCCATCTTGGTTCAGGGCCCAAGCCATCCTTTTTCAATTTTAATTTCATTTTAGTAGTTAGAAAGGACTTGGAACAGACATATTCAAAGGAGACCACATAATTGTTTCATGTCTGCTTGCCACTAAAAGTGATAACTTTAGCAACTCAGAGTGTGACCTTGGAGGTAATATTGACCCACAGTTTCATATTTTAAAAACCTATTTAAAAGGTAGAAAAAATAATAGTTCATTGAACCAGTAGGAGTCTCAGAGATAACCTACTGTATTCCTCTCTTTTTACTGATGAGGAGAATTAAGCTCAGAGAAGTTAAGTGAAGTAGAATAAAATAGTGGCCAAAGCAAAGGCTCTGAGATCATTACACACCTGGGTTTGTTTCTTGATTCCACAATCGACTACTTGTGAGTCTTTGTCAACTTATTTAACCTCTCAAGTCTTTAGCTTCCTCATTTGGGTTAGATGACAGCTAAATGGAGTAAGGCATGAAATGCATCTAATGCAGTCTTGAAATAGCTTAGACACCTATAACAACAAAATTCTTATTTAAAGTGTATTTCACAGACACTTACTGAGTGTGCTGTGTCAGGCGTGTGCTACATTGTAGAGATATAATTTTGTGGAAGGCAGAATAATGGCCCCGAAAAGTTATGCACAGAAACCTGTGAATGTGTTACCTCGCATGGCAAAAGAGACTCTGCAGCTGTGATTGAGTTCTGGCTCTTGAGATGGGGAGTGTCTCCTGGATTATCCAGGTGGGCCTAGTGTAAGCACAGGTGTCCTTTAAAAGTGAAAGAAGGAGGAGGGAGAGCCAGAGTCCGAGAGGGACATGTGATGATGGAAGCAGAGGTTGGAGTGATGCGGCTGTGAGCAATGGAATGCAGACATTCTCTAGAAGCTGGAAAAGGCAAGGAACAAGTTCTCCCCTAGAACCTCCAGAGGGAACACAGCTTTACTGACACTGTGGTTTTAGCCCTGTAAGACCCATTCCTGACTTCCGGTTTTTACAACTGTAAGATACTAGATTTGTGTCGCTTTAAGCCACTAAGTCTGTGGTTATTTGGTACAGCAGCAATAGCAAACGAATATAATTTTAAAGAAGACACAGTCCCTAACTTCAAGGACGCGATTATTACAGCTTAACCATCCTCATTTGGCCTATGTTACCTATTCTCAATTCAGTGCTCTTCGTGCTGCAATAATATATCCCAGTTACCAGGCATTGACACATCATCATCCTGACTTTTTACTCTAACTTCATATCACCTGACACCATACCTGTAATTTTGGGGGTTAGCCTCAGGTGAACCATGTTACTACTGGCTTCAACCTCTCCCTATGCAAATATGTTTTTAAAAGTCACAAGTTTCATATGTATTAACTATATTCTTTTTGAATATGCGTGAAGATATGCCCATACCCACTAAAATTATTGTTTCACGTGGCCCCTCCCCTTAAATTACTTACGACCCATCAGTGATGCCCATCAGTATTTTGGGACACCTAGCTGTACTCTTTGAGCATTTAGCAGGGTTTTCCTATCTTGGAGCTTTATGTTGGGGAATGTAGTTTGCTTTGATGAAGCATGGTTTAACCAGCATGACTACTAACCAGCATAACAGCAACAGTGGAAAGTTGCCAGGAACTCGGTTCCTTGCTGATCTGTGTATGATGTTATTAGGCATCCGTCTCTAGTCAGCTCTCCTGAGAGCTTATAGATCTGTGTAACTTGGAAAAGGAGCACAGTGCCTCAGCGTGTTTTCCACCCTCCCTCACAGAGGCAGCTCCACTCTTTCACTGCTTGCTAACACAGTTCTTCAATGCAAAACAACTCTCCAAAAAATTTTTTTTTTATAAAGAGATTTTATGTCAACATTCAAACTCCCAGATTTTGGTGTTGATTTAGGTAAACTAGCCAAATTCTTGCATGTCCCAAATAAAATGACGTGCTAGTGACTGGGGAAGACACGACACCACTGAACACATGATACAAATCCTCTCCAACTCTTCTGCAGTTACAGGAGTGAGTTGGAACAGAACACAGGAGGCTATAGATGGCAGCTTTGACAATGACACAGCTGATCAGACCAGGCCTAACTGAATTTTGTGTGGCTTTGAGGACTGAGGTTTTCTTATTTCTTTCCCTTCCATCAGGGGTAAAACATTCTCGAATCATCTCTCCACTGCATATGCCATGCTTATTTTTTCACCTCAGGGACACAGGCCTCTCTTTCCCCTCAGCCCTAATGTCTTCCATCGAGACCACAGTGAGGAAGGCGTCATGTGTCCCCATCCTGTCCCTCTTGGTCTAGTTTAGCAGAAAGAAGACAAGAGTCATAAGACCTGGATTGCCTACCTCGCTTGGTCACATAGCCACTGTGTCACCTTCAGCCGGATTCCAAACTTTAGTGAGTCTCTTTTCCCTTATTTATAAAATGGCAATAATCGTACCTTGAAATGTTGGTAGTTCAAATAAAATTATACTGTGAACAAAGGACAAATTCCCATAAAAGCTTTTTGCCAAATGTAAAGTGCCTCTCTTTGCCTTGACCCATGTTGTTGCCTAGCATCTCTTTAGACAAATATCCTGATTAGTCATTCGTTTACTCTCACAAATGTAGAGAAACGTCACCGGATCCTGTGGGTCTTACCTTAAAACACTTACAGAGTTTAAGTAGTTTCACTTTGATGCAGTGTCATCTGGCCACTGCCTACCTCTGTAAATTTATGTCTCTTTGGCTTATACCTCTTTAGCCACACTGGCTTCTGATATGTCCCTAACCATACCAAGGTCATTTCCATCCCACAGGCTTTACAGTATACACTTGCTTTGACTAGAACTCTCTTCCTCCTGCACAGCTGGATCCTTGTACCTTCACAGGACTAAGCTTATATGTCACCTTCTCAGAGACCCTTTCCTCAACTGCTTTATCAAAAAGAAATCTTTTTGTTTCATAATTCCTTATCACAGTAGCCTCTATATTTCCTTCATACAGCTGATCATAAACTATAATTATTCTTCTTGTCAATTGATAGCCAGTTTATTGTCTGCTGCCAGTAAAAAGTGAGCTCCGTGAGGGTGGGGGCCATTTCCTCTCTAGATTTAAGAATAAAGCTCAGTAAAGTAGGCGTTCATTCTGGCAAAACCATGCTGGTGCTTGGACCCTAAGGCCGTGATGGGGGTCAGTTGAGCAAGAGATTTAAATCCTCTTGTGGGTGTCTATTTAGGAGGACACTGTCCTCTGGGAAATATTGTTAATATTTCTTCTTCTTCAACACCCTGAGCATCTATCATAGAGCCTGACACACAGCTAGGCCTTGCTATGTTTTGGTTTGGATAGAATGAAATCTGCCTCTGTTTTCTGAAATGGACTGGCAGATGGACACAGAGCTGCTCCCTTGATCCCAGAGAGCTGGCATCTCATGACCTCTCCCCCCACCTCAGCAATTCAACCTTTGATGATGTGACACTCCTGGAAAGGCCTTCCTCTCCCCCTCACCCACTGCCTTGCACCGAATCCCCCTGAGTCTGTTGAAACACAGTAAGGGCTTTCCAACTTCTATACTACTTGTCGAAGGGAGTACTTATAAGAACTTCTTAAAAATAAAAATAATTGATGGCAATACTCATAATGTGTTAAAACATATAGTATAACATGTACCAGCCACTATTCCAAGAGCTTTGCACATTAGTTTTTGAATATTAACTCATTTGATCCTAACAATAACTCCATGAGGTAGGTTATAATTATTTCCTCCATTTTATAGCTAAGGAAACTGAGGCACTGAGGGGCTGAGGTCAGTGACAAGGCTGGGACATGAGCCTGGTCAGCCTGGCTCGAGGGACCCTGTGCTTAGCAATTCAGCTGTAAATATTGCAGTTCCTAAAGACAGATCTTTTGGACCTATCATTAGCCTTCCCTAAGCCAGACGGCATATTTATCCTCTAATTCAATGTTTAATTTTTTTACATAAGTAATACATGACTTAAATTCTTAAAGCAATTAACACCTTCAAATAAAGTAAAAGTCCCCCTTTGACCTCCTTTTATAGTCCTGAACTGCTTCTTCCTTCTCCATGGGTAGCCATTATACGCAGTTTTTTGTCTGTCCTTCCTAGCCTTTCCCTGTGCATCTGCATGCACCTGTGTATTAACAGAAAATACAAACTATTGCTGTGGGGTTTTTTTCCCAATTATACGTAGAGAGCAACATGTATAGATAATTAAATCATTTAATTGTACATATTAAGCCCTTTCTCTGACAATACACATTTAGGTGGTCTTTTGCTAGCTGCAGGGCTGATGCTCAGCTGGGACACTGCAGTAGGGCTATACCTGTGGCTGACATTCTGAAACGCTTCTGTATCATTTGGTAAATAGTCTCCGCTGTTCTCCCAGGACCAGGACCAAAAATACATTCATGGGTCCACGAAAAAGTTTTAATTTCTTTGAAAATCAGAAGAAAGAAATGAATATAATAATAATGACTTAATTCTGGGTACTGACATTGTCGGTGATTTTTATATTCTTCTCAGTGCTTACCTATTTTTTCCAAACATCTACAATAAACATATGTTATGTGTGTAACAAGGGAGGTGTTTTCAATTATGTTTACAACAACATATTAATGAGAATGGAAAATGCACATCCTATAATGTTAAAGAACAAAAAGCAGAAATTAAACAATATATAAACACAATTTGACCCATTTAGGTATAGATGCATTATATACAAGAAAAACAATGGAAGAAAATATACTGTGCAAAGCCTTGAGTAGACATCTCTTAGTTGTGGGATTATAGGTGATTTTGCTTTTCTTTTCTTTTTTCTGAATTTTCCAAGTTATTTTATAATGAAAGCATATTATTGTTATAATCATAAAAAGTAAGAGTTAAAAAAATAATAATGACTTAAAAAATGAATCTAGACAAGATGGATTTTTTTTTCTCTTTATACCAGCATAGCCATAAAAAATACTTTTGGTGTTTTATGTAGGACAGGGCCAACAAAGGCAAAAGTATCTTGAATAAATACCTAGGGCCCTGCCTGGTTCCTCTCCAGGATGCAGTAAGTACAGGGTCAATGCCTGGCAAAGCAGGGCCTTCCCAGGACCCATCCCATGTTTGGACTGGTGCCAGTTAGGACTGGTCAAGGCCATTCTCTATCTATGGGTGAACGTTTTTGAATATGACTAACATCCATGTTATTCTGAAGTGAAAAATGTGCTGCCTCATGCAAAGATATCTCTGATGCAAGCAGCCGAAATCGACACAAATGAGCCTAAGCAAAACCGAGCATGTGGGTGGGGGATCTAAAGCAGAGAGTGGTTAGGACAAGGAGGCCTGGAGGAGTTTCAGAAAACTTGCCAAGGAGCCAAGTGTCCATCCTTCTCGTCTCCAAGCCACGGGCCTCTCTGCTGCTTCCCTCTGCTTATCTGCTTCCACCCTCTCTCCCTTTGAACCATTTTCTCACTTCTCCTTTAGAGCTCTGCCATTAATGAGACTCACCTCCCACCCAGCAGTTTTGTTTCTCATTTCAGATTCCTACGTGAGACAGAATCGATTTCGCCTTGCTTATTAGGTCAGGTGCTTATCGCTCATCCAGTAAGCTAGGGCCAGAGGCCAAGGAAATGACAGCAGAGGGGGTGTGGGTGGTATTTGCCCACAACACTCCAAGATGTCAGTGTCATCTCATCCCTTGATTATCCAGTCAACACACCCTTCTGCCCCCACATACAAAGCCATTGATGCCCCTGCTTAATGAGCCAACAGCCTTCTTGTACACAACTATAAATATAATCTCCCCATTCCCAGGGGGAGCAACACATAATTCCTTCCAGCTAACGAATGCAGAGGTCTTGTCACAGGGCCAAGGCTCTTGGAATCCACTATCTCCTGATGATATTTGTTTCTGGGTCCAAAATAACTGTTTGACAAATGATTAGCTAAATGATAAATTTAACCACCATATATAAAACAAATGTGGTAGAAATATTAAGTGTCATCAATTTTTGTATACTTTAGCAGCAAACAGAGAAGTACAGGCGGAGGTTATACACTAAAAGAACACTTTTACGCTGAATCATACAGAGGCAGTCTTTAGGAACGTTTCAGGTTTGTCTCAAAAATATTAAAGAATCAGTTGCTCTCTCATAAAAGTTGACTTTTTTTCAAAGTAACTTTCATACCTTCCTTGATACTTGCTTTAGCTTAGCCTCTTGGGAAATACTGTAATTTAGATTCTAAAGCCATCATGTTGTCTGTGATAATAGCTTGAAAAGTCACTAATTTCTTCACTATCTTATGACCAAATCAACAAAACCTCAATGATTGCTGTAGGGAATCTGTGCTTTATTCTAGACATCCACTCAGGAAAGAGGACTGACCTGACATCGGAGGCTTTACTTCCCCTGACGGGTAGGTAGATTAAGAACTTGAGCTTCATGTTTACAGGCCTAACAAAGCAAAGGCGGGAATGGGATGAGCATTTAATAATGACAGAACATAAATTTGGAGAATTTTTTTTTCTTCACATCTTTATTGGAGTATAATTGCTTTACAATGTTGTGTTAGCTTCTGCTGTAAAACAAAGTGAATCAGCTATATCCATACATATATCCCTATATCCCCTCCCTTTTGCGTCTCCCTCCCACCCTCCCTATCCCACCCCGCTAGGTGGTCACAAAGAGAACTTCGTTTTTGACTATAAATTAAAACTTAGGAGAATGACTCAAGTTGGCTGTAATATTCAGCAGAGTGGAATTGTTTTGTTAATTATCCATAGATATTTGAATATGATGCCCAATATTTCATAAGGAAGCAGTGTTTAATTTAAAACCTTGTACTTAAAAATGTTTATATCCCAATAGTATATGGAATCTGCAACCTTACCAAAAAGATGAAGGTAGTACTCGAATATAATTTTTAAATATTTACTCAGATCATTTTCCATCCTGATCACAAACTGTTTATATACAGAAAATGTAACAGTGACCAAAAAAAAAAAAATATTCCAGAGTGTCCTCACAACAGAGATAGTGCCACATAATTTTGTAATGAAGGGTAATGTTGTAAGGTTAAGTCTTGGGGGAAGTATTCCTGTGTGTTTTCTCAGGAGGCTGGAATAAATATGGGGATGTATATAACATTACTGGTAGACCACATGCACTACAGTGACTTGGCACAAGACAGCTGGCTTACAGGTGCTCTGGCAAGTTGCGCCGGGAAGGCTTTTCGTTTTGTATTTCTAATATTGTGTGCATGCAATGATTGTAATGTGTGTTTTTTTGTGCTGGGGTACACACTGCAGGCATTCCCTTTGGGCTGTGCAGTTTGACTTTGAATGGGGTTTCTG
This sequence comes from Phocoena sinus, assembly GCF_008692025.1. Classification (NCBI taxonomy): domain Eukaryota; kingdom Metazoa; phylum Chordata; class Mammalia; order Artiodactyla; family Phocoenidae; genus Phocoena; species Phocoena sinus. The sequence continues at coordinate 67,563,081 of NC_045768.1, forward strand.
GAAACAGGTGACGGTCCTATTTTCTTCCTTAAGGGGTCCTTTGTTGTGAGTTGTGCCAGGGATTGTCAGCTGGAGCAGCTCTCTTTACCTTTCCGTCAAAATTGAGGAGACGAAACTTAAAGATAAAATGGACCAAAAAATTACCTTAGCAAAGCTTCAGCAGTGCCGCTCTGGTAAGATCATCCAGGCCAAGGCAAGTGGGTCACAAAGGATTAGCAAAACTTTTATAAACAAAGAGACAATTATGCATATTCTTAATAGCCTTTAATCCAAAAGTGTGCCAGTGTTTATTTCTGAATCTGATGTACACTGTTTTTGCTGGTGGAATGAAATAAGCCTGCACTGGAGGAGACAGTCCTGTAACGATATAGCCCAACGTGAACCACTGGGAATGTAGGAGAGGGCGTTTGCCTCACCTGGATGCCTGGCTGCTCTGTTGGGAATGAATCTGCTTGGAACTTGGCCATCTAAGGGCTGCTCTTCTAACACATGAAATGAAGAGAGGAGGGAGAAAAAAATAGCCGCCGGTACAACTGTGCTGAAATAACACTGTTGTTCGTTAGACTCTGACCATTCCCCGTAGTGCATTCTCGTTCGATGATGTAAAGTCGATCGGGTGTGGGAAGTCATACCATGAAGCACAGGAAATAGTTTAAATCTTTGGAAATGTTTTTCAGGTTAAATAAATGGGGAAATAACTCTAGTTAAAGTTGCCAACCACTTCAGAGTAATTTTTACTGGCAGATATTTGTTAATTGTTAGTGTTCCTCTGAAAACAGACACAACCAAGATATATTGGGGATAGCCTGCTCTCTGCATGCAGAGTGTGTTTTTTTAAAGAGGCCGTGGTCACTTCATTGATTTCTCTCCGACTCAATTCAGACGTAGGCAGCCTTCTGTGAATCAATCAGTAAATTAGGTATGTCTGACAGATCAGATAGTATTACTGGGATTTCTAGTTGGATGATGACAAGCAGGTGAGATTTTAGGAGTTTTTGCTAAACATCGACTGTTGCCTTCTATAAAACCAACAGACACATGTCCAACCTGCTTTGATGGAAATGTTGCACCTATTTTGTCAACTGTTCTCATAAGATGAATGCAAGGAAATCATGGGATGTTGGTTTTGACGACAAAATAGGAATTCAAATCAAGATAGAAAGTGAAGCTTACTGGCTAAAAATGCTTGAAAAGCTGTACTATTCTGTAAGGCAGAAGTAGCCAACATGCTTATTTTATATAAAACCCGCAGTTTGTATGTGGCCCTCATGATCACCAACTATTGATGGTATAGATCTAGGAAAACCAGGCTTCTTGGCTTCTTTTTTCTCTTCTGTCTCTTCAGTTTCTAGACATTTGTCTCCTTGATCTCAAGAGAGTAAAGCAGGGAAGGCAAAGGAATTAATTTCCAGATACCCTTTTGATATAGGTCAGAATCTGAGCCAGTACTCTGTACATATCATTACTATCGTTTATGGCACATGTCATATCTACTCTATGTTAATGTTTCTATTAGCCCTACTAGTCTATTAGTTCCTTAATGGCACCAGATCATGTTCAACACTCTCTTCCTTGTATCTAGAAGATGGTCTATTAATAGCACACTCTTAATTAGTGATTATTGAATAATTAAATGAGCAATGAAAGGTCAGTATAATGTTTAAAATATGGCTGAGTCAACCCATTGCCCATTACTATGTGTAAGTATGCTTAAAAAACAGTTTTATTGAGATATAATTCACGTGTCATAAAATTTACTTTCTCAAAATGTACAATTCAGTGGTTTTTAGTATATTCATAATGTTGTCCAAGTATCACCACTCTTTAACTCTTTAATTTTAGAACATTTTCATCATCTCAAAAAGAAACCTGGTGCCCATTAGCATTATGTTTTCCATACCGTCCTCTTCCCAGGCCCTAGCAACCAATAGTTTACTTTCTGTCCCTATCGATGTACCTATTCTGGATATTTCATATAATTAGAATCCTAAGATATGTGGTCTTTTGTGGCTGGTTCTTTTCAGTTAGTATAATGTTTGCAAGGTTTATCCATTTTGTACCATGAATCAATACTTCATTTCTTTTTATGGCTGAATACTATACCATTGCATGTACTGATATATACCATGGTGTGTATCCATCCATCAGTTTATGGACATTTCAGTGACCACTAAGAATAATGCTGCTATAAACATTCATGTACAAGTGTTTGTGTGGTTTTCAGTTCTCTTGGGTATATACCAAGGAGTAAAATTACTGGGTCAAATTATAACTCTATTTTTAACTTTTTGAGGAACTGACAAACTGCTTTCCAAAGCAGCTGCATCATTTTACAGTCCCACAGTGCACGAAGATCCACATTTTTCCACGTCTTCACCAGTACTTGTTATTGTCTGTTGTTTTGAGTTTAGCCATCCTAGTGTATGTGAAGTACCGGTATCTCATTGTGGTTTTGACTTGCATTGGTTTTAACTTCCTGTGACCAATAATGTTGTGCATCTTTCCATGTACTTATTGGCCATTCGATTATCTTCTTTGGAGAAATGTCTATTTGGATCTTTTGCCCATTTAAAAAATTGAGTTATTTGTTCTTTTATTGTTTAGTTGTAAGAGTTCTTTATATCTTCTGGATACAAGTTCCTTATCAGATATATGATTTTAAAATATTTTCTCCCAATCTGTGGGTTACCTTTTCGCTTTCTTGATGGCATCCTTTGAAGCACAGAAGTTTTTCATTGATGAAGTCCAAATGCATCTAGTTTTTCCTTTGGTTTCTATGCTTTGGTTGTCATATCTAAGAAACTATTCACTAAATCAACATCACAAAGGTTTACACCTAAGTTTTCTTGTAACACTTGTGTAGTTTTATCTCTTAGATTTAGGTCTTTAATTCGCTTTGAGTTAATTTTTGTATTTGGTGTGAGGTAGGAGTCTAAGTTCATTCTTTTTCATGCAGTTATCCATTTGTCCAAGTATGCTTTTAACATATAGTGAATGTGTCAGCAGAAGTTGAGTGGTGTTTGAAAACATAATAATAAAACCTCAATACTTCATACTATACCACACTCAAAACTAATGATAATTTGGTAATTGACTTTTTGTGTTAGTTATAAAGAAAAGCTTTACCCAGAAAATTATCAATAAACAGAATATCACAGAGGAATGCTAGTATACTTAGGAAATTCTTCTGAAAATCATTAATTGCATCCATTCACTCTCAAATATTATTTATAATATTTATATTCTTTTATTTTAAAAATTGTTGAACATTTTTGGATTGGTTGAGCTTTTTGAATTGTAAAGAACAAAGATGTTCATCATTATCTTTAATAAAAAAGGAGTTTACTGTAACGAATCTGCAAAACTCTCAGAATCCGAGTCTGGTGCCCACATCCTTAAGAGGGCTCTTTGTTTCTCAGTTCAGGTTTGAGAAGGAAGGAAGGCTTTTTGGTGCAATAAGATATAAAGCTATGTAGGAAGGAGATTAGCTCCCCATGGAGGAATGTCCTATTTTTTTTTTCTTTAGATATCTCATCCTGAGACCAGAGTACCTTAATGGCTGTCCTCTTCTCTTGGATCCAACCTCAGGGATAAAAGCATTCCCATTCTAGCAATGGAAATGGAGCTCAGAGGGTAAGCAGGACTCATAACTTAGAAGGTGTGCTTCATGGGAAGGACAAGTCATGAAAAAGACCAAGAGCTGTGGAGAGACTACAAGGGAGGTGTTCTCTACCCTTAGGGAGTGGCCATGTGTGACACCCTGAAAGGCTGCAACTAGCGTCCCAGGATGTAGAAAGAATGGGAACACTAGACCTGACTTATTCCCACTTTCCCAACTCTGTATGGGTTCAATCTTATTATTTGATGCTAGAGTAAGAAATCACTGGTCAGATTTGGGGGGTTTGTATGTGTCTGCCTGACTTGTTTTTTATGTATACAGAGACATGGGAGGGGCCGATAGTGTGAGAGGTGATGTACCTTCCCTTTCGGATCAGCCTGGATGCTTAAACTCCATCAGTGAGCTGTGCAAAGAGAGGCATTAGCCAACCAAATAGTCACGCTCCTCCCCCACCCCACTGACTGTTCTTCCTGCCTTCCATACCCCTTGTCTCTGAGTTAAGGGGCACTATGCCTGGGTTACATCAAGATATCTGGGAAATTGACTACTTGGTGACTTGCATGTCTATTTCTTACTAAACTGCTTCATTTTCTTCTTCCTTCTGACTTTGCCTCCTCACCCTCTCCTTGATGTAACTTCTCTAATTCAGATTCTGCATGCTTTGGTTTCCTCAAAATAGCTTGGCATATCACCTGTCACCCCGACTCTTCTTCATAGTCCCTAGACCCTTTCTTTCAACTTCAGTTCTCATGGCTCATTTCCAATTCCTGCAAGAGAGAATCAGGTTGGTCCAGCTCAGCCTTTCACCAGACAACCTCATGTATGTCTCATCCGCTGTTAGACTGGTGGTCTTTGGCGCTCTACCTTACAGTGTTATGGCTGGGTCGTAGGCTCATGTGCCTTACAGTTGGCCATCTAAAGGCCAAAGTCGAGGATTGACCATCTAGAAGAACCTGTGAATATGGAAAGCGCTATGATTTTCAAATTTAGAAGTTGCCTACTATGGGATAGAAGACGAATATGTTTAACTTCTGAGGGAGTATATATAAATGAATGTAGACACATTCTGTTCTTTCATAAAAATAACACTCAGTAACTTGCTCATTCAAATTCACTAATTGAAACATTTCACACATTCTCCAATGAGTACCAATTAGTGATATTCTTTATATCTTTAGGAGCTTAGTTGTTTTAACCACTCATATTCTTTAATATTATAGAATTGGGACTCTGTGTTTTTTGCTTTTTCTCTAATGTTCCTATGCAAAGGCTCACTTTTTTCTTTTCTTTCCTATGTTAAGAAGTTCTTTTAGTGGTCAAAGAATGTTATGGGCTGGGCTTCCCTGGTGGCACAGTGGTTGGGATTCCGCCTGCTGATGCAGGGGACACGGGTTCGTGCCCCGGTCCGGGAGGATCTCACATGCTGCGGAGTGGCTGGGCCCGTGAGCCATGGCCGCTGGGCCTGCGCGTCTGGAGCCTGTGCTCTGCGGCAGGAGGGGCCACAGTGGTGAGAGGCCCGCGAACCGCAAAAAAAAAAAAAAAAAAAAAAGAATGTTATGGGGTGAATTGTGTACCCGCTACCAGACTCATATGTTGATGCCCTAACCCCCCAAATGTCTGTATTTGGAGATGGGGCCTTTAGGGAGGTAATTAGATTAAATGAGATCATAAGTATGGAGCCCTAATGTGATAGATTGGTGTCCTTATTAGAATAGGAAGAAACACCAGTGCCCTCCTTCCTTCCTCGTGCACACACAGAGGAGAGACCAAGTAAGGACAGAGCAAGAAGATAGTCATCTACAAGCAAGAAAGAGAGGTCTCACCAGAAACTGACCCTGACAGCACCTTGGTCATGGACTTATAGTCTCCAGAACTGTGAGAAAACAAATATATGTTGTTTAAGCCACCCAATATGTGGTATTTAGTTGGGACAGGCCTAGCCGACTAATACACAGAGTGAAGCAAATGTTGATGAGTTCAATTCTACTTACCTCTAACGCTGAACTCAGTTTTATTTTTGCCCTAGTGCTATGAACTGAGCTTATTGAATCATTTGTTTACATGCTTATTGGCAACCCTCTTTCCCCCTTTACCATGTAAACTCCACAAGAGAGGACTTACCTATCTTGGTCACTGCTCTACTCCTAGGCACACAGTAAACAGATATGTGTTTACTAAGTGAATGCATTAATGATGAAATCGTTTTGGTACACCTTTATGAATGAGAACGTGGGAGATGTTTCTCCCCAAATATTAATATTTGGCCCAACTGATCATTCTCTTTTTCTCATGACGCTTTCTACATTTGGCTTTTAGGAAGCCATGTGCTCCTAATTTTTTCTTTTGCCTGAAGGCCTGTTCCATCTCCTTTTCCTTTACTAGCTCCTCTTATTTCTGGATGTAAAGATTGGAGTTTCATGTCTCAGTCCTGTTCTCCATCTCTTCTGATGGAAGATGCCATATTGAATAGTGATTAAAGCACAGATTCTCGAACTTGATTGCCTGGGTTCAAATTCTGGCTCCACTCCTGAAACAGCATGAGTTTAGGCAAGTGAAGTCATTTCTCTGTGCCTCACCATCCTCATTCGTGAAATGGGGATTGTAGGTATCTCAAAGTATTGTTGCGAGAGTTAAATGTGTAAAACACATGGTGCCTGGCATATAGAATGCATTTAACAAATTTTAGATATAATTATTTTTTATATTAATATCATCTTTTGTCATCTACAGTCTCTAGATGATTTTATCTAATCCCATGGCTTTAATAGCCCTGAACTGTCTCTGAGCTCCAGGCTCATATAACCATCATATATCCAACTGTGGTAGGTGGAATTCTAAGGTAGCCCCAGGATTCCTGTCCCCTGGTGTACACACCCTGTATAATCTCCTCCTCTTGAGTGTGGGTGGATCTTGTGAATATGGTGTGGTATCACTCCTGTTATTAGGGTACTAATCAGTTGACTTTGAGATAATCAAAAGGGAGATTATTTTAAGGGGGCCTGACCTAATCAGGGGAGCCTTTAAAAGAAGGTGAAACATTAGAGGTGCACTCCTCCTGGCCTGGAAGATAGCAGACAGCGATGGTGTGGACCGCCCATGGGAGCCACGTGGTGAGGACTGAGGGCAGCCGCAGGGAGCTAAGAGCCAGCAAAAAAACGGGGGCCTCGGTCCTACAGCTGCAAGGAAATGGATTCTGCCAACAACCAGTGAGCTTGGAAGAGGCTCCCAAGCCTCAGATGAGAATCACAGCCCTGGCCGCCACCTTGATTTCATCTTGGTGAGCCCCTGATCAAGTGACCCAGCTCACCCGGCTCTGGAATTCTGATGTACAGAAACTGAGAGATAATAAATGGTGTCGTTCTAAGCTGCTGAATATGTGGTACTCTTACACAGCAACAGGAAATGCATATACCAATTGCCAAGTTTACTTCGCTACATCAGTGCGGAGGAAGAATCTCACACTTTACACATCCAAAAGGAACTCTGGATTTCTTTCCACCCTGCTACATTTTCCTCTTTGCAGTAAGTTGCTCAGGCCTAAAAACTAGGATGATCCTTGATGCCTCTGCTTCCCTCAGAGCCCACCTACAATTCATTAGCAAATCCTATAGGATCTCTCATCAAAATGTATCCTGTATCCGACGACTTCTCATCACCTCCCCTATAGCCATCTCGGCCCAAGCCACCTCCACCATTTGCCTGGACCCCTGCGATAGCATCTGACTGTTTTCCCCTTTCATGCAGTAACTCTGTCACTGCAGTCACAGCAAGTGTTGGAATGTACCTCAGGCCATGTCACTCTGTGCAGGATACACCAATGACTTTTCATGGCACTCAGAATAAAATCCAGACTCCTTACCATGACCTCAAGGCTGTGCATGATTTGGTCCCTGGCTACTTCTCTGATCTCACTTCCTACCACTATTTCCCTCATTGTGCTTCAGCTACATTGGTCTTTCTGCTTTTCCTTTATGATGCCAAGTAAGGTTGTATTCCAGAACCTTTATAATTGTTTTTCCCTTTCCCTGGAACATTCTGCCCCATTTCTTGCATGACTCCTTCCCTTGCTTCATGAGCCCAAATGGTACCTCCTCTAGTAGCCTTCCCTGATTGCCTTATCTAAAATAGCTGGCCCCTCCTGCCTCCCATCACTGCCTATTTGTCTTTATCTCACTTCACTCTCCTGGCATGGTTTCATGTGCCATGTTCTCTATTTGTTAGCTTGTTTATTGCCTGTCTACACTCTTAGAGTATAAGGTCCACAAGGGCAAGGACTTTGACTTATCGCTCAGTCCTCAGGACTTACAACAGTGTCTGGCACTTAAATAACCTTTATTGAATTAAGAATATAGAAAAATATTTGATAAGTTTACATTAAAAGCAGAATTGAAAATTCTGTCTTTTCCAAGAAAATGCTGATCGTGACACCTGTTAAAAACAGGAATTGAGAAAACATACATTTTTGAACTGAGAAATATTTGTGCTATCACGTTTCATGGTGTTTTAGAGAAGTTTAATGCTATTAAAAAATGCTAATGATATTGCTGGTGCCGTTTTTGCTGATGTAAGGTTATGGGGCTTGAACTTCAAGACAAAACGTTATTCTCGTGATGTTCTCTTTGCCTTTTCTTTTCTTTCTCTCTCTCTCTCTCTCTCTCTCTCTCTCTGTTTTTTGGCAGGGAATAGGTGATTTCGGTAATCCAAATGCTGAAATCTAAATTCTAGCCCTGATCCAGACAGACATGAAAATGGGGCTGTGATGAGACCATGCCCTCGGTCAAATACAAACTGCCTTCGTAATCAATGGCAAACAGAGCTAGAAAATATCCAAAATGTATGTGACCCGGAAAATAGGGTTGTTTAGAGCTCATCTCATATTTTAGATATCTAGAGGGATCACAAGTTCAAAATTTCAGCACAACCAATAGATGCCATTACAATGAAGTTTGAGATGTTGGAAAGTTTTTCCCAGTATAAAAAGAGCTTAAGTGATCCAAGATGTATCAGTGTTTAAGGCCAAATTTCCAGGTTTACAATTATCAGTTCACATGTAGGGGCGTATTCATCCCTTTTCTTCCTTCTCAAAATGAAGCTTATTTTAAAGACATTGGTAAATAATCTCCACCAGGCTAAGAATGAGTTAGCTTCCCTGCAATGTAGAAAATGGCATATTGATTATGAAGAAAGCCAAGGCAATATGGGTGCTCTTTTCCATCTGACATCTTAGGTTTCTACTGTTTCAAAACACTCATATCTGCTCAAATAATGCACTCATTTCTTTTTCCCTAGCAGGTCATCTCCTCGTCAACTTGAGGCTTTTTAAACAACATAAATATCTTTAAATTTATAAAAAAAAATGTTTATTGTAATTTAGCATGGTTTAATCAAGCAAGTCAAATTCAAATGCCTTCTAAATTATCTTGAAAGAGAATAAAATACAATGTGAATTTTTTTAAGCTTTAAGATAGATATGAAAATATATACTGTTTACTAAAAAGGGTCTTTTTTGAACTCTAGTCAAGTATGGAAGTATGCTGTGAATTAAAAATCTGATCTGATAAAATGACACATAAATATTTTAGCAGGAATTTTGGTCCTAATGCCCAGGAGATGGTTGTAAATCTGCCTGTAATACAAAGCTCTCTCTCTCTTTTGACAAGTTCAGAGAGCCAACTATTTGGGTATTAAAAACTCCTGCCCAGATTACTGTTAATGCTAATCCTGTTGGAATTACTGAATAAGTATGATTTTATTCCTTTTATAATATCATAGCTGTATGACTGTTATATTGCATGTCTGCACCCTGACTAGATTCTGGCTTCTTCCATTGTACACATGGATAGAAATTATGGTCTGTTTCTCATGAAGTTGGGTTTAGTTCAGTTGAATGAACATTATAAAAGAATTATTTCTTTTTAGTGAATGTCAGTGTCATGCCCATGGCCTAAAACAAAACAAAACAAAAGAAACAAATCTTTAATTTTAGTTAGACACGGAGGCAGGCTGATATGTTTTTTTAAAAAATTTGTTTATTTACTTTTGGCTGTGTTGGGTCTTTGTTGCTGCGCGGGTTTTCCCTAGTTGTGGTGAGCAGGGGCTACTCTTCGTTGCGGTGCGCGGGCTTCTCATTGTGGTGGCTTCTCTTGTTGCGGAGCACAGGCTCTAGGAATGTGGGCTTCATTAGTTGTGGCACACAGGCTCAGTAGTTGTGGCTCCCGGGCGTAGTTGCTCCACTAAGCATGTGGGATCTTCCCGGACCAGGGCCCGAACCCATGTACCCTGCATTGGTAGGCAGATTCTTAACCACTGCACAACCAGGGAAGACCATGATATATATATATAACATCTTGATTGCAGTATAATTGCTTTACAATGGTGTGTTAGTTTCTGCTTTATAACAAAGTGAATCAGTTATACATATACATATGTCCCCATATCTCTTCCCTCTTGCGTCTCCCTCTCTCCCATCCTGCCTATCCCACCCCTATATGTGGGCACAAAGCACCAAGCTGTACTCCCTGTGCTACGCTGCTGCTTCCCACTAGCTATCTATTTTACATTTGGTAGTGTATATGTATGTCCATGCCACTCTCTCACTTTGTCCCAGCTTACCCTTTCCCCCTCTCTGTATCCTCAAGTACATTCTCTAGTAGGTCTGCGTCTTTATTCCCATCTTGCCCCTAGGTTCTTCAACACCATTTTTTTTTTTTTAGATTCCATATATATGTGTTAGCATACGGTATTTGTTTTTCTCTTTCTAACTTACTTCACTCTGTATGACAGTCTCTAGGTCCATCCACATCACTACAAATAACTCAGTTTCGTTTCTTTTTATGGCTGAGTGATATTCCATTGTATATATGTGCTACATCTTCTTTATCCATTCATCTGTTGATGGATACTTAGGTTGCTTCCATGTCCTGGCTATTGTAAATAGAGCTGCAATGAACATTGTGGTACATGACACTTTTTGAATTATGGTTTTCTCAGGGTATATGCCCAGTAGTGGGATTGCTGAGATGTATGGTAGTTCTACTTGTAGTTTTTTAAGGAGCCCTCATACTGTTCTCCATAGTGGCTGTATCAAGTTACATTCCCACCAATAGTGCAAGAGAGTTCCCTTTTCTCCACACCCTCTCCACCATTTATTGTTTGTAGATTTTATGATGATGGCCATTCTGACCAGTGTGAGATGATATCTCATAGTAGATTTGATTTGCATTTCTCTAATGATTAATGATGTCAAGCATTCTTTCATGTGTTTGTTGGTAATCTCTATACCTTCTTTGGAGAAATATCTATTTAGGTCTTCTGCGCATTTTTGGATTGACTTGTTTTTTTTTTTTGATATTGAGCTGCATGAGCTGCTTGTAAATTTTGGAGATTAATGCTTTGTCAGTTGCTTCATTTGCAAATATTTTCTCCCATTCTGAGGGTTGTCTTCTCGTCTTGTTTATGGTTTCCTTTGCTGTGCAAAAGCTTTGAAGTTTCATTAGGTCCATTTTTTAATTTTTGTTTTTATTTCCATTTCTCTAGGAGGTGGGTCAAAAAGGATCTTGCTGTGATTTATGTCATAGAGTGTTCTGCCTATGTTTTCCTCTAAGAGTTTGATAGTGTCTGGCCTTACATTTAGGTCTTTAATCCATTTTGAGTTTATTTTTGTGTTTGATGTTACAGAGTGTTCTAATTTCATTCTGTTAAATGTAGCTGCCCAGTTTGCTCAGCACCACTTATTGAAGAGGCTGTCTTTTCTCCATTAAATATTCTTACCTCCTTTACCAAGGATAAGGTGACCATATGTGCATGGATTTATCTCTGGGCTTTCTATCCTGTTCCATTGATCTATACTTCCGTTTTTGTGCCAGTACCATACTGTCTTGATTACTGTAGCTTTGTAGTATGGTCTGAAGTCAGGGAGCCTGATTCCTCCAGCTCTGTTTTTCTTTCTCAAGATTGCTTTGGCTACTCGGGGTCTTTTGTGTTTCCATACAAACTGAATTTTTTTGTTCTAGTTCTGTGAAAAATGCCAGTGGTACTTTGATAGGGATTGCATTGAATCTGTAGATTGCTTTGGGTAGTATAGTCATTTTCACAATGTTGATTCTTCCAATCCAAGAACATGGTATATCTATCCGTCTGTTGGTATCATCTTTTTTTTTTTTTTTGCGGTACGCGGGCCTCTCACTGTTGTGGCCTCTCCCGTTGCAGAGCACAGGCTCTGGAAGCGCAGGCGCAGCGGCCATGGCTCACGGACCCAGCTGCTCTGCGGCATGTGGGATCTTCCCGGACCGGAGCACGAACCCATGTCCCCTGCCTCAGCAGGCGGACTCTCAACCACTGCGCCACCAGGGAAGCCCTGTTGGTATCATCTTTAATTTCTTCATCAGTGTCTTATAATTTTCTGCATAGAGGTCTTTTGTCTCCTTAGGTAGGTTTATTCCTAGATATTTTATTCTTTTTGTTGCAATGGTAAATGGGAATGTTTTCTTAATTTCACTTTCAGATTTTTCATCATTAGTGTATAGGAATGCAAGAGATTTCTGTGCATTAATTTTGTATCCTGCTACAATCAATTCATTGATTAGCTCTAGTAGTTTTATGGTAGCATCTTTAGGATTCTCTATAGTATCATGTCATCTGCAAACAGTGATAGCTTTACTTCTTCTTTTCCGATTTGGATTGCTTTTGTTTCTTTTTCTTCTCTGATTGCTGTGGCTAAAACTTCCAAAACTATGTTGAATAATAGTGGGGAGAGAGGGCAACCTTGTCTTGTTCCTGATCTTAGTGGAAATTATTTCAGTTTTTCACCATTGAGGATAATGTTGGCAGTGGGTTTGTCATATATGGCCTTTATTATGTTGAGGAAAGTTCCCTCTATGCCTACTTTCTGGAGGGTTTTTATCATAAATGGGTGTTGAATTTTGTCAAAAGATTTCTCTGCATCTATTGAGATGATCATATGGCTTTTCTCCTTCAGTTTGTTAATATGGTGTATCACATTGATTTGCGTATATTGGAGAATCCTTGCGTTCCTGGGATAAACCCCACTTGATCATGGTGTATGATCCTTTTAATGTGCTGTTGGATTCTGTTTGCTCGTATTTTGTTGAGGATTTTTGCATCTATGTTCGTCAGTGTTATTGGCCTGTAGTTTTCTTTCTTTGTGACATCTTTCTATGGTTTTGGTATCAGGGTGATGGTGGCCTCGTAGAATGAGTTTGGGAGTGTTCCTCCCTCTGCTATATTTTGGAAGCGTTTGAGAAGGATAGGTGTTAGCTCTTCTCTAAATGTTTGATAGCATTCCCCTATGAAGTCATCTGGTCCTAGGCTTTTGTTTGTTGGAAGATTTTAAATCACAGTTTCAATTTCAGTGCCTGTGATTGGTCTGTTCATATTTTCTATTTCTTCCTGGTTCAGTCTCAGAAGGTTGTGCATGTCTAAGAATTTGTCAGTCTCTTCCAGGTTGTCCATTTTATTGTCATAGAGTTGCTTGTAGTATAATCTCTCATGATCATTTGTATTTCTGCAGTGTCAGTTGTTACTTCTCCTTTTTCATTTCTAATTCTATTGATTTGAGTCTTCTCCCTTTTTTTCTTGATGAGTCTGGCTAATGGTTTATCAATTTTGTTTATCTTCTCAAAGAACCAGCTTTTAATTTTATTTATCTTTGCTATCGTTTCCTTCATTTCTTTTTCATTTATTTCTCATCTGATCTTTATGATTCTTTCCTTCTGCTAACTTTGGGGTTTTCTTGTTCTTCTTTCTCTAATTGCTTTAGGTGTAAGTTTAGGTTGTTTATTTGAGAAGTTTTTTGTTTCTTAAGGTAGGATTGTATTGCTATAAACTTCCCTCTTAGACCTGCTTTTGCTGCATCCCATAGGTTTTGGGTCATCGTGTTTTCATTGTCCTTTGTTTCTAGGTATTTTTTGCTTTCCTCTTTGATTTCTTCAGTGATCTCTTGGTTATTAAGTAGTGTATTGTATAACCTCCATGTGTTTGTACTTTTTACAGATTTTTCCCTCTAATTGAGATCTAGTCTCAGAGCGTTGTGGTTAGAAAAGATACTTGATATGATTTCAATTTTCTTAAATTTACCAAGGTTTGATTTGTGACCCAAGATATGATCTATCCTGGAGAATGTCGCATGAGCACTTGAGAAGAATATGTATTTTGTTGTTTTTGGATGGAATGTCCTATAAATATCAATTAAGTCCATCTTGTTTAATGTATCATTTAAAGCTTGAGTTTCCTTATTTATTTTAATTTTTGATGATCTGTCCATTGGTGAAAGTGGGGTCTTTACGTCCCCTACTATGATTGTGTTACTGTCGATTTCCCCTTTTATGGCTGTTGGTATTTGCCTTATGTATTGAGGTGCTCCTGTGTTGGCTGCATAAATATTTACAATTGTTATATCTTCTTCTTGGGTTGATCCCTTGATCATTATGTAGTGTCCTTCTTTGTCTCTTGTAATAGTCTTTGTTTTAAAGTCTATTTTGTCTGATATGAGAATCGCTACTCCAGCTTTCTTTTGATTTCTATTTGCATGGAACATATTTTTCCACCCCCTCACTTTCAGTCCGTGTGTGTCCCTAGGTCTGAAGTGGGTCTCTTGTAGCAGCATATATATGGGTCTTCTTTTTGTATCCATTCAGCCAGTCTGTGACTTTTGGTTGGAGCATTTAATCCATTTACATTTAAGGTAGTTACCAATATGTATGTTCCTATTCCCATTGTCTTAATTGTTTTGGGTTTGTTGTTGTAGGTCTTTTCCTTCTCTTGTGTTTCTTGCCTATAGAAGTTCCTTTAGCATTTGTTGTAAAGCTGGTTTGGTGGTGCTGAATTCCCTTAGCTTTTGCTTGTCCATAAAGGTTTCAATTTCTCCCTTAAATCTGAATGAGATCCTTGCTGACTAGAGTAATCTTGGTTGTAGCTTTTTCTCCTTCATCACTTTAAATATGTCCTGCCACTCCATTCTGGCTTGCAGAATTTCTGCTGAAATATCAGCTGTTAACCTTATGGGGATTCCCTTGTGTGTTACTTGTTGTTTTTCCCTTCCTGCTTTTAATATTTTTTCTTTGTATTTAATTTTTGATAGTTTGATTAATATGTGTCTTGGCATGTTTCTCCTTGGATTTATCCTGTATGGGACTCTCTGCGCTTTCTGGACTTGACTGACTCTTTCCTTCCCCATGTTAGGGAAGTTTTCAACTATAGTCGCTTCAGGTATTTTCTCAGTTCCTTTCTGTTTCTCTTCTTCTTCTGGGACTACTATAATTCAAATGTTGGAGCGTTTAATATTGTCCCAGAGGCTTCTGAGACTGTCCTCAATTCTTGTCATTTTTTTTTCTTTATCCTGCTGTGCTCTAGTTAAATCCACTATTTTATCTTCCAGGTCACTTATCCGTTCTTCTGCCTCAGTTATTCTGCTATTGATCCCTTCTAGAGAATTTTTAATTTCATTTATTGTGTTGTTCATCATTGTTTGCTCTTTAGTTCTTCTAGATCCTTGTTAAACGTTTCTTGTATTTTCTCCATTCTATTTCCAAGATTTTGGATCATCTTTTCTATCATTATTCTGAATTCTTTTTCAGGTAGCCTGCCTATTTCCTCTTCATCTATTAGGTCTGGTGGGTTTTTGCCTTGCTTCTTCATCTGCTGTGTGTTTGTCTGTCTTCTCTTTTTGCTTAACATACTGTATTTGGGGTCTCCTTTTCGCAGGCTGCATGTTCGTAGTTCCCGTTGTTTTTGGTGTCTGTCCCCAGTGGCTAAGGTTGGTTCAGTGGGTTGTGTAGGCTTCCTGGTGGAGGGGACTAGTGTCTGTGTTCTGGTGGATGAGGCTGGATCTTGTCTTCCTGGTGGGCAGGTCCACCTCTGGTGGTGTGTTTTGGCGTGCCTGTGGCCTTGTTATTATTTTAGGTAGCCTCTCTGCTAATGGGTGGGGTTGTGTTCCTGTCTTGCTAGTTGTTTGGCATAGGGTTTCTAGCACTGTAGCTTGCTGGTCATTGAGTGGAGCTGGGTCTTGGCCTTGAGATGGACATCTCTGGGAGATTTTCGCCGTTTGATATTACTGGAGCTGGGAGGTCTCTTATAGACCAGTGTCCTGAACTTGGCTCTCACACCTCAGTGGCACAGCCCTGATGCCTGGCTGGAGCACCAAGAGCCTGTCATTCACAGTGCTCAGAATACAAGGGAGAAAAGAAAGAAAGAAAGAAAGAAAGAAAGAAAGAAGAAGATAAAATAAAATAAAGTAAAATAAAATAAAGTAATTAAAATAAAAAATAATTATTAAGAAAAAAAATTTTGAAAGTAAGAAAAAAATGGAGAGAGAGAACCCTAGGACAAATGGTAAAAGCAAAGCAATACAGACAAAATCACACACGGAAGCAGACACATACACACTCACAAAAAGAAAAAAAGGGGGAAAAAATATATATCGTCGCTCCCAAAGTTTGCCTCCTCAATTTGGTATTCGTTGTCTATTCATGTATTCCACAGATGCAGGGTTCATCAAGTTGATTGTGGAGCTTTAATCCGCGGCTCCTCAGGATGCTGGGAGAGATTTCCCTTTCCCTTCTTTGTTCTCACAGCTCCCAGGGGCTCAGCTTTGCATTTGGCCCCGCCTCTGCATGTAGGTAGCCAGAGGGTGTCTGTTCTTCGCTCAGACAGGACGGTGTTAAAGGAGCAGCTGATTCGGGGGCTCTGGCTCACTCAGGCCGGCGGGAGGGAGGGGTACGGAGTGTGGGGCGAGCCTGCGGCGGCAGAGACCGGCGTGACGTTGCACCAGCCTGAGGCGCGCCATGCATTCTCCCAGGGAAATTGTCCCTGGATCACGGGACCCTGGCAGTGGCGGGCTGCACAGGCTCCCCAGAGTGACCTGTGCTCTCACACAGGTTTCTTGGTGGCGGCAGCAGCCGCCTTAGCATCTCATGCCCTTCTCTGGGGTCCGCACTGATAGCCGCGGCTCGCGCCCGTCTCTGGAGCTCATTTAGGCAGTGCTCTTAATCCCCTCTCCTCACGCACCAGGAAACATAGGCAAGAAAAAGTCTCTTGCCTCTTCGGCAGGTCCACACTTTTTTCTGGACTCCCTCCCGGCTAGCTGTGGTGCACTACCCCCTTCATGCTGTGTTCACGTCGCCAACCCCAGTCCTCTCCCTAGGATCCGACCTCCGAAGCCTGAGCCTCAGCTCCCAGCCCCCGCCCACCCCGGCTGGTGAGCAGACAAGCCTCTCGGGCTGGTGAGTGCTGGTCGGCACCGATCCTCTGTGCGGGAATCTCTCCGCTTTGACCACTGCACCCCTGTTGCTGCACTCTCCTCTGTGGCTCCGCAGCTTCTCCTTGTGGCTCTGAAGCTCCCCGCCTCCACCACCCGCAGTCTTCGCCCGCGAAGGGGCTTCCTAGTGTGTGGAAACCTTTCCTGCTTCACAGCTCCCTCCCGCTGGTGCAGGTCCCGTCCCTATTCTTTTGTCTCTGTTTTTTCATTTTTCTTTTGCCCTACCCAGGTATGTGGGGGAGTTTCTTGCCTTTTGGGAGGTCTGAGGTCTTCTGCCAGCGTTCAGTGGGTGTTCTATAGGAGCAGTTCCACGTGTAGATGTATTTCTGATGTATCTGTGGGGAGGAAGGTGATCTCTGTTTCTTACTCTTCCGCCATATTGAAGCTCCTCTCCCATTGTTTTAACCTCCCCCTTTCCCCTGATATTTTTAAGATAACAGAAAGCCGTATTGACCAGAAACAGACCTGGTTCAAATAATCAAAGCTTCAGTCAACAGAGTGGCTAAAGCACTAGGGATGTCTAAGAACTTTCTAAATTGCACTCGTCTCGTACCATAACAGTTGTTCTAGAGGAGATGAAAGTGATATGGAACTAACAGGCGGGGGTGAAATGCTCACAAATAGACCAACAGAAGATTACCAGCAATTTACTCCTCATCACCTTCCCATCCCACACATTTCATGGATGAATAAAGAGCTATTCCTTACTGTATCTTGCTATTTGTAACAAAATCTGCCCAAATTAGTTTACAGTTTACCCTGCAGGTTTATAACCACAATAAAATATGTTCAGATATGATGAGATACAGCAATAGTAATCCATAGTGTTCAAATGGAATCATTGGCTTAAAATGCTTCAGAACTCAGTGCTTCCCTATTATTTTCTCATTCATCTTCATACCACTCCTGTGAGCAGGTGGAAGCTATGATATCTATTTGACAAATATAGTCACTGATGCAAGGAGAGAGCCAAAGATTTTCGAAACGTCACCAAAGAAATCCAAGTAGGGAAATGGCAGCAGAATTCAGATTTAACGACTCCCTTAATATTGCTATGCCCACGATGGTACAGTCCATTGAACTTCACAGTTAAAAGAAAATATCTTTTGGAGTACAAACTCGTGGTTAGCAGTGGGGAGAGGAAAAACGGGAAGGGCAAGATAGGGGTAGGGGATTAAGAGGTACCCACTATTATGTATAAAATAAATAAGCAACAGGATATACTGGGCAGCACAAGGAATATAGCTAATATTGTATAATAACTATAAATGGGGTATAACCTTAAAAAATTGTGAATCACTGTGTTGTATACCTGAAACTTAAGTAATACTGTATATCAATTTTGCCTCAATTAAAAAAACTACCGTAGATGACTCCTCAAGACTTGCTTCTCTCAACTAAGCTTTCAGTGAGTTCAACATTAGAAAAATAAACAAAAAGAAAGAAAGAAAGTAAATATCTTTATTTACCGGAATAGAAACAGAACAGGCACCCTGAGCTTATGTTGGCCTGTTTTATGAGAAGGAACTTTGTTTTCTATTTCTTACAGGGGACCTTGAAAGTCTTCCTTACGGAATTTGCTTTTTAATGATGTAAAATGTTCTTTTTTAGAATTAAAATGTGCACAGTTGGGCGATTTAGGAAATTTAGATCGTTAAAGTGTCACTGTATGCCCTTGTGGTTATCCAGGCCCTCACCCTCACATCTGGTGACCAACTCCACTGAACTCAGCACATAGCATACTCACAGCTTCCCCAATAATTCCTCTTAAATCATTTCTGAGTTCAAGACCTTTCACTGATGTTTTATTGCAAAATGCCACATCTTAACTAATAAAGTTGGTCATCAGGACTCTCCCTCCACTAACTCTCCTTCTCCACCCATATCTCTCATTCATTCATTCATTCAATGAATATTCATTGGTTATCTATGTATATGAGGCACTGTTTTAGCCCCCTGTTATCCAAAGTCATGTAAACCAAGTCTTTCATCCCTAGAGGAATTCACACTTTTGAAAAGGGAAACTAAACAATGATTTAACAATGAAACAAGTGAAATAATGCCTAGGGAGTATGACAGGGTTGTGTCTATATAAAAAAAAGTAGGTAATTATCTTGAACGAAATTTATAATATTGAAGGTAAAAAGGATTTGGTAAAAAGATTTAGGCTTGTTTGTCATAGAGAAGAATCAAAAATGTATTGTAAGCAACTTGACTAGAATGAGAAATGGGTTAAATAATTACAGTACATTCATAGATTAGAATATTAGGCAGTTTGAAGTATTCTGCTCCTAACCTCTTCACAGCCTTTCTAAGAGTGAGATGGAATCTTCTTCGACCCCTACCACCAGTTTCTCTACCAGGTGCAGCGCATGGAGCGTCTGATGATGGATTTCTATAGGACCTCTTCCTGGCATGGTGAAGCCTTTCACAATGCCCCTACTTTCTATTTCTTGCCCATGAGCTTTCTGGGAGTTGTAGTCTTTGGTGTGCTTAAGGGGAGTCAGACGTGCGCTATTCTTCCTCCCACAAAAAATAACAATCACTTGGCATAAGGATGGTTCCTCAATTTTGTGTTTGGATTGACTGAAAAACAGAAAAAGTGTTCTCTTATGGACTCCTAGGTAAGCAGGATCATTCTTCCATCCAGCTCCATCAGTTTTCTTTAAAGTGGAAATTCGTCTCAAATTCTGACAATAACTTGACTGATAGTATTGTTTTTCACCACAGTTGTTGGTTTCCATCTTTCTTTTCCCTTTCTTCTGAATCGCCATAGGTATTTTAGAGGGAAGTTTAGTAAAAGCTTTTTCAGGGACCCATGCCAGCAGTATTTAAAACCTGTTTGATTTGGCTTGTACAATTTTAAAAAATTCCTTCAGGCCAGACATCAATTCTCCACTTTGCCATAGTTTTGACCACTTCCTACTATCTAAAAGTGACTTATTCACTTATTTAAATTACCTTCCTGGCCATTGAAGCTATCAGTGTTTGCCATCCCCACTTTATAGGCATAACAACAATGGGGAAAAAAAATCACCTGGACAGGTATTACACTGGTAGAGGGGGTTGCTAACGTTTCCAACTTAGAAATCAGTAGGAACCAACAATAAATTCATACAGGGGACTCTTAATGGATCCTAGTATTTTCCATTCATTCCTCGGTACAGGGAGAGAACTTCTTTAGTACCTGTAAAGACTGTCTTTAGTTCTTCAATGGGAGAAAGGAATGTGAGGCCTAACAAAATCGATGTATGAAAGGACTAGGAAATACAAGCTATAAGGAATGACATGTAGTGGGAATCTTGCCAAGTAATAAAACATTTGCCTTTCAAGCCAGGCACTGCGCCCAAATCAACTAGCTGAATCCTTCATGGTTCAGATCCTCTTCATTTTCTCTCTAACTCTCCATCTTGCTAGTCAACTCTGATGTTTTCCAAACATTTAGATACTGGAATGTAATCCCAGAAAGTAAAGGATTTCCTTTGGGCAGCCACCCTAATCTTGGAAAGAAACAAGATTTCAGATTCCACACCCTCTTCCTGGAAAGCCCATTTCAGATTCCTTTCTGATAGCCTAGGGGAATGCAAATGACATCAGGGAAGAGCTCAACCTTCCCATCATTCAGTGAAATCCCAAACAGTGAACCCTGCTGGTCTCATTTGGGAGAACTCATATTAGATTGAAATATTTGGGGGGATATCAAAAAATCTGTGATCTATGTTGATCAGATAATCCATTTTTATCCAAATCATGAATCCCCTTTGTTTCACAAATATTAAAAAAGTGAAGGGAGATTCTGAGACATTGGTAAAAAACACGAAGATTGGGACTTGTAGTTGTTAGGTAGGACCTGGGAATATGCACGTTTAACAAGCACCTCAGGTGATTCGGAGTCAGAAGGTACACAGACCACACCTTGAGAAGCACTAAGACCTTATTCACACCTGAAATTTATCTGCAAATTTCCACTGTGAACTATATATGTGTATGTGTGTGCTGTGTGTGTGTGTATATATATATATATATATATATATACATTAACATATATATTCTTTTTCAGATACTTTTCCCTTATAGTTTATTGCAAAATACTTAGTTCCCTGTGCTATACAGTAGGTCCTTGTTGGTTATCTATTTTATATATAGTAGTGTGTATATATGTTAATCCCAAACTCCTAATTTATCCCTCCCCCCTCTTTCCCCTTTGGTAGCCATAAGTTTGTATTCTATTGTCTGTAAATCTATTTCTGTTTTTTGTAAATAAATTCATTTGTATCATTCTTTTAGATTCCACATGTAAGTGACATCATTTGATATTTGTCTTTCTCTGTCTGACTTCACTTAGTATGGTAATCTCTAGGTCCATCCATGTTGCTGCAAATGGCATTATTTCATTCTTTTTTTAATGGCTGAGTAATATTCCATTGTATAAATACACCACATCTTCTTTACCCATTCATCTGTCGATGGACATTTATGACTGTGAACGTTCAATTATTCTTGATTACGATGACACTGGGTAACATAAATCTTCTAATAATTCAGAACTCTCATTTTAGCCATTGCTTCCAACATGTTTCCACATCTCCACACCCTGACAGAATTCTTCACTTGAACAAAGAAGGGAAGCAAATGTCATCGATCATCCGTTCACCAACTGGATAATCAATCCAAGTTCACTATCAAGATCAAGTTAGAGTTCTTTGGGTATTAAAGTTTCAAGGGCACACAAAATTACAGAGGGGAAAAATCAGTTTATTGAAATGTGACTTAATTTAGGATTTCATCAATGGAAAAAGAACACAAAGTAATTGTGAGCTTATTTGTTACAAAATTAGAACGATAACAGCAAGAAATATATTACCTCTAATGAAATTTAAGGGATACAGTGGATTATGTAAAATCGCGTACAGAAATGTAAACATACAGTTGCCAAATTGGCCAGAGTACTTCAGGATCATGTATTTATGCTTTCGCGAAACTTGTGTACTAGTCCATGCTAAATAAAACTGCACCCTAAATGTATTATTAAAATAATATAAACATTACCCTTATCAAGGTCAATAAGGGCTGGAGTTTCGAATATATATGATATTAGTATGGTATGGGTTATAATTAATAGGAATTTCTTTGGAGGTTTTGCTCAGTTTGTGTATTAATTTTGCTTTAGGTCTTAAGGACTGAGTTCAAGAAGAAAATGGACTCCTGTTAAAATATAGGTGGACATATTTAGGAAAGTGCAAATGTTACATAAATGGACAAATTCCTGAAATAATTCACAACTTTTACCCTTTTGTAAGTATCCCTATAAGCCTCATTTTCTCAAATAAATCTAGAATTCACTTAAGATGACTTGTTAGTAAGGAGCTTTATAATCTCTGATAAGACTGTTAGGGACTTTGAAAAGATTCCAAATATGGCTCCATCAATGACTAAAGTAAAGTGTCCTTGTTTGCACAGCCAACACCATAATTTGCACATGTAGCTTGATGAATACTTTCAGGTACTCTAAGGAGTAGTATCCAAGTCACAAGAATTTCAGAAGGTGCTGTTTGCTCTGTATATTTGCCCACAAATTTCTTTTTTTACACTTTTGAAAGGATGGAATCAGGTACAAATAGCACTTACTCCCAAAGTAAAGTTTTTACGTATTATAGTTAAATAAATTAAGATTGGCAATTTAATCCTAATGTGTTCCTTCCCTAGATCTTGAAGTTACTTTCACCTAATGGCACATAATAGAAAAGCTTAAAAGCAAAAATGAAATCTAGTCTGTCCTCCCACCCCCTCCCCCCAGCCATAAAGGCACTTAAAAAAATTTAGGTTCATCCCATTTCTGTGATTTACTTTCTAATTAATTTACTTTCTTATACGACTAAAGGATTTACACCTGGTCTTTATCTTCTAAGGTTTAGAAACTTTCTGAGTTCATGTGCTTCTCCTCTCTCCATTTCTCCTTCTCTCCATCCATCCATGCCTTCCTTCAGTGAATACGAATTAGCACCTACTGCGTGCCAGGCACTCTTCTGAGCCCTGGCTGAGGTTGTGAGACGAGAAGATACAGTTCTTGCTCTCTTGGGGGCTAACAGCCTAGTTAGGGGGCAAAGAAGTAAACAGCCAATTGCAATACTGTGTGTGATGTGCCCGTGACAGGGGCAGCAGAGGAGCAGGATTGTGCGTTGAGTGGAAGCACCTGGTGAGATGCCTCACCTACTCTTGGGGGAAGGAAGGTCAAATAAGGTTTCCTGGAGAATCTCTCCTAGGCTGTTGTCAATTTAGGACCACTAAAGACTTTTCACTCCAAATGGGCTCAGTATTCCTTACTCTTTATAACTATATATATATATATATATATATATATTTGAAAGCTCCCTTGACCTTCTGAAGGGATTTTTCACATATTCCAGCCACCATTCTATTGGCCAAATTTAACCTATTCATCTTAAACAGCTGTAGTGTTGTACCACTGAGATTTGAGGCTTTATCTGTTAGAGCAATTACTATCACCCATCCCTTGATCCTGATTCAGGCCAGCTGTAGGATCCCCATGTACACCTTTGATGCTGAACTCTGTGGAAACCCCAGGTGAAGCCTGGGAACAGGCCTTTACCTTCCTTTCATTACCTGCCCCCTGATCAAGGTAACAATTTGCATTTCTTATTTAACTTACCTTCTGCAAACTTCAATTCTAAATTTCCTCCTGTGTCACTTCTTTATGTCTTGTCTTATCTTTGAAAAGTTTAAATGTACAATTTAAAGAGGAAAATACATGGTCAAGAAATTTTGCTACAAGAAGTAGACACTATGAATTCCAATGATAGTTTCCTCTATCAATTATATTACTGTGTCATGTTTTGCTAATAACTATGTGCTAAAAAACCCGAGGGCATATGTGATAAAATTAGATGAGGCAGGATAAAAAAGAACTTTGTAACTTTTCTGAATTTTGTCAAGGCCCGTAGTACTTTGTCTGTGCAACTAGTCTGATTTCCTTTTTTTGTTTTCCCCATAAGGGCACTGTAATTTATCAGGTTTCATGACTGCTTGAAAGTTGAGAGCCAAATCTGTGGCTGTAGCTCTTTATGGAATGTGCATTTATATTAACTTCATCCTTGGTTCCATTTTAAGGCCATATCCTTGTTTTGCTTTCTCATCTAATTTTTTTCCAAGTGGAAATATCTTTATTATTTTATTTAATTATGAAGTTAATTCATGCTCCAAGTAACAATACTCAAACAATATTGAAAAGCAGAGTAGAACCTGAAATATTCCAGTAATCCCACCCTGACCCTTATCCCCTGAGAATGTTCTCACCTACCTTTAATTAGATATCTTGACATATTTTTTAAACATGTATCTTTACAAGCTGGCTTAAATTCTTCTAGAACATAGCAGTGTACCACTAAATGATGATTTAAAGTGTTTTTAATAGTGTTTCACAATTTACAGAGTGCTTTCACAACCTTTAACTCATTTAATCTTATAAGCAAAGATCAGTATCTTCTAAAACATGTTTATTTTATTGTTGCCAAAAATCTCGTTGATTTGGTGAAATTTCATTTTCCTGCCAGCTTTTTTTTTTTTTTCTGCCAGTGTATCCAGTTAAGAAAAAACTGTAAGTCATGCACCAAATTTTATGATCACATTCTTCCCAGTGGATAGTGAGGTCCTTGTTAGTTGCATCTTAGAAATAGGAAGGACGACAGATAAGACTTCATGGAGCAGTTAGAACAGGTAAAAATATGTCTGTCAGTAATTGAGGGTCAAAAGGAACGGTTGCTTTCAAATTATGCTTCATATCGACATTTGTTTTACTGTATTCTGATTCTAAGAGAAATTATTTTATTAAGTTGTTAGTAAGAAGCAAACGAAATTCTGTGTTCCTGTGTGTTTATTCTCATTGTGTGATTTTTTTTTTCAGACCTATCCAGAGACTAGGTGTTGATTTTTCTGATTTTTGTAGCAAAACTCAAGGGGATTGTGTCCACATACACACTGGTACTTCTTTCAGAATGAACCAAACGGAGGTATAGCTTAACACTGCCTTCTATAGACGCCTCTAGTTAAACTGAGGATAACTGAGTTCAAAAGAAAGAGGTCCATTTTCCTTTCGTTTAGACACTGATTTCAAATAAAAAAGAAAAGGTGATTATAATAAGCAGAAACTCTTGATATCCAGTCACAGGCAACAACGGAAAAGTAGAATGTTGCTTAGTACATCGATGATATTACTTTGCTTTTGTTGTGTTTGCCAAGGTGCTTTTGTAAGACATGGAAACCCAGCTCCAGGGTCCTTTTCTGGAGGTCTTGTGACACCATCAAGGAACTTCAGAGGCTGAGTTTGGACTAAGTACTGTATTTCATCCACCAGCTTTCTAGTATGCCCAGTGTGTGTGGGAACAGAGAGAATGTGGATGGATACTGGGCTGGACAATGTTGCGATGAAGCAAAACATACCAAAACACACAAAACTGCTTGGATTTTAAAACTGGCATTCTTGTATATGAGAACAAACCCCATTAATAAAGTGTTGTGTTAGTTGCCTGAGAACTACCTACTAAACCACTGGTACTTTCTGTGTAATGCTGGAAGTTGTCTCTCAAAGCCTGTCGTATCAGCACTTCAGAGAAATAAGGATTCTGCTCACTGACGTATTCTGACAGGGACTTTGGGAAGCTAGTTATAAACACAGAATCGGTGTTTGTCCTCACCGTTCCCACTGATGGGGTTTCCATTAGAATAAATACTCAGTGCAGTTCATCAGACATTTACTGAGTGCCTACTGTGTGATAGGGGTTGAGGATACAAAAATGCAGGATACAATGCTTTCAAAAGGCTTAAGAAACAATGGAGATCAGATATTTGGGGATGGAAAATTCTTTCATAAATGTATTTTGCAAAACTTAATTGTGCATTTTAACAGAACAAGGATCTCGTATTTTACTCTTTTACATATTTTCATAATGGCTAGTACAAAATAGAAACTGAATATTATTGTTGACAGACTAGATGACTTATGGAAAAATTGTTGCCAGGTTCAGGTAAACAGTTTCTGAGGTCTCCAGAGAAGATGAATGGAATGAAAATGTCTGTTTCTAAATGTAATTTCTTGATTTCTTTATAATCTCTGTTGTCCTTTGCTGTATTATTTGGACAAATCCTTCAACACGTGGAGAAAGAATGACAATTTTTTGAAAAGGCTATTGTTATATAAGATTTTCTGTGTGATAAAACCACACCCAATGGGTCTCACCCAGAGGAGCTTATATATGTTATTCGACTCAGGAATGTTAAGTGTGTTAGATTCGGTCTCTGTTGGGCAGTCATATGACGCGAACGGTGACTCTGAAATGAAGCCGTAATGTATGGTTGAACCTCTTAACAGTTTGTGATGTCATTTTTTTATGTGGTAAGAAAAACAAATGCTGTCACATTTTATATTTGAGACTCCTGCAAGCCAACATCAAGAGATTAAATATGAGCATTACCAACACACTATTGTGAATGCAGTTAAATGGACGCCAGGAAATCACTGGGACCTCAAACACTCCTCAGTAACTCAGTGTTATAGGATGGAAAGATAAGTCTGCTGATAAGTTACAACCCTCATGAGACACTGTGTTTTCACCTTAGAAGGAAGCAGAGGTAATCTTAAATATTTTGATTTGATTGTTAATTCCTATATTTGTCTAGTTCCAGCTAATCTTTATGCCTATAACTTAAAAGTCCAGAAATACAGTAGCTAAAATTAAAGAAAAATCTGTATAGTCAGATAAAAGACAAAATTAGAACAGGGATGAATTGGGGCAGAGAGTAAGTAAAACCGCTGGTTTGCAATGTTTACTTTCTTGAAATATGGTTTTGAGTCATTTCTGGGAGATATAAACATACTACTTTATGTTTCCTATCATTTTTTTATTATGCACATAATTTAACAGTTTGTAATAGTTGAAGCCACATGTCTCTATGGACTGGAATATTGTTGAAACAGCTTCACTCAAGTGAGGAGACTTTTAACTGTATAATTCAGGTATGTATATTTTCCTTGAACCGAGTGTGTGACATTCAACTTGTCAAAAATGAACATTTTGCTTGACTGAACAGCTTTGCTCTGTGTTTTGCTTGTCTACTGAGGCAAATAAAGCCTGACAAGAAGGGCATTTCCAGCTAGTTAAAGACCAAGAGGGGAATGAAGCAGGATTTGAGCCAGTTATCAGAAAATTCCTTTCTTGCTGAACATTTTATAATGTACATGATATACTAACTAGAAATAATTTAGATAAATCTTAACTCTGGGTAACGAAATGTGTGCCTCCTGCTTCCTCCTGCTTCTATGTATTTAGTGAATTACTTTTTATTATATACTTTGAAAAGTATAAAAGTATTATATACTATTTATTATAGGAATGTGTAATTTGTATTGCGGTGGACATTCTGTATATATTATTTACATTATTTATTTTTTTGTTTCCTTCTTATTGGGGAAACTTCAAGGTGATGATGAGGAACATAATTGGCTCTGTACCAAACTTCATTTTATTTTTTAAAAGCAGGGAGTGTTGTTTGAATGTTTTATTATCTCTTCAAGAATTATATGGCCTGTAGATTTTTATTTGGAGTTTGCCTATGAATTTACATGATGAGGCAGTCCATTTCATTAGTGGATTCTGTCCATTCACTTAGTCAGTCAGCCAGTGTTTTTTTTTTTGAGTACCTACTATGTTCTTAGGACTTACATTGGTACTGGGATAAAGGTGAATAGATATAATGGCTGTCCTCAAGGACTCTCGGTTTGTGTCTTACTTGATGGCTAAGTTTCCTGGTCAGCTCACTGAAAGGGCTTATTAATTATTTATTAAGTCAACAAATTTCAAGTTTTGTCAGACATGACGTGCTAGGCATTTGGACTGGAGTCACATTGCATTGGAATCACAGTGATGGACTGCTTCTGTAGAATTTACCACCTGGTGGGAGAGGGGAAGACACATTTTGGCCATTTGATAACATTAGTAAAAGTATAATTACAAATTAGAATAAATTCTCTGAGGAAAAATAATGCAGATACATGAGTGCATATAGATAAGGAAGGAATCTAACCCAGATATGGGAGGGGCTCGTAATGAGTTATACCAGAGAAGGGGATTGGGAGGGAAGGGGAGAGCAAAGACAAAAGATGTGTTCCTAGGAGTAGCATGCCAGTGTCTGAGGAACAGCCAAGAAGGAAGGAATGATCAACCATGCCCTTTGGTTTTACAAGGACAAGTACGATAGAGGACCAAGCAGTGTTCATTGGATATGACAGTATGGAGGTAACTGGTGACTAGCGCAGGTTCTATTTCTCTAGGGTAATGGTGGCTGAATTCTGACCTGAACGGATTGAGGATTAAATAGGGAGGAAAGCAATAAAGAGTATGAATAAAACCTTCAAGAAGTATGGTTATGAAGGAGAGACGTGGAGGTAGTTGAAGGAGAGTTATTAGTTTCTTTGTTTACTTATACATGGTAGAGGCTGGACCATGTTTGAATATTGAAAGGTAGGATAGAGTTTACAGGGGGTTGCTGAATATACAGTAGAAAGAAGGGGAAATGTGTAGTAAGTGTCTTTCCTAGTTGAAGGTAAGGGGAGATTAGACCCAGGGCCCTCTGGAGGGACTGCCCTAAGAGAGAAAACAGAAGAGGATGGTTGTGAATATATGTAGATTTGGCGGAAAAAGGTAAAAGTAGATGTCCTCCCATTCTACTGATTTGGTTTTCTCTGTAAAGTTGGGGCTATGCATTATCTGTGGAAAGGGAGGAGGTGAAGGAGGAGCTGGAGGTTTGGAGAAAGTTTGAAATAGTCATTGTAGGGGGTGAAATGGAACAAGAGTGAATGGACCAGGAGGATTGATGGGCAGTGTTGAGAGCCCATTTGAGGTGGGTGAAGATGGTGCTATAGTAACACTTCTCTGTTCTATTCTGTGGCTTTCCCCTGCAGTGTTTGGCTCCTGGAAGGCCGGCACTGAGGAAGCAGATAACTGAGTTTGTTTTGAGTTGAGATGTGAATAAAAGACCAAGAAGCAAGTGTGTGTAGGGTATTGAAAGAGTGTTATTGAAATGATGGGCCCGGTGGAAAAAAGTATGCTGGATAAAAAGGGACAGAAGAAAAGAGAAGGCTGAAGAAAGGATTGGGACAGAGTGAGGAGTCAGTGGAGTAGAAGTGCCCTGAGATCAACAGGTAGACTCAGAGTCAGCCTGAGAATCAAGTATTCTAATGTTCCAGTGGAACAATTCTTTAAGAGGTCTGACTTGTGATGCCAAAACACATCTGATGCAAGCCTCCGATAAAAGGGCTTGTGGTCCAGAGCAGAGGCTTTGGAAAGAGTGGGACTGGGGTGAGATAAAGAACTATTGGTGGTGGCTGGGGTCTTCTAATACTCCATGTGTATTCTAGTACCTGAAGAATGTGACATTTCTAGTCCTTGTGTTACAGTGAGGTCATTAAGTTGTTAAGGAAAAACATCTGTTTTAAAGCATCCTCCCTATATTTTATGCAGTATCAAGGAAACTTGATCTTCAGTCGATAGTGAGAATACTTTCTTCCATGTCATTCAGTTATTTCTTCAACTGTCAGTGATGTATATTGATTGGAAGGTAATTTAAGAACCTATGGATTTTTAAGCAGACAGTGAACAATCAACAAAATCAGACTATCTGTTAACATTTGAATCTGGTGTCAAGGATCTGGACTTGGACCTCTGGTATGGAGATGCTCTCAGGGGGTGCCATCTTCTCATATTTATATAGAACAAGTAATGCTTTCCTTCTCCTGTCTGGCTTTCTGAACACACTTTGTTCTCCAGGACCTGGAGTGCATCTCCAGTAACAGAAGCCTTCATCACCTCATGGCTGGTTTATGGCAGCATCTTCTTAGCTGGTCTCCCTCCTTTTGGACTTTCTACTGCCTTTTTACCCTATACTTTACTGACCCATTATTTAACTTTAAATCCCTGTTCCTTCTGTTACCTCCTTGTTCAAGGATTAGAAACTCACCCCTCCCTCACCACACTGGGGTAGGAATAATTTATCTGCCTCTTAAGTGACTTGTCCAAAGCCTCATTGTCTCTAACAGTGGAGAAGGGCAATAAACAAGTAAGCTAACAAATAGAGAACATGCCACGTGTAACTTCTTTAGTTTCGTCACCCATTTAAAAATAAAAATGTGGCTATTGAGCTAGATGGCCAAGCTCTTTGGGGTTTGGGGTATGTACTTGGGCTAGAATTCCCTTCTAATGCTGAAGTTCTGTTGCTGTATTTCCCTCCAGGGCCTGCTTCCAATCTTGGTAGTATAGCCATTGAGCTTCAGACTCTCATATGGCAAGTTGGGTTAATCAGCACCTATCTTGGTGGCTGTTTGAAAATTTAATTCAGTTACTGGTGCCTAGAGCTGCCGCCTGGCACACCAGTGTGGGTTCCCTTCTTTTTCCAGCCTGGTACCTTAGGTCCCCTACCCCTACATTTTAGAACCACCACCCTACCAAGCAAAGCCTTGCCTTTTGCTGCTCAACCTTGAGACTCAAACATCCTAGCAAGGCCAGCCATTTGCAATCCCCCATGGGAACACTTTCCTATTTCCAGCCTCTGTGGTCTTTGTTCTTATATTTTTGTTTTTGGTTTTGTGTGTGTGTGTGTGTGTGTGTGTTTTACTATCTTACCCTTCCCTGTTTACCAATTCAAGTTGAAAACCTGGCCCCCAACCCCTCTTAGAAAAGATCTCTCCAGATTTTGGCCTTCCAGCTTTGACTTTCTGGGAATCAAAACTCAAAGGGAGATATTTTTTTCTACTTCTGATTTTTTTTTTCTTTTGCACCTTGGGAACTCAAATACACACATAATGAGTAAGTAGATGAATTCTGAGAAGCAGCTCCTTTACCATGTACAAGAACAAAATTCCCCTGTTCTGGGCACAAACGCTCACGCTGTTACATATGACAGTCATTTCCTATAGGCATTTCTGCCTGGGCTGTGCCTCTCATTATCTGCAGTTTGTGTCTGGTCTGTTTACACAATTAAAATGGGTGAGATCTGAATCTGTCTAGATCACTGATGAGCTACAATGTTTAAGCACAGCGCTTGGCTTTTGGAATATGTGGACTGAATGAACAGTTGCTAGGGAGTATGGCCACGTCGTCGTTTTATGCTGGGTTCATCCCAATGGGCGCACGTGGGAACTTCACAAAAGTTATTTCACCAGCACTTGGCTGAATCCTCTTATCGGATGGAGTTTACTGAAGTGGGGCCAGCTCCCCGCCTCTGCTAGCTTCATTGCCAAGGTTCTAGAGGGGTGGAGTGGCCTGGAAGATAGTTGGAATAAGGGTGGGGGACTTGCTTTCTTATAAAGATGCTTAGGGAGACTGGCCCTGGAGCGTCAGGTTTTCAGGAAGAGAAGAGCCTGGGTCCCAATAGCAAAGAACTTCAAAACGGCACGACGTTTGTTTGCTGTTACAAGAAATTCTGGAGCCTCAAGTCTAATTAAGAGCGCTGCCCACACTGGAGAAGGGGACGCCCTGGCTTGCCCCCAGAAATCCACTGACACAATAAGATAACAAGCGAAGTCATTCTCGCTTCACCCATTTCTTGGGCTCCCTATGCGTAATGCCGGCTCCTGGTTCTCTGCGTCCCTACCTAGCTGTCATGGATCCCCAGACCCAGGTTGCAAAACAGACTCCATGGGAGAATCTCTCTGCGCGCCGAGTTTGGTTCCCCACGGACAAACACACCAAACCATTGTGTGGGGTCTTGAGATTAAGAAACTCGCGCCTCTGCACACGCACAAACTCTTCCCCACTCCCCGGAGGGTCTCGGGTGGTTCCCAGGGCGGTTGCAGCGCGCCAAGCTCAAGGGAAAGCGCGCAGGGAACGGCCCTGGGGACTCGTCCCGGGGAAAGCGCTAGCGTCCGGGGAGAGCCTTCCCTTCTTATCCCGCGCTCTCCTAGGGCAGGCAGGGTGGCATTCCAAACATGAGCAGCAAGGTATGCCACGCAAGACACCCCCTTTAAAAAGAATAAATAAATAGAAGCCAGCGCCTAGCCCCGCTCGGGTTTCTCGAAACGCGCACCGCGGTCGCTGCCCGGGCGGCTGGGTGTCTGCGCTCCCCGCCTTCGCTGGGCTGACACAGGAGGGGAGGAGCAGGAGCCGGAGGGGGTGCTGGAGCGGAGTGGGGGGGAGCGCGAACCATCCCGAGCCAAGACAAGCAGCACATTCACAAATAACGCCCCCACCCCCAGCGCACGCGCTCCCATTCAAAGCCGCCGGCTCCGCTGCCGCAGGGCGGCTCAGAGCACGCGCGGCGGCCCCAGCGCAGCCTTGCCCCGCAGGCGCACGTCCGGAGTCCGCCCGCCGCCGCAGAGCCCCGCAGCCTGCGCGGGACGCGGCTACCACTTGCAGGGTGGGGTCTCGTCCGGGACTCCCCTTCCTCCCCGCTGCGGGGCCATGGCCGGGCTGGCTGCACCCTGGAGCTCGGGGCTCCTGGCCCGCATCCTCGGGGGCACCTGGTGCCTGCTCTGTGTCGCCGGACAGGTAGGGCAGCTTGCTCGTCTTGCGTCCCTCCCCCTCCTGGGACCTTGCTTCTAGGCTGTGCTACAGCGGGGAGTGCTGTAGCTTGGGGCGCGCTCTCTCTGGCCAGGGACTGTCCTAGGGTTACGCTGCCACCCGAGCTGGGACAGGTGGCGCGGGGTTGGGACTAAGGCGGCCCCTCGCGGCGAGCCCCGACCTGGCGGGATCAGACCCTGCGCTGAGCCTCTGCCCAGCCTCCTGGGGCCGCGTCCCGGCTTCCCGCCCACGCCCTCGTCCTGCCTCTCAGGCGAGGAGGTGGCGCCTGAGCTGGGGTGCGGCCTTCTCCCAGGGAGCCCGCGACCCCGCACCTCTTCCGGACAGCCCTTCGGGGAACCCCTTCTCTCCTTCCCGGAGGAGGCAGAGGCGTCTCCGGGAAGGCTTGGGCGCTGGAACACTTCTCCTCATTCCTGCCCTTCCCCGGTCCCAGGGAGCTTCTGACACCGTCACCTCAGGGCCACCGCGTCCGGGAGAGTCGGGCGGCGGAGCGTTGTAAGGTGCGCAGATGCCAGACTAGGTGGGCTCCCTGATGCTGTGCGATGGAGAAAAGGTGGTTATGGCCGGTGCACGAGGACTCGCCCTCACCACGCCCCCTCCGGATGCTCCTAGGGTTTTCTCCCGAGCCACATGGGGTATAGGAACTGGGGAGTCCTCCTGAGTCGGTGGGCTCAGGCCCCGAGGCAGAGCAGAAGGGTCCCGGAAGGGTGTAGTCGGCTTGGCTATGGTTTATTACAGAAAGACCCTGGAGGGAGCTGCTTAGGGGAGGAGGCGGGGGTCAGTCAAACCCATGATGCATGTGGTGTCTTTGGCTTTCACGATTTCCAGAGTCAGGTAACTTTTGATTAAAACTCATGATTTAGGCGGTTTGTACATAATTTAGCCTACATAGATTTGCTTTTCACAGGATTACTTGGGTAATTCTGGGAAAATGCCCAAATACTCTTGGCCGGAATTATCGCCAGATAGCCTCCCTTTCCTCTGTTTTGCTTATGGAGACTTGTCCAAATCGGGGGATTTCCTTCCCTCGCTTTTACTTGACGTTTTTGAAACTTATTTTCAGTTCTCTATTTTAAGGGTCTTTTTGATTGTAGTGGTGCACTTGTAGAGGCTGAGGGAGGACCAAGAATGAAGGCTAAGAAGGACTCAGAGCCGGCTGGAAGCTGACAGGTAGAGACTAACCTAAGAAGTGATAGATATTTTTTTCAACAGGGAACACCTGCTTAGATTGGAGCATGAAAAACCCTTGCAAAAGCTTGTTTTAATTGTGAGCCACTTTTATTCCCAGCATGCCTTGTTCCATCGGCAGGGCTTCTCAGAGGTGGCTGCATGTTAGGATTGCCTATAGGAGCTCTTGACATTCCCTGGGCTAGGCACCCACCTCAGCTGGATTGCATCAGCATCCTTGGGGGTATGATGATGAGGCCGGGGCGTTGGAACTTATTAAGCTCCCAGGTGATTACATTGTGCAGCTGGGTTGAAAACCACTGTGTCAAAATGACCTGCCTTACAGTGACCTGTTCTAGTGGAATCCTGAGCCCCAAAGAAAACTCAAGGGAGAAGAGTAAAGAGGACCTAAAAGACAGGCTAGGGAGAGAGTCTTAACATGCAGCTTCCATTCCTGGCTCTGTCGCTAACTAGCTATGTCATTTTGGTCAAGGCCCTTAACCTTCCATTTCCTCATCTGTAAAGTGAGGGTGTTGGCCCATGTTCCTGAAGGTACTGCCAGCTCTAACAACACCAGGCAGGTCGGCTTCTAACCCAAATCAAGACAGAACACCTTGTGTCTTATTTTAAAAAAATCACAGGGGTAGAAATTCTACCTTATCCTTGAGACTTTGGTAAACTATCAGGTAACATTTGAATCCAGCAAAGATGCTAAAGAAGATGCAAAGATGCATAAGGTAGTTTCTTAGACTTGTGTGGTTTTTTTTTTTTAATATACTTTAACACGCTGCCTGTTTTTTAATATTTTAAACACTCTGCTTGTTTAGACCTATTTCAAGTCATTCGTGCCCGATTGACATTCAGGACAAACTGATTTTCCCAATGTTACACACCTGTTCTTCCTTGCTTCTCTCAGTGTTACACACCTGTTCTTCCTTGCTTCTCTTCTCAACCAGCTTTCTTCTGGGTGAAGATGATGAAAGCAGATTTGAGCCTTGTGTGTGTGTTGGAAGTGGTTTATTGTTTAGTTCCAAATGACTTTTTCTTGTTCCACTTGGCAGGGCTGCTCTCCACATGTGAGAAGCCTGACTAAACTTGTCGGGGAAAGGATATCAGAGAGTTTGAAATGGTAGATGGGTTCTGTATTCTGGTTGAATGCAATACACTTTAGAGATAGCTTAGTCAGGTGTCGGTCAGAAGGAGCTGATCTTGCAACACAATTTAACAACTTTTTAAAAAACCACTTGGGTGTTATACCTGTGAATTAAACAGACCAGAAACTTGAGGATACTTAATATCAAATCAAGAAGAAATAAAACCAATAGCCAGTGCCAAAGGACTGGAACACTGTTTGGAATTTATACATTCTTTAAACTGTTTTTTCATTAGAGCACTCTGTATATGAAGGCATGACTACCCGAGTTATCAGACCTCTTGTATATATTGTATCCGTAGTTAAAAGAGGATCTTTGTTTAAGAGCTTCTGGCTCCCCAAGTTGAATTACACCTGAGCTATATTCTCCAAAAGTCCAAACAACAATTTTAATACAAATTAAAATTATTTGGAAATCTCAGCATTTCTCCTGTCTTCTCACTGAATTTCTGCTTTCAGGGGTTTTTTCCCTTCCCTTTTGTCCTGGCTGAATTACCCTCCTAACTTGAGAGATTATTTTCTTTCCCTGTGCAACTTGAAGGTAGCTCACTCTTTAGGTTCTTATGAAACACTATTTTACTGATATCAATTTCATTTCATCAGCTGAACTCAAATTCATCCCATTGCCCAAATTGCTCCCAGGTAAGGAAGTACATAATTAACTGTTATAGCCACTAGAGGTTACCAACTACTTAATGATTTCTACAACCCATCTGTAGCAATACACTGTAAAAATAAACAACGTTCCTGGAGAGGATTGTGGCTAGATCAGCACAAATCCATTACTACTGCTTAAAAATATCACTTAGTGGCAATTCATGTTCTTATGGTGGCATACCAGTGATAGCTTATTCAAATTCTAAGATTGAATATTTTTATTTACTATGGTATTCTAAATCCTACCCTTGTTAGGAATTTGGTAATGAGGTAAAAAACAGGATGGCTGGAAAGAATTTGTGCCTTCGTGGGCACCTGATTTTCAACTAAAGACCTTGAAGGAAAGATTTTTCTTGTCTCTTTTGTTATTCTCTTGTATGTTCTTGCTTTTATCTTATTTTTTATTTTTACTTTTACTGCGATAATAATTCTGCATGGTTAAAAAAATACTCCTAAGGGCTTATAAAGAAATATAGCAACTTCTTGCCCTAGTCTTCTAACCTTTGTCAGATCCCGTGACCCAAAGGCAACCTTTTTTCTTGTTTGTTTGTTTTATATTATTTTGAGGTATATTTGACATACAGTAAATTGCATGTATTTAAACTATATAGTTTGATAAGTTTTGACATATGTATATACCTGTGACACCATCACCCCAAAGTTTCCTCATTACCCTTGGTAATCCCTTCTTGCCACTCTTCCTCACACCCTAAATCACGGTGCAAATAGTGATCTACTTTCTGTCACTGTAGAGTAGGTTGCATTTTCTCAAATTTTATGTAAATGGAATCATAGAGTATGTACCCCCCCTTTTTTGAATTTTATTTTGTTTTA
Organism: Phocoena sinus; assembly: GCF_008692025.1. Taxonomy (NCBI): domain Eukaryota; kingdom Metazoa; phylum Chordata; class Mammalia; order Artiodactyla; family Phocoenidae; genus Phocoena; species Phocoena sinus. The sequence goes on from NC_045768.1 coordinate 67,599,368, forward strand.
AACAGCAGGTTCTTATTAGTTATCTATTTTATACATATTGGTGTATATATGTCAATCCCAATCTCCCAGTTCATCCACCCCCCCCCAACTTTTTTCTTTGATATGGCTTTTTTTTCCCCCTCAGCATAATTATTTTGAGATTATCCATGCTGTAGCATGTTCCCAGTAATTTCTTTTTGTTCCCAAGTAGTGTTACATTGTACGGATATATTACACTTTGTTGTCCATTAACATTCACCTATTGATGGACAGCGTGTTTCTCGTTTTTGGTTATTACAAAGAAAGTTGCTATAACGATTTGTTTATAAGTCTTTGTATGGACATGTAGTCTTATTTGTTTCAGGAGTGGGATGGCTGAATCATTGGTAGATGTATGTTTAACTTTTTAAGAAATGCCAGTTTTTCAGAAGGTTGTACCATTTTACATTCTTACTAGCAGTATACAAGAGTTCCAGTTCCTCTCCATCCTTGCCAACACCTGCTGAAGTCAGTCTTTTATTTTAGCTATGCAAATAGGTGTACTAGGAACTTGTTCTGGGTTCTGATGTGCAGTTCCCTAATGATCGATAATGTAGAACATTTTTTTCCTGGATTTATTTAGAATGTATATATCTTTTTTGGGCAAAATATCTATTCAAATATTTTGCTCATTTCTCATTGGGTTGTTTTCCTATTGTGTGAATTATTTATGTATTCTGGCTATAAGTCCTTTATCAGATGTATCATTTGCAAATACTTTCTCCCAGTCTGTCGCCTGTCTTTTCATTTTCTTTACATTGTATATTGATGGGCAGAAGTTTTTAATTTTGATGAAGTTGAATTTACTATTTGTTGGTAAATTGTGATTTCGCTCTTGTTCTTAAGAAATATTTGCCTAACTCAAGATCACATGGGTTTTTCCCCTAGAAATTTTATGCCTTACATTTAGTCTATGTGCCATTTTGAGTTAATTTTGTATGTGGTGCAAGATATGGGTCAAAGTTCATTTTTCACCCATGGATTTTCAATTGTTTTAAGCAAGATTTTTTTTGAAAAGACTATCCTTTCTCCACTGAATTGCCTTTGCACCTTTGTCAAAATTCAGTTGTCCATACGTGTGGGTCAATTTTGGATCCTCTAGTCTATTTCACTGAACTGTGTTGCTGTGCCAGTACTACACATTCTTGATCATTGTAGATTCACAATAAAATTTGAACTTAGGAAGTGTGATTCCTCCAGCTTTGTCATTCATTTTCAAGGATGTTGATTTGGCAACTTTATATAAATTTTACTTCTTTGTTGTTGTTTTTTTTTGGCGGTACGCGGGCCTCTCACTGCTGTGGCCCCTCCCGTTGCGGAGCACAGGCTCCGTACGCGCAGGCCCAGCGGCCATGGCTCACGGGCCCAGCCGCTCCGCGGCACGTGGGATCCTCCCGGACCGGGGCACGAACCTGTGTCCCCTGCATTGGCAGGTGGACTCTCAACCACTGCGCCACCAGGGAAGCCCTTATATAAATTTTAGAATGAGTTTGCCAACCTTTTTTAAAAAAAAGGTATGCGAGAATGTGACTAGGGTTGTTTTAATCTATAGATCTATTTTGAGAGAAGTAGCCTCTTAACAATATGGAGTTTCATGATCCCTGAACATGATATATACCTATCCACTTAGGTCTTCTTTAGTTTCTCTAGGCAATATTTGGTCATATTTAGTGTATAGATTTTACATATTTCTGTCAGATTTAAGTATTTCATAGTTTTAATGCTGTTTTTTTTTTGTTTGTTTGTTTGGTTTTTTTTGCGGTACGCGGGCCTCTCACTGCTGTGGCCTCTCCCGTTGCAGAGCACAGGCTCTGGACGCGCAGGCTCAGCGACCATGGCTTACGGGCCCAGCCGCTCCGCGGCATGTGGGATCTTCCCGGACCGGGGCACGAACCAGTGTCTCCTGCATCGCCAGGCGGACTCTCAACCACTGCGCCACCAGGGAAGCCCTTAATGCTGTTTTAAATGGCACTGCTTTTTAAAAAAATTGTTTCTGATTTTCCTTGTTAGTGTATAAAAACACAGTTGATTTTTGTATATTGTTCTTATTTTCTGCAACCTCACTTAGTAGTTGTAGTAGCTTTTTGGTATATTCAATCAGATTTTCTACACATACGATCATGTCATGTACAAATAAAGACAGTTCTTCTCTCCCTATTTGGATGCCTTTTATTTCTTTTTCTTATTTAATAACATTGACTAGAACCCCTAGTACACAGTTGAAAAGAAGTGGAATGAACAGATATCCTTGCTTGTTCCCAATCTTAGGGAACAATGATTCAATATTTCATCATTAAGTATGATGTTAGGTGTAGGGTTTTTGTAAATGCCCTTTATCAGCTTAAGGAAGTTCTTTTTATTCTTTGTTTATTGAGAGTTTTTATCGGAAATGTATGTTGGATTTTTGTCAAATGCTTTTCTGCATCTAATTATTATATGTTTTTTCCTTTTTAGTTTGTTAATATAGTGAATTACACTGACTGATTTTTGAATGTTAAACCAATCTTGCACTCCTGGGGTAAACTTGATTTGGTGATAATTTATTATCATTTTTCTATACTGTTGGATTTGATTTACTAAATTTTGATTAGAATTTTTGCACTTATGTCCATGAAGAATATTGGTCTGTAGTTTTATTTTCTTGCAGTGTCATTGTCTGGTTTCCGTATCAGGGTAAAGCTGGCTTTATAGAATAAGTTTGGAAATACTCCTTTCTTTTCAATTTCCTGGAAATAGTGGTGTATGATTTCTTCCTTAACTGGTAGAATTCACCAGAGAAACCATCTGGACCCGAAGTTGGCTTAGTGGGAAGGATTTTAACTACAAATTTTAATTCTTGAATAGATGTAGGGCTATTCAGGTTATCTATTTCATCTTGAGTTAGCTTTGGTAGTTTGTGTCTTTCATGAATTTGTCTCTTTCAATTTAGTTGTTGAGTTTATTGGCATAAAGTAGTTCATGATGCTCCCTTATTATCTTTTTAATATTAGAACATGTGGTTATGTCACCTTTTTTATTCCAGATATTGGTTATTTACTTTTTCTTTATCAGGCTGCTTTAGTTGCTTAATTTTATAGGTCTTCTCAAAGAACCAGCTTTTGATTTCATGGATTTTCTCTATTGTTTTGTTTTCTATTTCAATTATTTCTTCTCTCATCTTTATTATTTTCCTTCTACTATTTTGTGTTTCATTAGTTCTTATTTTTCTAGTTTCTTAAGGTGGATGCTGAGATCATTGATATGAGACCCTTTTATGTTTTCAGACAGGTGTTTAGTGATCAAAACTTTTTCTTCAGTGCTGTTTTAGTGGCATATCATAAATGTGTTTTCATTTTTTTTCATTTCAAAATACTTTATTTCCCTTTGATTTCCTCTTTGACCCATGGGTATTTTGAAATGAGTTGTTTAGTTTTTAAATATTTGGAGATTTTCCAGATATCTGTGGCTTATTTACTTTTAATTCCAGTGTGTTCAGAGAACACACTTTATATAACTAGAATCTTTTTAAGTTGACATTTGTTTTATGGCCCAGAATATGGTCTATCTTGGCAAATGTTCTATGAGTATTTGAAAAAAATTAAACTTCCTACAAATCTCTGTCTTTTAAATTTTCCTGATTAATCTAGCTGTTGTTGCGTGGAATACTCTTTAAACATCAATTAGGTCAAGTTCGTTGAGAGTATTAAAATATTCTCTGTCTTTACTGATATACTTACTGTATCAATTATTGAGAGATGTATATTACAGTCTCCATCTACCATTGTGGAATTGTCTGTTTCTCCTTGAAATCCTATCAGTTTTTTCTTTATTTTGAAGCTCTGTTATTGGGTGTATAAGCATTTAGAATTGTTATGTCTGTGGTTAACTGACTCCTTTGTCATTATTAAATGACCTTATCTATCCTTGGTAATAGTCTGTGCTCTAAAATCAACTTTGCCTTTGACTATATTAATATTAGATAATCATTTTTAATCCTTTGTGATTTCTATATGATAGTACTTCCATAGTTATTACAGTATACCTTTAATATGATTTATTGTATTCTATTAGATTGTCGTTATGGTATGATTTCCTAATTCTCTTTCTCATCCTCCTTTCATCATTCTTTCATGATGTTTTATCACATTTTAGAGACCCAATGGTCAGTATTAATCTATTGTAATGGGTACACTGTGCCAAGCCGTATATTATTATTCTATTTTTTTCTAGTGTATTTCCCTTTTAAAAGAGCTTTATTGGAATATAATGCACACATCATACAATTCACCAAGTTAAAGTGTATAATTCAGTGGTTTTTATTGTAGTCACAGATATGTGTACCATCACCACCGTCAATTTTAGTAATTTTTGTCACCTCAAAAAGGAACTTTGTACCCTTTAGCTTACCCTTACTCTTCACTACCCCCCAGCTCCAGACAATCATAATTTACTTCCTTTCTCTATAGCTTTCCCTACTCTGGATTTTCATGTGAATGAAGTTATATAGCAGAGTCATATAATATGTGAATTTGTGGGACTGGCTTCTTTCACTTAGCGTATTTTCAAGGTTCATCCAAGTTGCAGCATGTATCAGTACTTCATTCCCTTTATGACTGAATAATATTTAATTGTATTGATATACAACATTTAGTTTATCCATTTGTCTGTGGATGGACATGTAGGTTGTTTTCACCTTTTGGCTATTATGAGTAATGCTGCTGTAAGCATTCACGTGCAAGTTTTTGTGTGGACATAGGTTTCATTTCTCTTGGGAAATGTTCTAGGCTTTGTAGGCTATACTGTCTCTGACACTAAATTCTGCTGCTATAGCAGGAAAGCAGTGCTAGACAATATAGAAACGAATGAACATGGTTGTGTTCCAATAAACTATTTAAAAAAATGGGCGGTGGTCCAGATTTGGACCACAAGCCATAATCTGCCAACCTCTGAACCACAGTTTCATGATGTTGTGCCTCGATGTGGATTATTTAAATTCACAGTGCTAGGTTTTTCATGGACCTTCAATAGATCTATATTCTTCAGTTTGAGGAATATTTATTTTCATGTCTTTGATAATTTCCTTGCCGGCATTGTATGTGTTTGCTTTTTGTGAAACTCCTTTTAGTCAGTTATTAAGTCTCCTGGATCTACCAATATAGCTCTTAAAATCTTTTGTCTTGTTCTTTTAGTTATACTTTCTGAAAGATTGTCTCAATTTTACTTTTCAACAGAGTCTTCTTTCCATAACTTTTCGACCACTGTTCTAGTTGTAGCCAAGCCTTCACTCCCATCTTTTGCAGCACCAGGTGCCTCTGTGTCTGAAGCCTTTCTGAGCTTCCACAGGCCAAATTGTCTTGCTTCCCATCATTATATCCTGTTGCAGGCGCAATCCTGTTAAATCAGTTACAATTCCTCCACCAGCTTTCCATATTCCAAAAATTTATTGGCATCTTTTGTCTGCTGTTGTCTCCTTTCCAGTTCTCTTGTCATTTTAATTTATTTACTGTTATTTTAGCAGACGTTTGGGAGAGAATGGAAAAAATTGGTGTTCAACCTGCCATGTTTAACTGGAAGTTAGCACTATTTATTCTCTTTCATTATTTCTATTTTCCTGTCTTGATCCATTTCCAAATCCCATTAAAGCTCATTCTGGTTATTCACACTTTTCAGAGATTCATACGTTTTGTTTCCCAGTGTAAGCAAAACTTTGGTCAGTATTAGAAAAAAGACGCTAGATTTGGGGTCCTAAGACCTAGGTTCTAGGTCTGGATTTCCTGACTGTCTCTGCAACTAGAGAGTTGGACTTCTTTTCAGGGAAGGGAATCCATGCTAACTGACTGCCTGCTAGTTGCCAAACACAATAATAGGTACCCTGTCCATCCTCGTTTTCGTATTTTAGCTTTCAGTCTTTCAGTAACTGTGTATTTCCCATTCCTTGCTTAAATAGAGTCTAACCTATTTGCTCAGAGATACAGTACAGAAATATTTTATTGTTTTACAAATTTTGATGTTCATATTTGGAAACGGTTTTATGAGAGAACATGGAGTTAACATGATGTAAATATCTGGCTTTAAAATATCATATGTGGTATTAAAATTTATTCTCTAAGGTGTGATTGAGATTCAGGCTTTTTTGTGGCAAAGAAGGGAGATGAGGTAAAATGAATGGGAGGTTGTTTTGAATGGTTAGTACATAATACCATATCAGCTTTAATATTTTATTTTGTACCAGGATGATCTCTGTGTAAAGAATTAAGCATTTTTTTGGAGGGGATGGAGTGGGTGGTGTAGGAGCTACATATTTCTTTTTAGTTGTGCTCATGTCTGTAGAATTATAAAGCTGGAAGGGGCCTTAGTGATTCTTCAGTCTTTTGGTTCAGAAACTTTGTTGTGTATAAGTAGTTTGGTCTTCTGCATAGTTCCAAAGGTCGCCAAAGACTAAAGCTGTGCAACTAGAAGCTGAGAAACTTTTTTAAAAAAATTGAAGTATAATTGATTTACAAGTTTTAGCTTCAGGTGTACAGCAAAGTGCTTCAGTTATACACACACGTGCATATATATATATATATATATATATGTACATATATACGTATATATACTCCTAATCTTTTCCAGATTCTTTTCCATTAAAAGTTATTACAAGATATTGAATTAGGAGTTTGGGATTAGAAGCTGAGAAACTTGGAAATGCCAATTCCTGGGCCTCACTCTTGGAGATTCTGATTCAGTAGGGAAAGGATGCGCCTTTGGTACATTCCCCTCACCACATACCCATAGAGGATTCAGACACAGTTGAACCAAAGACCACATTTTGGGAAACACTGGTCTGACCTGTCTTATTTAAGGAGGAGAGAAGTAAGGTCTTAGGAAGTCGAGCGACACGTCCCAGTTTGTTAGTGGGAGAGATGGGAGTGGACCACACGTCTCAGAACTCTGTTCGGTGACTTTTTCCACCAGAGCATACACTATTATTTTAGTGTCTAGTTACATCATGAACTAAAGATATGAACCACCAGCTTAAAGTGTCTTTATTTGTAGTAACCTCCGTTTTTTATAAATGGTTTTCAGATGTTTGGGAATAGCTTCAGCTCCCAGTCACTCTGCCTGCAGCGGAGGAATGATCTGGGGGAAGAAGGGAAGGGAAAACCCTCTGCCCTTCCCCCTCTCACATAACCTGCTGGAAACTGGCTTCTGTGTATTTTTTCCTCCAGTCATCATGCCCCTGGAAGATTAACAGATACTTATTTAGAAAACTGTCCAAAACATTCAGGAACTTGACACTTGTTGAAAGGGAGAGGACGTGCCTCTGAACACCGTCTCTACCCAAGTGTGATGTAGCAACTGTTGCTACGTTCTTGGATGGGAGGAAGAAACTGTTTCATGTGCTTATTATTTAGGATGTTCTCCGCACCCCTCACAAACCAGCCAAACGACACAGGCACATGCTGTCCGCTGAGTCATACATGATCTATGATGTAGTCCTACACATGGAGGAAAAACGTTTTCTTTACTATTAATATCTTGTACATTTTATGAAGAATGATCATTGTGAATCTCCTTTCAGAAATCATTTGCAGTGAAATAAAGGATGTTTACCGTTAAAGAGTATCTGTCTATTGATTAAGCTGGAATTCAAATTCCCGTATTCCATTTTTTTTTTTTTTAAACTCTATGTTAGTCAGGTTGGGCTAGATGATGCTGTGGTAACAAACAACCCCCAAATCATAGTGGCTTCACACAACCAAGGTGTGTTTCTCCATCAGGCCACGTATCTGGTGTAGGTTGCTAGCAGGGCGTGGCCCACTGTGTGTGTTGAGGAATACATGCTGATGGTAGCTCCATCTCAGCCCTCGTGCTTCCGTAGCCGCCAGGGTAGGGAAGGGAGAATGCTGGTCTGTCTTGCCCTGGCAATTAAATGCTTCCACTCAGTGACAAATATTGCTTCTGCTCACATTTTATTGGCTGAATCAAATTCAAGAGAGTTGAAACTGTAAGCTAACGTTATTCCGAATCCAGAATATTCTTCTTGCTTTTGTTTCAACCTCATTAGCTTTTCTAAACTTGCGGACTTCCGAGATGTGACCTAGATCTTTAAGTTTTCTGATTGTGTGTATATACGTGAACAGAGGTTCTTGGACATTACTGCGAAGCCACTTAGAATTAACTTTGACTTCTCAAATTAAAAAAATTATAATTGTAAAATATACATAATAAAATTTACCATCTTAATTTTTTTAAGTGTACAGTCTAGTTGTGTTAAATACGTTTACATCGTTATGTAACCACTCTCCAAAACTCTTTCATCTTGTAAAACTGTAACTCTATACTTATTCAATAATAACTCTCCATTCCCCCCATCCCAGCAATAACCATTCTACTTTCTGTCTCTATGAATTTAAGTTATCTCATATAAGTGGGATCATATGGTATTTGTCTTTTTGTGATCGTTTTATTTCTCTTAGCATAATGTTCACAAGGTTCATCCATGTTGTACCTTGTGTCAGACTTGCCTTCCTTGAAAAGGCTGAGTAATATTCCTTTGTAGGTATTTACCATATTTTATCTATACAACTGTCGATGGACCCTTGGGTTGCTTCCACCATTTGGCCATTGTGAATAACACTACTGTGAACACTGGTATTCCATTTTGTTTTATGTGTGCTGCTTTTTCCGTACAAAAGAGGCAACACCTTCCTCTTCAGACCTCTATTTTACTCTTTGGGAGGGACTGGAAACAGTTATTTAAACGTTGGACTAATAGGCTTACCTTGGGAATCTTCTGCCATTGGTTACAACAAAAACTGAGCAATGCTCCACCTGCGTCTTGCACATTCAACTGAATCAGTAGAGCCAGTGGATTGCTGTATTTTGTCTTGCATGTAACCGGCAAATCTTGACATTTTCTGAGATAGATGATAATATACGGCTAGCACGTTATTTTTCCTCTAAAGATCTAGGAGCCTGGCAAGAAGATCTGTTTACATGTGCTGTGGCTCTTTGAGGAGCCTCAAACCATTGTATAACCTAAGTCCTTTCCTCTCCCACTCCCAAGAACCAATTTTTCATCCCCTCAGGGCCATTATCGCTCCCTTGAGAATGTATGCTTTAGACTAAGATTGCAAATCCTTACTGGTCTTCAAGGCCTAGCATGATTCATCTTTCCCTAAGCTCCCCTTCTTTTTTCTCCCCTCCCCCACCCCACTGCATCTCCCCCTGTTCACTCCTGTCCAGCTCCACTGGCTTCCTTTCAGTTCCTCAAGGCTAAGGGCATTAGCCTTGTTCCTACTTTAGGGTCTTTGCACAAGTTGTTCTCTTGGTTGGAGAGCTATTTCTTTATTTTTAACTAATTAGTTTCCGCTCACACATTTGTTCTCCAGCTTAGATATCACTGCCCTAGAAAAACCTGTCCTGCAACTCCCCCTTCCCCACTCTATATTAGATCTCTGCTGTTATTCTCTCACAATTCCCATTTTCCTTCAGGCATTTGTAATTTGTAATAATACACTTATTTATAGTTTTATTATATGTCTGCCATCCCCAATATATTGTAAGCTTGAGGCCAGAGACTGCCTTGCTTTCCTCTGTATGTATCACATTTACCTTGCTGCTAGATTTGTTGAAAAAAGGGTTAATTAAGCGTTTCGTAAAAATGCACAGTGAAAAAAACTGCTCTGAACTTGGTATTGCTTTTTATTTATTTATTTTTTGCACGGCGACTTCTTCTGGTATTGCTTTTTAAATGTATGTATATACTCATGTTAAGTGTTCTTATCAAAATAAAAAAATACAATGAAATAAAATGAATGTATACATTGTTCATCACAACAGTAGTATACATGTATACATGTAGGAGGTATAGGAAACCTTAGCTGCTATAACATGTATTAGGTAAGGAAGCCCTAGCTGCTATAACAATGAAATCCTGAAATATCAGTGTTTTGATAAAATAGTTTGTTTCTTGTTCACATAAAAGTCCAATTGGCAGGGCTGAAGTGGGGGCAGGGGATCTGCTCCAAGCAGCCATTCAGGGACTGGGTTGATGGATCCTTGCTGTCCTTAATGCATGGCTTCCAAGGTCACCCTGGTGCCTGTGTCTGGGTGGCAAGGGAGGGGTGGGGGGAGAATGTTGAGAATTGCATGGGAGGTTTTCTTGGGGTAATCTTGGGAATGGAATGCATCACTTCTGCCCGCATCCATTTTTTGCATTCCTGACCAGACTCAAATCTTCAGTAGGGTTCCAATGCCTATTATTCTACCGTAAGAACCCAGTCACACACCTCCTAGCCAGGGAGGCTGGGAAGACAGCTGTGAATTCAGGAAGTATGCTGGTCTCTTCCAGAATACACTTGGAAGGTTGCACATATATGTGCAAATGTGTAGTTGATATCTGGGTATATGTGGATTTACAAATCTCTTTCAGGAACTTAGGGGCCCTTGCCAAGTCCAAGATGCAGAGAATGGGGATCACTAAAAATAGGAGTATGTGAGTTTTATTTTAGGAGAGGGTTTTGTCTGCTTCATCATTTTCAAAATTATTAGCAGAGAGAAGGTGGACTGAAGTTAGGGGGAAGTGGGCTCAGGGTCAGAGAGGCGCTATATACACCTTACTGAACAAACAGTTTATCGCCACTCAAGAACTAATCTTCCCAGGCTCTTGTAGTGTGGCTGTGTTCATGAGAGTGCAGACTGGCGTCTTGTCAGCTGAATGTAAGCCCAGTGAGGTTCTGGTTAGGCTGCTGGCAGCATCGTCATTAATAAAATGGAGCCTTTTTAAACCAAAGAAGTGTTTTCAGTTTCCCGATCACCTGATAAGTCCTATTCTTTTGATACACTACAAATAAAAACTAGTTCTCCATCCCATGGGGCTATTAATCAAATAGAGTCTGTTTGTTAGAAGGAAAAAAAAAAAAGACCTATAGCATGTCTGGTTCATAATACCACAAGGCAATTGTAATTGATCTACGAAATCATGATACTGTGCTTTTATCTGGGCCAGGACTTACCTGGCCATCCTTCTGGTTTGCTATTCTTCCCTATGCCAGGGGATGGGAGCAGAAATCTGAGCCTGGGTGTTCCTTTTATGCCGTTTACGAGCGTCTCTCAACTCCTGTCCTTAGCAGAAAGAAAGAGAGAATTCAGAACTTGGTGGGTTAGGTGGGTGGCTGTGTTACTTCTGTTTCATTGTTATTGACCAGCTTTTGAGACTTGCCCTTTTCTTTCCCTTCTACCATCCATCTAACTCTGTAACCTAGTGGTCCTTTTAGAAAGCTGGGGAAAAAAAACCAGCATTTGGAGACCACCTCTAACCTCCAAACAGAAAAAGTTTGTACATTTTAAATTCTAAAATTTCAAACAAGTTGATTGGCCAATTGAAAGTTTTTCAACAAATGTCAGCATTTTCCACCTCCTGCCTCTTTCAGCTCTTTGGTTTTTCCTTTTGCATAAGATGCAGTTTCAGGTCAGCAATGTCCTGCTTTCTATGCTTCTGATGAAGCTGAAAAGGGTTTGATTGATATTATCAGCAATTTGTGACAGCTGTGAGCTTAACCCCCCAAAGCAGGTTGTTGAGGTCACGCTGGCATCCTTCTCAGTGCCCTGGTAGGATTAGGAAAGAGGTTTATGCTTAAATTCTAGCTATGGCCAGCGCTGGACAGGGGACCTCCCAAACACCAGGATCTGCAGCTTGGCAGAACTTCACAGTGGTGCTGATTTGTACAAGTTGGGGGGTAATCATCATCTCCCGCTATCATGAAAAAACATATTACCAAAAAAAAAAAAAAAAAAAAGGTCTTATTTAGAGCAAGGCAGCCATGTAGGAGCTGGGTGGAAATGGTTCTGCAGGACCCCTGCAGCAGCAGGAATACTTGACTTACGTTTAATTGGAATCCGCCTATCAAGAGCTTTCGGTGTCCCTCTATTTGGCAACGTACCACGTTTGGCTGGATTTTGTTCTAGGTCTTTCCCAAGTAGGAAAGGGCTGTTCAGAGGGATGCTTACTGAGTGGGAATTCAGGAGCCAGTCAGCCAACCATGAGCTCAAGCCGTTCTTCCTGGCAGCTGTGCTTGATTATGTGTTTAGCTGCCACTGGTAATGAGTCAAAAAAGCAGCATCTGCTGAGAGCCGGGGTTGGCACTTCCAGGGTCTCCATCAATTGCTCCAAAGACGGTCCAAGGGTGTGGAACAGATAAAGCTGAATGTTGGATGTGTGGTTCTTTGAGGCTGTTTTTGAAGGAACGTGGGAAATGATTGAATTTGACATTGAGCGACTTGCCAATTAGTTTCAACCTCTTGCACTTTTTGTGTCCTGGTTGCTTTTGTTTCAGATAGAAGGCTGCTGGAGGGGTGAACACAGTTTGGGTTGAAGGTACCGTAGAGAATTGTACAGGCTTCTCCTGTAGAGTCATTAGTTTCTTGGGTGATTTCTGAAGCTGAGACATGGAACAGATGCCGGGAAGCCCTTCCACTAAATTTATTTCATTCATTTTGTAAGTCTTTTCTCTGTGTTGGGTGGGGATAAATATATTCCCTATTGTATGGGCTATCCCAGAAAATGTTTTCATTTTGAATACAGTGACCTAAGGAATCAGGTTATTACAACAGTTTATTCTCCATGTTACATTTTTTTTTGAAACAAATATGGGTAAAGGGCAAGCTCTTTGGAATCTATTCAGGAATCCACTATCTGGATAACTCCTCCTGTAGTGTGATATGATCTTTCCCCCACATTTCTTCAAGTGGTTTGATTTCTTGTTTTCTGGATTTGATTGATCCCTTCTTTCAGAGCAATTAAATTAGATAGTTAAAACTTTTAAGGAAAAGGACTAAGCCCTGTACATCTTGGGTCCTCCCAAAGTGCCCTGCCTAGCACCATGCCTAGAGACACTCAGATTAAATCGTATGCATTTCCTTTGACTGCTGTAATAAACTGCCACAAACTACATTTCTCTCACTTTAAGCCCCCTATTCTGTTGTAGTTAATAGAGACCAGAAATCCAAAATGAAGGTGGCAGCAGGGCCATGCTCCCTCCAGAGATTCTGGGGGAGAATCTGTTGCTGTCTCTTCTAGCCGCTGGGGGCTGCCAGCAATCCCTTTGTCTTCCTTAGCTGTAGCTTGCATCCATCCGGTCTCTGCTTCTGTCTTGCTATCACCTTCTCTGTGTATGTCCAACCTCTCTCTGCCTGTCTTTTGTGATGGCTTTCAAGACTCAGCTGGATTGTTCAGGATAATCTCCTCATCTCAAAGTCCTTAATTTAATCACATCTGCAAAGGCCCCTTCTCCAGTCATTGGGCATGACAGTGACTTATCTTTGGGAGCCACTTTCAAGTCTACCACACCTGTGTACGGTTTCCACATATTCTTGTGCCCAGTCATTGGATCTTCACCAGAAACACTTGGCTTCAAGGATATTTGCTTCTGTTTCATTTTTTGGGGCTGTTTGTTTCAAGTCACTTCTGTTTTAATATCCTCTTGTTCTTTATTCTTTCGTTGTTAGGATATCAAATTGTTTGCAGTGAAAAAGGCTTTCACTGCAGTGGGATTGGCTTTGGTCTTGGCAGTCTGTGCCATTGATAGCGAGTTTCATCTTCTATTTGTGGCTGCGGACAAGGAATTATTGCTATTACCACTGAAATTAATGACAAAGTAGGTGTGGTGTTCGGTGCAGGTTTATTGAGCCTGTATAGGTTAGAGGGCATCAAAGTCTTGTGTTTACAATAAATGTAATTCCCCCATAATCTCAGTTTTGAGCATTTTACTCTCTAAGCTTCATTCCTATTTTTCACAATTTACTTGCCCTGGAATCCCCAACTCCATATTTCTTCAAGTCTACTGGAACCTACAAGCCCTAATTTCCACCTCCTTTTTCCTGTATCTCACTCACCTTACTTCCCTCCTTGGCCAGCTGAAATGCCTTGGCCAGTCATGATAACCACTCCCTCAATTTCTTTCTTCCTCTCTCTTTAGTTCGCTCACTTGGCTAAACCTTAACCGAGTTAAACCCACCTGTGCAGGTGAATGTGATTGCTTTAAAGTCAAGCTCACTGTCCTCTGATGGGCCCTTGGGCCGCTCAGCAGTCATGCTACATTTCCTGAGTCCGTCTACTCTCTCACTCGCTCAGATGAATATTTTTTCTTTTCTCTGATGAAACCCCCACAAGTTTTCCCACGTTTCCACTCGCAGATTCCTATTAAATTAAGACAATAGAAGCTATCAGAAGAAAATCTCCACATTTTCCCACCTACCTGCATCTGGTTTATGTACTCTGACTTCTGTCCAGTTATGATGGGTAAATCATCCTTCCATTCCCCTAACAAAGGCCAGTCTTTCCACTTGGGGTCCCAGATCCCATCCCCATTTGCCTATTCAAAGATATTGCTCTGATAATTCTTCCCCTCTTTTCTGCATCCTCTTCTTTCTTTCTTTCCTCCCTTCCTTCTTCCCTTCCATACTGGACTTTTCCCATCAGCCCACAAACATGCTATTATTTCTGCCATCATGAAAGCTTTCTCTTGATTCTGTTTGCCCCTTCATTCACCACTCCATTTTCCCGCTCTCTTGTACATTCAAACTCTTTAAAAGAGTTGCCTGTATTTGCTCTAGTTATCTCTTGAGACCATTTTTTGTCAAGCTTTCATACCATTACTCCTCTCAAATATTTATTATCAAGGCCATCAATAACCTTCATGATACCAAATGCAATGGACTGTTCTCAGTCCTCATTTTTCTTGACTTATCACCTTAACACTTACCACAAATGATCATTCCCTCTTCCTGTGACATCTCTCATCACTTGGCCTCTAGAACACCACACTCTCCTTTCCTCCTGCCTCTGCTCCAGCCTCATTGACCTTCATGCTATTCCTCAAACTGCCATGCATGCCCCTACCTCTAGGCTTTCTACTTAGTACTTAGTGCTTTATTAAAACAAAACAAAATAAAAACACTATGTTTATTCTCATTTATCCTCCCCCAGTCTGGGGACAATTGTATGTCTGTGTGTTTTTCTAAGCATAGTTTCCTTGCTATTTGCTAAATAAAAACTACTTCTACGTGAAATGAATTTATACCTAAGACCCTTGCGCCTTAGGTCATTTTACAGACTTGTTACCTCTCCTTTTTGCAGCTTCACAAAATAGTTGACATCCTCATCGTCTCATGCATTTTTTTAACCACTGCGACTCATTTTAAAATTACGGTTCTTTTATCTCTTAACTCTTGGGGTATACTCAGAACTCATTGGCACCATAGAAATAGAAGAAGATTGAAGGTATCTCTAACATAAGTAGAAGTTCACAGATGACAGAGGCCAGGGTCATGACCACATCTTCTCTCCTCCAGGGCCTGTGAGGGAAAGAACCCAGGCTGGGTGCTGGCTCAGCCACATAATTGGCAGTGTGACCTCAGGCAAGCCCCATAACCTCCGTGAGCCTTCCTTTCCCATCTGTAAAGGGAAAGGGCTTGAACCAGTTAATCTTTGAGGCCCTTTTTAGCCCTAACAATGTGTGAGTGTGGGCAGGGACACCGCTCAGGCCATAAATACCTGCTAGATTATATTGAGGTCTCTCCTTTTTCTTACCTGCTCCTTGCCAGCTTTCATGTTAAAATTTTCCACCAAACAGGAACAGCAGAGGCAAAGGACTTACAGCAGGTACCACCCCTGCTGGCTGCCAAATCTCTCTCCGACCTAGCCACTGCCTGCATGGATGGGCTTTTGCGTGAAACTGGCCAGCTTTAGTCCCCTTCCACAAATAAACTTTCAAGTACTCCCTTGAAAAGAGAGAAGCTGCCAGTGGTACTGGCAGTGAGTTTTATAATGATTTTTTGATGATTTCCATGTGAGTTTGGGTCTGAGGGCGGTATGTTTGGTTTGGTTGTATTGACAGGTTTCCCACGGACATGGTTTACACCTGCCGGCCACGCAGGAGACAGCGTGGTGAAGAGCTTCTTGGTCCTCTGGCCCTCTGCTAGTCTCTGTGCGCTGTGATGGCTACCTCTGCAGCTGTGACCTTTGCCAGCCTGTCCGCCATTGCGCCTCATGCGTGGCTGCCAGTGACGAGAGCCTTGGACTACTCAGCTTAGACATGCCGAGTCAGCTCTCAGAAAGCATTTTCCCTAAAATGATGTTGCAGGCAGTGATGAGGGATAACCATGAAAGCACGTTGCTGTGGGCCATGCTGTGGATTAGCCTTATCTTTAATCCTCACGATAGCTCTTACAGGGGAGGCTTTGTCTCCATGGTAGGAATGATGGAATGATGAAAGTGATCTAGATGTTAATTAACAACCAGTAAAGAGCTGAGCTGAATTGGAACCCAGAATTTTCTGATTGCACAGTGCATGTTCTCTGCATGGCTCTATGCTCCTGTGAGTGAGATAGAGCCAGCAGTACACTTAGATCCCTTATGGCTAATTATGTTTTCATTGGTTGATGCCAAACTCAGCTCCTAATTCTGTAACATTGTTATACAGAAAAAAAAAAAAAAAAAGAATTCTGATTTTGAAAAAAAAAAAACTTTGGTAATATTAACCCTTTCTTTGTAGGTTGTAGGGGGGTGCTTGATTTACTTATTGATTTCAGTTCCATTTTTGATCATTACTCAGGCACCTCTTCTCAAAAATGTAGACAATTGAGGTTAGTTGAGGCTTAGCCTATGGTTGGCCGTATTATGTTTCTTCACGTCTCTCTTGCTTAAAAAAATAATCACCTCCACGAACAAAATCACACACCTAGAAGTCAGGAAAAGGGGACGACTCTAAGGCTTTCTTTTAAAACACATAGATCTTGAGGTTTGAATCAAAATGATAGTGTTTTACCGTTCATAGCTGTTTAATTGTGACACAGTACACCTGCTTACTTTAAAGAAGAGAAGCAATAGAATTTTAAGGAGGGGGGGGAAAGTGACGTGGACACCCCATAACTCTTCTCCAGTGATAGCCTGATGAGTTAAGCATAAATGAATCAGAAACAGATGGATTTTCTTTTCCCCTTGAAATACACATGGGTTTAAAAACTAAGGGAAAATATGCTTGGGAAAAAAAAAACATTCTTTGTTAAAGTCCAAATGTTTGAATTAGGATTTAAGATTTTCGTAGGTTCCAGCAAGTAGTTGTGTGCACTCATCTCTAATTTAGATGGGGTGTGTGCTTAAGTAGAGCATTTAAACTATTCTGTGGGGCTGCTGTCAGGGAGGCGTAACAGTTCTGTAAAATGACATAAGGCACAAGGGCCTTATGTGCAAACTCGTTTCACATGGGTTCTTGGGTATTGAGTAACATGAATTTCATGTAATTTGATTCTTGAAAATTTCATAAGGTTTACCTCAATCTGTGTGTGTGAAAGTGGAAACAGTTTCAAAGGGATCCCTCCAGGTGCTGTGCTGGGCATCTTAACTCTCCCTCCTTCTGCCAAGGGTGGAGTGTCATCTCCATGACCTTGTGCTTAACTGATTCTTCTTCAGTTTCTTTGGTCATTGTTTCGGGTTCGATTGAAGCCAGTATTCCCCATAATTTGTTCCACTAGCTGCAGGTGTTCCTATGAACTTTGACTTAACTTTGACTTGACTGTAAACTGGAAAACTGCAGAAAGGTGTTAGTTAGATATCAGGAAATCCTCCTGACCAAACAAGAGCTGAGTGCTAGAAGAGATCACCCAGTCACTGTCCTCTGATAAGGTCCTTCGTTACTGACTGGGTTACCTTGCTGTGGGATCTTTGAGGAACTGTGGAAATGATGACATTTTAAGAGTACTTTTTTTTCCCCCTGAAATTATGAAGCTAATAACTCCAAGCAGGTCCACTGCTTTCCCCTGATGTTTCTGGCTGGGTATCTTGCTATCATCTTAACCTAGACATGGAGAAGACCCTTTTTTTTTTTTTTTTGACAAATCATGAGACACTTCTCTGCCTAATGCCTCCGTGCCTGTTAGGAGGGAAAACATTCCTCCTTGTGCTTATGGTGTCTTCACACTGAACTCCTATCAAGTCTTTCTTTTCCCACCTTTCAGTTCCCACCTTCACTCTCCATTTGTAGAGCCTGGTAACTTTTGTATATAGTCTGGTCATCTGGTTTCACTAGGACTGCCCTATTTTCATTCAGTTTCTAGAAAATTCTATATTCAAACCATTTTTTATTTTGTTTATTACTTGGTCACTTTGCTTTGGCTAGTGAACTATTTCTTTTAGCATAAATGTGATATTACTTAACCTTGCAAAGCTTTCCTTCATTAGACTTTTTATTCCTATAGTTTCCAGTTGGTTTCAAGCTGGTTTCAAGTTGGTTCTTTTGGTTTTAATCAAACTCGTCTCCTCTTGGGTCCCCTTTGTCTCTTTTCTTACTTGTGAATTATGTTATGTGCCATCTCCAATGTCTAAAATATTGACTTTTTCGCCTCATCAGTATCTTTTTATCTCATTCAGAAATCTTCAAGATTCTCTTAAAATAATGTATACTTGGTTGGTAAGAATGATGTATGACTGTTGATATATAAAATTCTGCCTCAAGGGAAGCTTTAGCTCATTTAATGAAAGAATGATTATAATGATCGTAATGAATCTTTCTGGGATTTCTGTTTTTTCAGCTGGTGTTTGATGTTCTGCATCATTCATTCATTTACTTACATATATTGAACTTGTACCATATTCTTATACTGTAGTAAGCACTGAGGATAAAAATATGAACAATAAGTTACCCCACCCTAGAAAAGTAATAATCAGAGGTAGACAGACATACATGTATAAGTTATATTAGAGTAGACTGTATCTACTATGATGAATATTTTAACAGAGTCCTGTGGGCACATGGAGGAGGGAGTAATAAAGTCAGATCAAGAAAGGGAGGGTGTCACCAAGAAAGTGATACTGGACGTGAATCTTCTCCTCTGAGTGGAGGCATGGGAGAACAAGGGAATTGGTAGAGGGTAGCACTGCAGAGGCATGGAAGCATGAAGGAGAAGGGTGTGTTGGGGATGGGAGGAAGAATAAAACAATAAGTGTAGTTAAAATGTACAGTGTGATAGGATCGTAATAGGACATGAGACAGGGTGGTAGGTTAGACCAGATTTGTGAAAACTCTGCAAACCTTGTTAAAAAGTTTGATGTTAGCCCAGAATTATTACAGTTGTTTCATGCTTGTCTGTTTAGCATAATGAAATGATCTCATTTGTTTTGTTTTTTTTTTTAAATCTTTATTGGAGTATAATTGCTTTACAATGGTGTGTTAGTTTCTGCTCTATAACAAAGTGAATCAGCTATACATATACATATATCCCCATATCTCCTCCCTCTTGCGTCTCCCTCCCACCCTGTCTATTCTACCCCTCTAGGTGGTCACAAAGCACCCAGCTGATCTCCCTGTGCTATGCAGCTGCTTCCCACTAGCTCTCTATTTTACATTTGGTAGTGTATCTATGTCCATGCCACTCTCTCACTTCGTCCCAACGTACCCTTCCCACTCCCCGTGTCCTCAAGTCCATTCTCTACATCTGCGTCTTTATTCCTGTCCTGCCCCTAGTTTCTTCATAACCTTTTTTTTTTCTTTAGATTCCATATATATGTGTTAGCATACGGTATTTGTTTTTCTGACTTACTTCACTCTGTATGACAGACTCTAGGTCCATCCCTCTCACTGCAAATAACTCAATTTCATTTCCTTTTATGGCTGAGTAATATTTCATTGTATATATGTGCCACATCTTCTTTATCCATTCATCTGTTGATGGACACTTAGGTTGCTTCCATGTCCTGGCTATTGTAAAAAGAGCTGCATCTCATTTATTTTTAAGGTTGTAACCCTTACATCATTGTGTAGAATGGATTTAAGGAGAGAAAAGGCTCCAAATGGGGAGATGAGTATTGGTGCTAAGTATTCCAAGGATCTGGATGAGAGATAATGAGGGCTTGAACACTAAGCTGTAAAGAGGACAGACTTCGTGCAGTAGACTTTGGTAGCAGATGAATTCGGGGGCCAAGTAGAGAGGGAGAAGGAACTGATGACTCTAAGAAATACATAGCTTGTGTAGATGGCAATGCAGTTTACTGAGATAGGGATACAGGAAGAAAAGTTAATTTGGGCTGGGTAGATAAAGAATTTAGTTGTTGTTGAGTTGGAATTGGCTGGCAGGCACCCAAGTAAAGCTGCCTGGTAGGCATTTGGAAGTGCAAGATGGATATGTAAAAGAGGGAGTTTGCATTAGAAATAGCAACCTGTCATGGCCTTAGATGTCCATGGCCTGAACAGTGCTACTTTTGATATACAGTTAAAGTTCTTAAGGACAGTCCTGTTTATGCCTATATTACTTTTTATTTTCTCTTAGTTCTTTTCACATTTTCTTGACAAATTGTTCCTTTAACATCTCTTCCACTGCTCCAGATTTTGATGTTGACTCTTTTTTTTGTTTTTTAATAAGAGTTGTCATTTTGGGCTTCAACTTCAGACCTTTTGGAGAGATAACAATTTCATTTCTTTATGCCATTTTGAAGTTGCAGTTTGGGGCCAACCTTGTTTTTGTCTGTATCATAAAAGGGAGAAGCCAAGCACGTTTTTCCTGGTCTAGACATTTCGGACAGGTGGTTTCCCAGCTGTTGTCTCTTGGAAATCTTCCCATTCTTCTCTTTATCTCACTGGGCAAAGTGGAAACTCTGAAGGTCTATAATTTTCAATTTGTAGTTATAGAAATTCATGGTTTGGTTGCCAACCAAAGCAGCTGATGTCGTTGTTAGCATTGTTAAAAAGCCTTCAAGTACTAATCTAGTTTTTGAATACTTGTGACTTATTCCCAATTTGAAGACACCACTTTTTATATGATTTCAGTATAGAATCTATATATTTTCTTAGTTGATACAATCTCGAAAATGTGTCCCATCAGTGGGGAGAATATTTTGTATGCTACAATCCAACGTGTCAGACCACATTTTGCAAAGATCCTGAGCTTTAGGTATAGTGTCAGGGGTGTGATATTAAATACTTAATAACTAGCACATTAATATGTAAATGTTTATTTTAAAATATTGTATGGCTCCACCCATTTATATGAGGTATATAATAGGCAAATTCATAGAGACAGAAAGTAGAGCAGAGGTCAGTAAGGAGCCAGGGGAAGGGAGAGTTAGAGTTTAATGGGTACTGAGTTTCTGTTTGGAATGATGAAAAAGTTCTGGAAATGAGTAGTGATGATGGGTGCACAAAATGGTGAATGTACTTAATGGCACGCAATTGTACACTTAAGAATGTTGCCTGTATTCTCTAGATAAAGTATAAATATACATCATAAAACTGCCTACCAAGTAGTGTAGCTCAAATTACTCATCAAGTTATTGTAATTGTTTCTGAGTTATTGGTTGATGCTTAGAAATTGTTGGTGTGATCTTTTTGATAAATGATATCTTAGTCTGACTTCTGATATGATGCAGGGAACTGGGTCGGACTCTTCCAAGTTCTCCATGAAATCGATGGTCAGTTAGGCTTTTGGCACTGGTGCTTTGTTACAAGTGGGTGATGCTCACCTGGAAGCCAGTCCTTCCCACGTGGCCTGGGAAGAGTCCATACTTGGACCTTCACTGAAAAATCACTATCGACCTGCCCATTGTAGCCCCTCACATGCACTGAACCACACACGCCCTTGTGCTGCCACCACCTAGGTCGTTTCAGCAGCCACTGGAAGCGACTCACATCTGTGCTGGCACCACTCAGAGGTCCACTCCCTGCTCCCAGGATGCCATTAGGTGACATAATTAGGTAGCTTGTAGTCTCAATAAGTAGAGGTTTTCTTTTTATCAACTGCTATGGAAGTATTTCAGTATTTTTACCACCAGAACCTACAGTCTGAATGTCAACCCTGGTTACTTACTACAATGTACTTTACTTACATGAGAGTCTACAAGAACGATGTTAACAGTAGATTATAATGGGTTATTCCTTAGAGTTTAACATTATTATCCTGGACTTGACCTAGATTGCCATGTTGAAGTCTTGGATTTTATGTCATTCAGAGGTATTGCCATTGATTTTGAGATGGGGTAAAAAACCATTCTTACCTCATCACAGTTAATGAATATATATATATATATATATATATATATATATGTACACACACATATGTATTATATTTTTAAGTATGGTATTATATATATATATAGTTGCCTGCAAACTTCTTTCAATTTGTATTTTATGATTAATACATATGAAACTACTTTCTCCTTCAAATGTCTCTTCTCTGTAGATTGTAATATTTTTGGTAGAAAAATATATCTTGTCAGTTGGTACTCAGATACCTGGTTAGTCAGAGAACATTTTGATAAATAGAAAATATCCTCATATCCATATTTTCTCATAATTAAATATATAATTATTTTTAGCCTCAAGGAGTTTGCCATCTTTGGGTCTCCACTTAGAAGATATACATATATATTTTTTTACATCTTTATTGGAGTATAATTGCTTTACAATAGTGTATCAGCTTCTGCCCTACAACAAAGCGAATCAGCTATACGTATACACGTGTTCCCATATCTCCTCCCTCCCGCGTCTCCCTCCCTCCCGCGTCTCCCTCCCTCCCACCCTCCCCATCCCACCCCTCCAGGTGGTCACAAAGCACCTAGTCGATCTCCCTGTGCTCTGCGGCTGCCTCCCACCAGCTATCCATCCTACACTCGGCAGTGTATATATGTCCATGCCACTCTCTCTCTTTGTCACAGCTTACCCTTCCCTGTCCTCATATCCTCAAGTCCATTCTCTAGTAGGTCTGTGTCTTTATTCCTGTCTTACCCCTAGGTTCTAGAAGATACTTTTTGACAAATATTTTTACAAGATAAAATTCATCAAGTAACTTGCCTCTATTTATGATCCTATTTAATATTTTGCTAAATTTTGATGCTGTGAAATTTGAGGCCTTTGGAACTTTTTCCATTCTATTAAATATAAGTTTTCTAATTTGCAAAGATAGGAATTCTGGAATTCCATCAAAAGATTCTTCCTACCAGTGGATCTAATGCAAAGTGCAGTTAGAGAATTTCAGGTTAAATTTTGTGTGCTATTTGAGGTGCTCTAATTATTTAACTATTTCAGTAGCTCCCTTTTGTAGGGGTTAATTTTAATGTCTTCCTGTTTGAGAGGTTTGATTTTATAATTGAAATATGTTAAAAGCTTCAAAACCTTAAATGTTTTGGCATTTCATTGGTTGGCACTTTGATTACTTCATGTTAAAGTTTTCTAATGGATTTTGAATAGAATTCAATAAAGTCTTAAGGATTTGTTTACAAAAGTAGATCAACACCAATGGAGGATACTGGGGTTATTTATGAAATATTTCTACAAGCTTTCTAAAATACTAGTGATGATTGAGAGCAAAGAGAGAAAACACATACTACATGTGTAAGTAGCATCAGCTTTGCTACCAAAACTTTGTTTCTGTTTGCTGTTCTGTGTGTGTATAAAATATGATGATATATATTTATAGTTACTTACTATTTAACTATGCATATATAGTTATATATATAATTTATATTCAGTTACCTAAAATAACTATAAGCCAAAATCTATAAAACTACGTATATATATGTGATTATATATATGTATCCATACACACACACACACACACACACAAAGTAAGTAAAATAACTAAAAATTATAAGGCATTGATCATAATACACACACACACGCAGTCATTTTGTAAACTATAGTTATTGTGATTGGCTGACTATCATGGTATGGGTGCATTTTCAAATTATTTCAAGTATATTTCTGCCTTATGCAGTTCTTAATTTTGTAAGAACATTGTTTTTACCAGGATGCTGTATTCTACCAAATTTGTGTTTGTACTTATATCACAAAAATAAATACTTCTATCTTCAATGATGAACTTTTTAACTGAATTTGCAGTAGCAATCACTATTGTCAGCTGTTTCACTTAAGACAGAATAAACTTCCCAAAGCTTTACTTTTATCCAGGAAGTGTATGAGGAATCAGATGATAATTGACATTCACTCAACTAACTTCTCTTTGAAGCATCTGATGACCTAGACCATTTAACTGTTTGCAAATCTATGCTAATTAGCCAAGATTTCACTTAATGGTACTGACTCATTCTTCTTGCACAAGAAAACTAGGAATTGAAATAAGTGGAATTAGTTTAGAGGAAAAACCAGTTTACTTAAAAGAAAAGTCATGCATCACAGAGTATCCATAAACACACCTTCTGCAGCTGCACATGCTACACCATCATCCTCGGGCACCATCTTCTGAAAATATCAATTTTTGAAATAGATGTTGATGCTTCTCAGGCAGATGGATGTCTTCTGATATTCATGTGGTCAGTGAGTCACCATGGCTCCCTTGATGGGTGGTAAATGTTGACAAACATTCTGTTCAAGTTACATGTTCATCCTTAATTTTCTTTTGAAATGGATACTTGGTACTTAGTTTTTCACTAAATATGTATTTTCATTTTTTGAGCTTGTTGCTATCACAAGGGTTCATTGCAATATTACAAAGTATTACCAAAAAATAAAAACAATAGTTGCAGCCTTCCATCACAATAAATGATGAAACCACTGTAACAAGAGTGTTCAGACTATACTCTGAATGCTCTCCAGCAGGACTCTTCTGCCTTTATTTCCTACACACATTTCACAAATACCTGATTTTCCCCCATTTTGCATTTCCCCGCTGACTTGTTAATTAGCAGCCTTGTGCCTCTCACAAGCAAAGGCATGGGCCCCAGTCATTGACTGGTGTACCAAGTGGTTGTCTGGAATAGAAGCTTAGAATACTCCCACCGCCATTTGACACCAGGAGTAGCTATCTCAAGCCCCTGGTATTAGATTGCCCTTTAGTTTTTTATGGAGTGCAGTGTATATTGTCCTTATAAGTGAAGTGCCAGTTGTTTCAAGACAGGAAGGTATCTGGAAAACAGCATCAGTTGAATTCTGTTTGTTTCTAGATTTGACCCCACGTTATAGTGAGAACTCTTGACCACACAAGAGTCTCACATTCTAATAGAGAAGACCATGGTAGAAACTCAAAGTACAAAGTGGTTTATTACAATATTAGAAGAAACTAGAAACTAGTTAAACCATCCTGATTTAGTTGAATGCAGATGTTAATATAAGTATTTTAAAAACTAAAATTAAGGGAAGGGGCTCTCCAAGAAGTCAGGTGGGACTCTGCGTGGGCAGAGACCAGGGCATGCAGATCCAATAGTGCCTGGCTCAGGTTCTTGTCCCTAAGAATGGCGACTTCCACAGCATCCTGGGTTTTACCCCACTCATCTTGAGAAGGCTTCCATGCATCCTGGAAGAGGGCATGGCCACATCACTGGCTTTGAATTTTCAAGAGACGCTGGGCACCCTCACACTTCTCCTCAGCCAGTTGGTGAAAAAAGTGGCCCACACCGTCCAGAGTCATATTGTTGCTGTAGAAACAGAAGCCAAGAGAGAGCTACAGGGTGAAAGTGAAAGGGAGATCAATCAATAAAAAATGGACAAAGAAGACAGGAGATAAACAGAAAACAGGGGGAAGAAACTCATGAGAAAAAAGCAGAAAAAAGAGAGGAATAACAGATGGAGCTAAGACATTGATATCATTCAAACATGAAGCCGTGTGGCTGACAGGGTCTTGGTGCTCCAGCTGGGTGTCAGGCCTGTGCCTCTGAGGTGGGAGAGCCAAGTTCAGGACATTGGTCTACCAGAGATCTCCCAGATAGCTCCACGTAATATCAAATGGCAAAAGCTCTCCCAGAGATCTCCATCTCAACACTAAGACCTGGCTCTACTCAACGACCAGCAAGCTACAGTGCTGGACATCCTATGCCAAACAACTAGCAAGACAGGAACACAACCCCACCCATTAGCAGAGAGCTGCCAAAAATCATAATAAGGTCACAGACACCCAAAAACACACCACCAGATGTGGTCCTGCCCACCAGAAAGACAAGATCCAGCCTCGAACACCAGAACACAGGCACTAGTCTGCTCTACCGGGAAGCCTACACAACCCACTGAAACAACCTTAGCCACTGGGGGCAGACACCAAAAACAATGGGAACTACGAACATGCAGCCTGTGAAAAGGAGACCCCAAACACAGTAAGTTAAGCAAAATGAGAAGACAGAGAAACACAGAGCAGATGAAGGAGCAAGATAAAAACCCACCAGACCAAACAAATGAAGAAGAAATAATCATTCTACCTGAAAAAGAATTCAGAGTAATGATAGTAAAGATGATCCAAAATCTTGGAAATAGAATGGAGAAAATACAAGAAACGTTAAGCAAGGACCTAGAAGAACTAAAGAGGAAACAAACAATGATGAACAACACAATAAATGAAATTAAAAATTCTCTAGAAGGAATCAATAGCAGAATAACTGGGGCAGAAAAATGGATAAATGACCTGGAAGATAAAATAGTGGAAATAACTAACACAGAACAGAATAAAGAAAAAAGAATGAAAAGAATTGAGGACAGTCTCAGAGACCTCTGGAACAACATTAAATGCACCAACATTCAAATTATAGGGATCCCAGAAGAAAAAGAGAAAAAGAAAGGGACTGAAAAAATATTTGAAGAGATTATAGTTGAAAACTTCACTAATATGGGAAAGGAAATAGTCAATCAAATCCAGGAAGCACAGAGTCCCATACAGGATAAATCCAAGGAGAAACACAACAAGATACATATTAATTAAACTATCAAAAATTAAATACAAAGAAAAAATATTAAAAGCAGCAAGGCAAAAACAAGAAGTGACATACAAGGGAATCCCCATAAAGTTAACAGCTGATCTTTCAGCAGAAACTCTACAAGCCAGAAGGGAGTGGCAGGACATATTTAAAGCGATGAAAGGGAAAAACCTACAACCAAGATTACTCTGCCCAGCAAGGATCTCATTCAGATTTGACGGAGAAATTAAAACCTTTACAGACAAGCAAAAGCTAAGAGAATTCAGCACCACCAAACCAGCTTTACAATAAATGCTAAGGGAACTTCTCTAGGCAGGAAACACAAGAGAAGGAAAAGACCTACAATAACAAACCCAAAACAATTAAGAAAATGGTAATAGGAACATACATACTGATAACTACCTAAATGTAAATGGATTAAATGCTCCAACCAAAAGACATAGACAGGCTGAGTGGATACAAAAACAAGACCCCCTGTATATATTCTGTCTACAAGAGACCCACTTCAGATCTAGGAACACATACAGACTGAAAGTGAGGGGATGGAAAAAGATATTCCATGCAAATGGAAATCAAAAGAAAGCTGGAGTAGCAATTCTCATATCACACAAAATAGACTTTAAAGACTATTAAAAGAGACAAAGAAGGGCACTACATAATGAAAAAAGGATCAATCCAAGAAGAAGATATAAGAATTGTAAATATTTATGCATCCAACGTAGGAGCACCTCAATACATAAGACAAATGCTAACAGGCATAAAAGGGGAAATCGACAGTAGCACAGTCATATTAGGGGACTTTTAACATCCCACTTTCACCAATGGACAGATCAACCAAAATGAAAATAAATAAGGAAACTCAAGCTTTAAATGATACATTAAACAAGATGGACTTAAATGATATTTGTAGGACATTCCTTTCCAAAAACAACAGAACACACTTTCTTATCAAGTGCTCAAGGAACATTCTCCAGAATAAACCATACGTTGGGTCACAAATCAAGCCTTGGTAAATATAAGAAAATTGAAATTGTATCAAGTATCTTTTCCAACACAATGCTATGAGACTAGATATCGATTACCGGAAAAAATCTGTAAAAAATACAAACACATGGAGGCTAAACAATGCACTACTTAATAACCAAGAGATCACTGAAGGAATCAAAGAGGAAATAAAAAAATACCAGGAAACAAATGACAATGAAAACACGAAGACCCAAAACCTATGGGATGCAGCAAAAGCAGTTCTAAGAGGGAAGCTTATAGCAATACAGTCCTACCTCAAGAAACAAGAAATATCTCAAATAAACAACCTAACCTTACACCTAAAGCAATTAGAGAAAGAAGAACAAAAAAATACCCGCAAAATTAGCAGAAGGAAAGAAATCATAAATATCAGATCAGAAATAAAAAGAAATGAAGGAAATAATAGCAAAGATCAATAAAACTAAAAGCTGGTTCTCTGAGAAGATAAACAAAATAGATAAACCATTAGCCAGACTAATCAAAAAAAAAAGGGAGAAGACTCAATTCGATAGAATTAGAAATGAAAAAGGAGAAGTTACAGCTGACACTGCAGAAATACAAAGGATCGTGAGAGACTGCTACAGGCAACTATATGCCAATAAAATGGACAACGTGGAAGAAATGGACAAATTCTTAGAAAAGCACAACCTTCTGTTACTGAGCCAGGAAGAAATAGAAAATATAAACAGACCAATCATAAGCACTGAAATTGATACTGTGATTAAAAATCTTCCAACAAACAAAAGCCCAGGACCAGATGGCTTTACAGGCGAATTCTATCAAGCATTTACAGAAGAGCTAACACCTATCCTTCTCAAACTCTTCCAAAATATAGCAGAGGGAGGAACACTCCCAAACTCATTGTACAAGACCACCATCACCCTGACACCAAAACCAGACTAAGATGTCCCAAAGAAAGGAAACTACAGGCCGGTATCACTGAGGAACATAGAGGCAAAAATCCTCAACAAAATACTAGCAACCAGAATCCAACAGCACATTAAAAGGATCGTACACCATAATCAAGTGGGATTTATCCCAGGAATGCAAGGATTCTTCAATATACGCAAATCAATCAATGTGATACACCATATTAACAAACTGAAGGAGAAAAACCATATGATCATCTCAATAGATGCAGAAAAAGCTTTCAATAAAATTCAACACCCATTTATGATAAAAACCCTCCAGAAAGTAGGCATAGAGGGACTTACCTCAACATAATAAAGGCCATATATGACAAACCCACAGCCAACATCATTCTCAATGGTGAACAAATGAAGCCATTTCCTCTAAGATCAGGAACAAGGCAAGGTTGCCCACTCTCCCCACTATTATTCAACATAGTTTTGGAAGTTTTCGCCACAGCCATCAGAGAAGAAAAAGAAACAAAGGGAATCCAATTGGAAAAGAAGAAGTAAAGCTGTCACTGTTTGCAGATGACATGATACTATACATAGAGAATCCTAAAGATGCTACCAGAAAACTACTAGAGCAAATCAATGAATTTGGTAAATTTGCAGGATACAAAATTAATGCACAGAAATCTCTGGCATTCCTATACACCAATGATGAAAAATCTGAAAGAGAAATTAAGGAAACACTCCCATTGATCTTTGCAACAAAAAGAGTAAAATCCCTAGGAATAAACCTACCTTATGAGACAAAAGACCTGTATGCAGAAAACTATAAGACACTGAGGAAAGAAATTAATGGTGAAAGAAACAGATGGAGAGATATCCCCTGTTCTTGGATTGGAAGAATCAACATTGTGAAAATGACTGTACTACCCAAAGCAATCTACAGATTGAATGCAATCCCTATCAAACTACCAATGGCATTTTTCACAGAACTAGAACAAAAAATTTCACAATTTGTGTGGAAACACAGAAGACCCCGAATAGCCAAAGCAATCTTGAGAACGAAAAATGGAGCTGGAGGAATCAGGCTCCTGGACTTCAGACTATATCAGAAAGCTACAGTAACCCAGACAGTATGGTACTGGCACAAAAACAGAAATATAGATCACTGGAACAGGATAGAAAGCCGAGAGATAAACCCACGCACATATGGTCACCTTATTTTTGATAAAGGAGGCAAGAATATACAATGGAGAAAAGACAGCCTCTTCAATAAGTGGTGCTGGGAAAACTGGGCATCTACATGTAAAAGAATGAAATTTGAACACTCCCTAACACCATACACAAAAATAAACTCAAAATGTATTAAAGACCTAAATGTACGGCCAGACACTATAAAACTCTTAGAGGAAAACAGGCAGAACAGTCTATGACATAAATCACAGCAAGATCCTTTTTGACCCACCTCCTAGAGAAATGGAAATACAAACAAAAATAACGAAATGGGATCTATGAAACTTAAAAGCTTTTGCACAGCAAAGGAAACCATAAGCAAGACAAAAAGACAACCCTCAGAATGGGAGAAAATATTTGCAAATGAAGCAACTGACAAATGATTAATCTCCAAAATTTACAAGCAGCTCATGCAGCTCAATATCAAAAAAACAAACCACCCAATCCAAAAATGGGCAGAGGACCTAAATAGACATTTCTCCAAAGAAGATATACAGATTGCCGAGAAACACATGAAAGAATGCTCAACATCACTAAACAGTAGAGAAATGCAAATCAAAACTTCAATGAGGTATCACCTCACACCAGTCAGAATGGCCATCATCAAAAAAATCTACAAATAATAAATGCTGGAGAGGGTGTGGAGAAAAGGCAACCCTCTTGCGCTGTTGGTGGGAATGTAAATTGATACAGCCACTATGGATAACAGTATGGAGGTTCCTTAAAACACTAAAAATAGAATTACCATATGACCCAGCAATCCCACTACTGGGCATAAATACCCTGAGAAAACTATAATTCAGAAAGAGTCATGTACCACAATGTTCATTGCAGCACTATTTACAATAGCCAGGACATGGAAGAAACCTAAGAGTCCACTGAAGATGAATGGATCAAGAAGATGTGGCACATATATAAAATGGAATATTACTCAGCCATAAAAAGAAAGGAAATTGAGTTATTTGTAGTGAGGTGGATGGACTCTGTCATATAGAGTGAAGTAAGTCAGAAAGAGAAAAACAGATACTGTATGCTAACACATATATATGGAATCTAAAGAAAAAAAGTTGGTTATGAAGAACCTAGCGGAGGATAATAGGAATAAAGACACAGGTGTCGAGAATGGACTTGAGAACACGGGGACGGGGAAGGGTAAGCTGGGACGAAGTGAGAGAGTGGCATGGAGTTTTATATACTACCAAAATAGATAGCTAGTGGGAAGCAGCCACATAGCACAGGGAGATCAGCTCAGTGCTTTGTGACCACCTAGAGGGGTGGGATAGGGAGGGTGGAAGGGAGACGCAAGAGGCAGGAGATATGAGGATATGTGTATATGTAATGCTGATTCACTTTGTTATAAAGCAGAAAGTAACACACCATTAAGACACCATAGTAAAGCAATTATGCTCCAATAAAGATGTTAAAAAAAAAACAGTAACATCAAATGCTGGATCAAATGCTAAACTTGGCAGGATGACAGGATAGTTGGTATAAACCATGACTGTAATGTAATCCTCTCCACAAGGTTGTTATTATTACCCCCATTTTACCCGGGAGGATACTGAGGCTCAGACAGTTGAAGCATCTTATCCAGGATCATATAGGTAGCTAAAAACATGTGTATGATTCCAAACTCTTATCTCACTGTAAATCACTGCCATTTTAGTGTCTGACCACCTTAGACCTACAGTAAAGGTACAGTGTTAACTAATTATGGGTCCTCAATACAAACTTGTATTTAAAAATACATTTACATGTTTTTACTTATGGAACCTTAACATTGTGTACAAGAGGGTTGAATGAGAGGTTAAATTATGACCACTTTCCCAGCAGGAATTCTTGGAGCTTAGAGGGATGGTATAGAAGTGAGGAAGGTGGTCTACCAGGGAAGGAGTCAGCAGGTTGGAACCAAGCTTGAGTGCAAAAGAGCTGAGTGAGTGGATGCAGAGTTTTTTGCTGTAACAGTTTGCCCAGCAGGTACTTAAAATTCAGTTGGTCAAGGAAAAACAAATTAGGTTATTCTCCTATTAAGCAGAGCTTTGAAAGAGAGTGCAGGTTCTTGTGTTTATAGTTCAATGAGGAAACATCCCAGGGCCCTAAGGAGAGAGCTGGCTGGCTGAGGTTTTTGTTTCTTCCTTTCATTAATCTACACATTCTAACTGTGTAAGACCTTTATTCATTTATTTGGAATCCTGGTCACTCCAAGTCATAACAGCCTAGTTTCTCGGCAATATGGACAAAATGGTATTTTTCTGACTTATTCCTCTTTGGCAGAATACTGTAAATCTGAGTTCCTTGCTTCTCTGTGTTCTCTAGGACTGATGTGCTCGGTGCCTACAATGTGTCTCGTGTGTTTTCCCACAATAACACTCCCAGCCAGTATGTAGCATCATTCTCTTTGCAAAGATGGCCACGTGCCTGTCGGGTCTCTGATGTGAGTTTCTGAAATGCTCCTGACGTGTAATGCTCCTCCCCCAGTGTTGTTACATGCTGTTACCATGATACTTCACATTCTTGGATTTCTTTTAGAGATGCTTTAGAAATTATGTAGGAAAAACAGTACAGATAATGTTTTAAAAACACTCGTGAACCTACCACCTAGAAATAATGTGCATTATATTGCCATGTTCCTTCTTACTTTGTTAAAAAATTAAATATCATAGATAGCAGGTAGGTCCTCTTTGCACCTTTTTCCTAATCCTCTCCCCAGAAGCAACTGCTCCCATGAGTTTCATGGGTTTCCTTCCATCTCTCTTTTTATATTGATATTTTTAACTACGTAGATGTATGTATTTTAAATTATAAACATTTATATAAATCGTATATATTATATATTGCATGAAACAATCTGTAACAGTCTGTAACTATTTTATGCCATACTCTGCTTTTATGATAGTCATATTGATACATGGAGATCTAGTCATGAATTTGAATGGCTGTTTAATACTTCCATTATATGAATATATCAGAGTTTATGCATTTCTCTATTGATAAACATATAGGTTGATATTCATTGGAGTTCCAACAGAAAACAGATGGCACACTCATGCTGGGTTATCGAGGAGGATTTAATAAAGGGATTGTTAATGACTATGTGGGCCAGGTTTCAGAATAAAACAAGGAAGGGTACAGTATCCCACAGAAAAAATGGCACACTTATTGCCACCCCTAGGCCTGACACAGGACTGTTGTTCCCAGAGAGAGAGCTGTCTTGAGAGGCCTGACGTGAGCTGTGTCCTCTGTAGAGATGAAGCTACCTCCCCATGATCCCTCAAAAAGAGAGGAGAGGAAACACTTTGACTGCATTCTCTTCCCTCCCTCTGGCCTCCTGTTGGGCTCCCCATTGGATGACAGGGGTTCATTGCTGTAGTCCTTAAAGATGAGCTTCCCAGGTCGCGGCATCACGGAGGAGGGTGGACTCTGGATATGGAAGGGTAAAAGGAGATATGCAGCACACCTTTGTTTCATAGGTTTTGCTACTCCAGATACTGCTTCAGGGACCGTCTTTGTCATGCCTCCATATCATCTGTCCAGAGTTTCTCAGGGTGTGTATGTATGTATAGCAGTGGAGTTGCATACTCTTAAGGATATAGATTTTCCACTTCTCTGCATATTGTCATCTTGTTCTCCAAAGTGGTTGTATTTTTACCAACTCTGCACTCAAGTTCGTTTTCCTGTGTCCTCACCAGCACTTGACATTTTATTATTGCCAAAATGGTGAGTTTGAAATGATATCGTGACATGGATTTTAATATACTTTTCCTTGATTATCTGTGAATTGAATGGCTTTTCCTATGTTGATCAGATATTCTAGTTTATTTTCCTCTGTTTTATGATTTGTAGCTGTTGCTCATTTTTCTATTGCGTTGCTTGTCCTTATTGATCTGTAGGAATTCTTTTTTTTTTAAGAATCTTGGATGATATTTATTTATTTTTTTGCAGTACGCGGGCCTCTCACTGCTGTGGTCTCTCCCATTGTGGAGCATGGGCTCTGGAGGCACAGGCTCAGCGGCCATGGCTCACGGGCCCAGCCGCTCCGTGGCATGTGGGATCTTCCCGGACCGGGTCACGAACCCGTGTCCCCTGCATCAGCAGGCGGGCTCTCAACCACTGCACCACCAGGGAAGCCCTGGATGATATTTATTTATGATTTCTTAGATTTACAGTTGTAAATCTTGGTATCTTTAGGAATTTCTTATTTCAAGTATTTATTTAATGAAGGAAATTCAGTCTTTGTGAAATTCAAAAACAGATGTTATCCTAGGGTGGAACGTTTAATTTTGAGGTCCTGTTTGATGCTGAGTATAATTGCTAAGTTGGTTTTTTTTCTTTTAATTTTTATTGGAGTATAGTTGCTTTACAATGTTGTGTTAGTTTCTGCTGTACAGAAAAGTGAATTAGTTATACATATAACCC
This sequence comes from Phocoena sinus, assembly GCF_008692025.1. NCBI lineage: Eukaryota > Metazoa > Chordata > Mammalia > Artiodactyla > Phocoenidae > Phocoena > Phocoena sinus. Next base: position 67,633,571 of record NC_045768.1, read on the forward strand.
CTCTTTTTTTAGATTACCTTCTCATTTAGGTCACCAGAGAGCATTGAGTAGAGTTCCCTGTGCTATACAGTAGGTTCTCATTAGTTATCTATTTTATACATAGTAGTGTATATATGTCAATCCCCGTCTGCCAGTTCATCCCACTCCCTCTTCCCCCCTTGGTATCCATAAGTTTGCTCTCTACATCTGTGTCTCTGTTTCTGCTTTGCAAGTAAGTTCATCTGTACCATTTTTCTAGATTCCACATATAAGCGATATTGTACTATATCTGTTTTTCTCTTTCTGGCTTATTTCACTCTGGATGACAGTCTCTGGGTCTATCCACATCTCTGCGAATGGCACTGTTTCATTCCTTTTCATGGCTGAGTAATGTTCCATTGTATATATGTACCACATCTTCTTTATCCATTCTTCTGTTGATGGACATTTAGGTTGCTTCCATGTCCTGGCTAGTGTAAACAGTGCTGCAATGAACACTGGGGTGCGTGTATCTTTTTGAATTATGGTTTTCTCTGGGTATGTCCAGGTGTGGAATTTCTGGGTCATATGGTAGTTCTATTTTTAGTTTTTTGAGGCACCTCCATACTGTTCTCCATAGTGGCTGTACCAATTTACATTCCCACCAACAGTGTTAGAGGGTTCCCTTTTCTCCACATTCTCTCCAGCATTTATTGTTTGTAGATTTTTTGATGATGGCCATTCTGACTGGTGTGAGGTGATACCTCTTTGTAGTTTTGATTTGCACTTTTCTAATAATTAGTGATGTTGATCATCTTTTTATGTGTTTGTTGGCAATCTGTATGTCTTTTTTGGAGAGATGTCTATTTAGGTCTTCTGCCCATTTTTTCATTGAGTTGTTTGTTTTTTTGACATAGAGCTGCATGAGCTGTTTATATATTTTGGAGATTTGTCCCTTGTTGGTTGCTTCATTTGCAAATATTTTCTCCCATTCTGAGGGTTGTCTTTTCATTTCATTTATGGTTTCCTTTGCTGTGCAAAAGCTTTTAAGTTTAATAGGTCCCATTTGTTTATTTTTGTTTTTATTTTCATTACTCTAGGAGGTGGATCAAAAAAGATCTTGCTGTGATTTATGTCATAGAGTGTTCTGCCTATGTTTTCCTCCAAGGGAGGAGTTCTTTTTTTTAATTGAAGTATAGTTGATTTACAGTATTGCATTTGTTTCAGGTGTACAGCAAGTGATTTGGTTACATGTGTATATATATATGTGTGTGTGTGTGTGTGTGTATGTAAATGTCTGTATTGTTTCTTTTCTTTTCCATTATAGTTTATTACAAGATAGTGAATACAGTTCCATGTGCTATAGAGTAAATCCTTGTTGTTTATGGGAATTCTTTATGTAACCTGAATTCTAGTCCTCTACTTATTATGTACGTTGAAAATATCTTCTCCTAGTATGTGGATTATCTCTGAACTGTGTTTCTCATGTTCTTTGTTCTAATATTTTAAAATTTTATAAAATCATTTTTTCCTTTATTAAACATGTTTAGGCCCTGTTTGTGAACAACTTCCTGACCTGGAGATCGTACAAGTATTCTTACGAAGTATTTTTCTAAATTTTTTAGTCTAAAAGTTTTATTTTTGACTTGTATAGGGCTTTATTGCATTTGGACTTTTTGTTTGTTTAATGTGATATAGACATCTAATTAATGTTTCCTACGGAAAATTCAGTTATTTGAATACAGTTTACTGACTCATTTCTCTTGTGTTTACGACGCCGTCTCTCTGATACTCCAGGTCTCATTCAAGCATAGGGTTGCATCTGGGCTTCCATTCTGCTGCATGGATCATTCTGAATGCTCCTGCACAGATACAACCATGTTCTTTTTATTGCAATTTAATAAGCTACAATGTTATGAGTGTTGTTATCTGGAAACAGTTTCCCTCCTCTCTACTCCCTTCTCCTCCTGCCTTCTTTAGGATGTCTTAGCTGTATTCAAACCTTGACTCTTTCACATGAATTTTATTAATTTTTGTACAGTTTTTTGATTGGACTTTCATGGATTGCTTATGTTAATTTGAGTAGAAATGACACCTTTATGATATTATGTCTTTCCATTCTTGAGCTTGGTATCTCTCACCACTTATCAGGTCTTCTTCCATGGCCTTCAATCAAATTTCATAATTTTCTCAGGAAGGTCTTGTATATCTGTGGTTGGATTTCTTCCTAACTGCCTCATTATTGTTTTTTGTTTTTGTTGAGACTAGAATCTTTTTCCTCCATTGTGTTTTCTCATTGGTCATGATCAGTGTGAAGAAACGGTATGGAATTAGTATGAAGGAATGTTATGTGTTTTATCACTTCTGTATCAGCTTATATTATTCTTTGCTCAGAGTCTTTCATAGGCTTTTCATCTCACTTAGTGTAACATCCAAAGTCATTATGGTGGCTTGTACAGCCCTGCTGTGGTCTGGTCCCTTGACCCCCTTCTGGGTTTATCTCCTACCCTCATCTTATTTTTTAAGTTCTCTTCCTGCCTCCCCACACTATAATTAAGCTCCACAATGCTGGGGACTTTGTTTTAGTTACCTTTGTATCTTCAGTACCTAGAGCAGTGCCAGGCACATAGTATGCTCTTGGTAAATACTTGTTTGAGTGAGTGAATAAATGAATCCAGCAGCTTTGCTGAATTCTCTGTTAGATAATCAAAGACAAAAGAGTAGAACTCTGTTGACAGAGTGCACATCATGACAGTATTGAAAGAAATGCCCCCTTTATTATGACACCTTGTCCCCAGGACTCTGGTGTATGCACACATTATTGGCTAACGAGACACCTGAGTGGACAAATCATGTTCCTCCTGCATGCATCTCCACTGAAGTCTTGGAAACTTCTTGTGTACTCAGGCCTTCTCTCCCCATAGGGTGAGCTGTCTCTCCCTCCAGGCTCTTTAACACAACACGGAGGGACATCCCTGATGAACTTGAGTCATTCTCTGAAATATATATGGAGACCTCAGCATCTGCTTTTTTTTTTTTTTTTTTTTTTTTTGCGGTACGCGGGCCTCTCACTGCCGTGGCCTCTCCCGTTGCGGAGCACAGGCTCCGAACGCGCAGGCTCAGCGGCCATGGCTCACGGGCCCAGCCGCTCCGCAGCATGTGGGATCTTCCGGGACCGGGGCACGAACCCGTGTCCCCTGCATCGGCAGGCGGACTCTCAACCACTGCGCCACCAGGGAAGCCCCTCAGCATCTGCTTTGATTGCACCCTTTATAAGCATTGACCCACGTGGCAGTTTGGCCAACGAAGGAGCTGACCTTGGGAGAACACTTTGTCACATGAGTCACTGCATTGCTAGAAGTTCAGGTTGTTCTTACTGCTACTGATGTTCCACAGCACATTTGTCACTGTGTGCACAAGTGCATTTGCCCATTCACTCATTCATTCATTCTACAACCTTTGATAGAACAAGAGCATGGTTCAGGCACTCTACCTGGTGGGGTAGGTTGTGTAATAACTGTGGCAGACACTGTACCCTTGGCGGGGTTCATAGTTTATTAGTGGAAATTGTTAAAGCGTTGTGCTCAGGGACACCAGAGAAGAAGAATAATTCATCCTACCTGGCAGAATCTTGGGAGATTTCACAGAGAAGGCACCAATAGAGTTTGGCCTTGTTTGTCAAAAGATGAAGTTTCTAAGGGGAGAATGGAAAACCAGCTTTATAGAAGCAAAGTGTTTTCGATCTAGAAATTTCACTTACAGTAATTTGTTGTATGTGCACAAAGATTTATTTATGAAGATGTTCATTCAGTATTGTTCATAAAAACCAAAAAAATTAAAAGTATTTAAATGTCCATTATTAGGGGATTGGTTTTATAGTCTGCAAACTTTAATCATATTCAGTAAGTCTGCATGCACCCGTTTAGAAAGATCTAACATTAAATTTGAAAAAAACAAAAAAAACCCCAAGGCTCAGAATAAGACATGTAGAAAGGAAAAGGTTATGCTTATATATGCCTAGAAAAATTTTGGAAGGATACTCTTTTAGTATCTACTGTTGCAAGACAAACCACTCCATAGCTTTGTGGTTCCAGGCAAGCAAGTTTTTATGCTCTTGATTTTGTGCATGAGGAATCTGGTCAGGACAAGCTGGGAAGACTTACCTCTACTCCAGAATAACTGGTGTCTCAGGTGAGGTCTCTTGAATGGCTGGATTGACTGAAAGAGCCATATGTCTGGCTGTTGGTTGGGTTCCTTGGTGTATTTAATATGGCTTCTTCAGTCACAAGTCTGGTGGCTAGGCTGAGATAGTTGGAGGATCTAGGTCTAGCTGGGGAAATCTCTCACTCCTCTCCCACCTCTCCCCGTGTGGCATCTTCATGCGGCAAGCTTGGGCTTCCCCACAATATGACAGTCTCAGGGTAGTAAGACTTCTTATAAGGCATCTGGCTCCTCCCACAGTGAGCCGTCCAAAAGGTCCAGGTGGAAGCTGCAAGGCTTCTTATAACCTGGCCTTGGATGTTCCAGAATTTTACCTCTGCCGCCTTCCATTAATCATGTAAGTCCACTAAGACCAGCCCAAATTCAAGGAACTGGATGCCACCTCTTAGAGATGAAAGAGCAAAGAATTTGCAAATGTCCTGATTGTAAACCTAACTTTAGATTGTCTTTAGTCTCTCTTCATTTATATGTCTAAACTCAGATACATAAAAAGTTTGTGAATAGTAATTGCCTCTGGAGAGGGACTCAGAGGGTTTGGGATATTAGGGAGACTTACATTTCATTGCATATTTTTCAGAATGGCTTAATTTGAAAAAAAAAATCCTCATTCTACCTGTGTGATGTTTTCAACTGGAAAAACAGCCCTCAAATCTAGTTATTCATGAAGCTCAGGGGACACAGGATTGTTTGACTTGTTGGGCACGGCAAGGAGCTCAGTGGTTCAAGTTGTCCTTCAGTGTGCCTGTGAAGCATTGGTTCTATTCCACAGATAAGGGGGTTAGGTCCTGAGAACAGGGGAAGTAGAGGGCTAGGGTTTTAGTCTAAGTTAACAGCCTGAAGTTCTAAAAGGGAAAAAAAAAAATGCAGTTGGGTCTGTTTAGGGTTTTCACTTAAATGGAAATCACTCTGTACAGGAAAGGTTCATGTTTCCCCTAAACGTCCTGAATTCCCACCCCTTCCAGCTCAGCCATTTGATGGTGCTGGACCTGGAGTCTGTCAAACCAAAGGTGAAAAGGTACTGGCTGCTCCGGAAGTCCTTAGATCCCTTATGCAGTGTCACAGTAGCATCCAGGTTGTCAGACAGAGGGTAGGTGCAAATGGATGTGGCCTCAGCTAAAAATAATGAAGAATAAGGTAAATGTACATATATACGTGTGTCTGTGTGTCTGTTTTATGTCATATATGTGTATGTGATATCATGTGGCCAGAAAGTTATAGAAAGATTTAATCTGCCACCTTGCATATATATGCCATGGCTTTCTCTTAACGATTCAGAGTAGCCTGCTTCTCCTGTGACTGCCAAGTCTGTTCCCTGTGGCTCTCCAGTTCTTGGCAACCTTTCAGGCTGTTGAGTCGCCAAAGTGGCTCATCCCTTCCTGGGACCTGGAATAGGAGACTCTGTTGGCTATACTGTCAGCAAAAGGAAAGGGGAGGGCTTTCGCTATCTTAATTTGCTTGGTTTGCTGAAGCATGAGTCTTGAAAAATTCCAAATTTAGGATTGTGGTTATAATGTCTTTTGGGCTTCTAATTTTATGTTTCTTTATTCAATTTTTATTTCAGGAAACTTTTTAATTTGAAAAATTGCAAGGGAGGAAACAATTTTTAAAATATTTGCTGAAGTTTTTAAATAAATGGCAACAAAATACCATGGAAAAATCTGAATATTTCAATTTTTAAAATTCAAGTATGCACAGTTATCCATGAGACTAATATTATGTAAATCAAATAATTTATTTAACAGAAAATTGCATTTTTTGTGAATACATTTTACCTCGTAATGCTTTTTGAAGTGGTTATAAGGCTTTTTTTGGAAACACATACCCTCAGTGTTTTGCAGAGAGATGATCTAAGTCTCATAATCAGTTACCCTAAATTTAAAAAACAGTTTGGATGCTGAATTCTGATCTTGTTTTTTTGTTTGGCTATACTGCTTGGTACAAATAGTATTGATAATGATGTTGATTATTGATAGTATTGATGGTGATACTGATTATTGGTAGTATTGATGGAATTGATAATATTGTTGGCTGTGTTCTTTTGATGTAAAACAGAAATTCTAATCAGATTTTTTGTGGTTTAAGCAAATAAGAGCCTTGAAGATAGCATAGAAAGTTCCAGAGTAAAGCACCTTATGACTGGGAAACCTAGGTGATTGTAACAGTTTCAGTAGGTTAGGTGCTGGCAGGCCTGAGTGTCTGTAGGAGGACTCAGTTTTCCTGCTCCCTTTCTTTGTTCGGACTGTTGAAAGCATTCTCTGTATTGCCACAGTGGAGCTGTTGTCCTTCCCGTGGCTTAAAAATGAAAGCTAACTGTTGAGTGCACGGCTTTTCTTTTCCTCATCAGTTTGCAACAACTCAAGTCATCCTACTTTGGTGCCACTAACGTGCATGTTAAAATTACAAGTTGTCAGATGATCCAGAATGTATATTTTATTTTCCTAGATTTTCATGAAAATGAAAACAGAGAATTAAAAAACGCTTCAGTGCTCACAAGAAAACTATTAGAAAGATTGATTGGAATTCAAAGATGGATCAAATATATATGTGTGTGTGTGTAATGTTTTTAAACACATGAGAAAAAAATGAAATGTTCCAGAGATACTCACAGATCTGTAAAGCCTCAGTGTGAGGAACACTGCTGGAGAATCAGAACATAGAGGAGGCCATTGGAAACTCCTTAGAATTCTGTCCTCCACCCCCTTTCTGCCTTTCAGATAACTCCTGCTGCTACTTCTATTTAATCGCATACTTGCTGGTATTGCTGATTGGCGTGCCTTAGACCCTAATGGATGCTGAAAGACACTACCACCAGGGGAAGGCTGCCATCATTGGCCTTATAGCTCTTTGAGATTCTGACACCCTCCATTCTCAAGCTTTCTCATCATCTCTGCTGCTCCAGCTGCTGCTCTCTTGCCAAGCTACTTTTTTTTTTTTTTGCCTCTCTATAGGTCAATTTCCAATGTTAAGGGAAGCAATAACTCAGATTTGGCCTTTGCTCCCCATTGTAATGGGTTAATATTGTCCCTCCAAAGTTACACCCACCTAGAACCTCAGAATGTGACCTTATTTGGAAGTAATTAAGATGAGTTCCTACTGAATTAGGGTGGGTCCTAAATCCAGTGAAGAGACGCCACAAGAAGCACAGAGCAGATGACCGTGTGAAGGAGGAAGCAGGGATTGGGGTGATGCAGCTATAAGCCAAGGAACATCAAGCGTTACCGGGAGCCTCCAGAAGCTAGGAAGAGGCAAGGAAAGATGCTTCAGAGGGAGTGTGGCCCTGACAATACCTGGATTTCCAGCTTCTAGCTTCCAAGACTATAAGAGAATAAATTGCTCTTCTTTTAAGACTCCCAGATTGCAGCAATTATGGCAACCCTAGGAAACTAATACACCCACCTGTCAAAATATATTGATCATACCCTCCTTTGTCTCACTTTTCTCTAGCTAGAAAGAGAAAGAAGTCCTTCTTCCAAATGTCTCTTCTTTCGTTCTTCCTTCTTGTGTCTTAAGTTATTTCACCTCTTTCTAGTAAAATGCCACTATTTAATAAGGGATGAGTAAGTTTTAGCTGTACAGTGCAAGCCATCCCTTCACACAAACCCCCCTTCCTATTTCCTGTTAAGAGCAGTATAGACAGTAGAGTCACAACAAATGGTGTTAAGATTTGTTTTTCCACTAGACACTCAGATGAGATCATGGGGAAAGGAAGCAACGTGTAGAAACATTCTCTCCATGTTGGGAAGTACTTAGCAGTCTTGTTTGTTAAAGGCTCAAGTTTTGTGAGCAAGTTTATTGCATTAATTTTTGTTAACTGAAGATTATTTTAGCTGACATTTTTCTCTTCCAAGTAAAATTCATGGAGTGCTAACAATGTCTTAGGCTGGATCCTGAGCCAGAATAATTTGGTTATCCCTAGATGAATAATGGCTTCATTAACTGGGCGTTGGACAAAATGTTCTTTTCCTCTCCTTGTCCTTAATTACATTAATTACCTGCGATTTCTGTGGCATTGTATGTTTTGTGCATAACACATTCCAGGGCAGTTCAAGTAAGGTGATTCAAAAATTGGATTTGTGTATCAAAACCCCAAATCCAAACCAAACCAAACCAAACCAAAACCCACATTTCTTCCATGCCAATGAAAAGGAAAATAAGTCTTAAAAATTACATTTAAGAACATGTGAGATCTTGCCTGATATAAACAATATGTACTATTACAGAAAGATAACCCTATTAAATTCCATGAGAAATTTTGGCTTGTCATAATTCCAGCAGTAGTATAGAAAACCCATATCAGTTTGGTATTAATACTGTCGTATTTTAAATTAGGGCGAAACCAAATTCTGACTAGGCAGAAATTTAAACTTTTTATTTTATCAGGACCCTAAAAGTAGACAGTTGAGTACTTCACTAATATTTCCAGATTTTAGAGACTTGGAGAATTAATATCCTTTCTTAAATTATTCTAAAGTTTTCTGTCTGTGGGAATAGTAACTTAAAATAATTACCACTATAGTGCATTAATAGGTTATTTTCAAGTGCCAACAAAAATTCTATACATAGTTTAAAATGTGAAAAGGAACCCTGAAAGGATTTCTGAGTATCTTGAGTATGTTTAAGTTCCCAAAGAAGGTAAAGGAAAAGTTAAATTTGTGCCTAGGATTTTACCGAATGGCATTTAGACTTTTAGCTATATGATGAAGGTCATTTTAATGTCATACTTTTTTTTCTCATTTCCTATTGCCTTCAAGGTCTGCTGCTTTTAGCTTTCCTGTATGATTATTTAATTGATATTGTATAGATGATAATGACAACCCCTCTTTCCCCACCTACAACTTTACTGAGTATTTGAAATATGTCACAGCCATGGTTAAATTTTTTAAACTGACCTGTTTTTTTTTTTTTGTATTTTCTTCTTTTTTTCACCCCGACCCCTGCATCCTGTCCTAGAGTATGACTTTCTCAGTTTGAGTTTCCAAGTCTGATCTGACTTATCCATAAAATGGGTCTTTACGACCTTTTGCTAACAGTGGTTTGGGCACTGCTTACCTTTCAGGTCTATCACTGGAGTCACTGAGAGACAGAGTAGTGTATTTGTTAAGGTTAATTTCAGCTGTGATAGAGAACCCAAAGTTTTACAGTGCCTTACGCAAGATATAAAAGTGCATTTCTCTTTTTCATCAAACACTGATGGTCCAGGCTGGTTTCCGGCTTCATATCCCCACCCCGGATCCCTTTCTTGGGTCTCCATTGTTTGTTCTTCAACACACAGTTTTTTTTAATGATTAATATGCTTGATTTTATTTCTTTCATTTAACCTATTTTTTATTATTTATATTACATTGTTTTTTTCTTTTTTCCCCAGTTTTATTGAGATATAATTGGTATTTAACACTGTATAAGTTTAAGGTGTACAGCATAATGATTTGACTTAACATATATCATGAAATGATCACCACAATAAGTTTAGTGAACAACCATCATCTCATATCAATATAAAATTAAAGAAATAGAAAAAACCCCACTTTTTCCCTTGTGATGAGCACTCTTAATATTTCCTCTCTTAACGGCTTTCATGTATAACATACAGCAGTGTTAATCATATTTATCATGTTGTACATTACATCCTCAGTACTTATTTATCTTATAACTGCAAGGTTTCTCAGTAACTCACTTTTATACAGAGCCTTATCATGTAAGGATTATGTTCCCTCGCAGCAGGGAGACTGCTTACCTTTACTATATATAGGTGACAAAAACTGAATTTTGTAGAGGTTAAATGAGCTAGCCGGAGGTCACAAAAACAACTAAGGGGCAGAGCTGGGAATTGGATCCAGGCGTTTTAATTCCCAGTTTCACCCAGACCAGGGTGGAAGCCAGAACCCAGGCAAGGTCTTATCACCTTTAACTGGTACTTGAAAGGCTATCATGAGAGCACACTCTAGCACTGGGAGGGCAAGGAAAGCTTGACCCAGAATTTTATTCTTCACTCTGTGTGTTCACAGTCTTCACTGAATGCTTTTTCAGTCTTTTAATATTTTTCATCCTCTTGGTCTTTTGCTCAGCATCAAGTGTTATGATCTTTGTCTATGGAAATAAGCCCTGCTTAGAGTCAAATTTCTGACACCTCCCATCTCTCAATACTATGCTTTACCTTATACATTCCATGTTAGAGCAAAAATCCAGGGTCAGCTTTGTATGTGAAAGGAAATCTCTTTTTTTTTTAAGTTAAAAAATTTTTTTTAAATTTTATATTGGAGCATAGTTAATTAACAATGTTGTGTTAGTTTCAGGTGTATAGCAAAGTGATTCAGTTATACCTATACATCTATCTATTCTTTTTCAAATTCTTTTCCCATTTAGGTTATTACAGAATATTGAGCCCAGTTCCCTGTGCTATACAGTAGGTCCTTGTTGGTTACCTATTTTAAATATAGTAATGTGTACATGTCAATCCCAATCTCCCAAGAAAGGAAATCTCTTATGGAGCATGTCATCTAAATCATTAATGACTATAATTATAGCACAGCAGAAAACTATGAGATCATGGCATAAGCAATGCTTAAAGTCCAGAAATTTCAAGTTCTAGATCTGCCTTATGATCCTCTTTGTGAAGGTTCCTTGAACCAATTATACAATCCCCTCCTCCCATATATTTAAAAAAACATGATTCCTGATATATTTGTATATTTTCAAATTTCAAATGTTTTCATCTATTTTTCTTAAGAAATATGTTCAATTTTTTTCCTTTGAAGACAACATTGCGCAGCATGTAGTTATTTCATTGGCTCAACAGTGACGTCATACTGAAAGTACACAGCCTTGTTGCCAAAGTTCCTGGTGAAGTAATTGTCTGTTGGTATTTAAGAACCCACATCAATTGAAACTATTTCTCATGATGTCACCGGTGTCAGGGCAGGGATCCAGAAGATTAGGATTCCCTCTGACCTTCAGGGCACAGAAACATGCTATTAGCTACCATTTGGCAAAATGCCCTTGAGATAAGTAAATGAGATTAAGAGGTCCATTTGAACAATTCCATTAAAGTACTTTCAAATTTTTAATTTATGATGATTTTCCCAATTTTATCTAGCTCCCTTTCTCAGGCTGAAGTTTTTCTTTTCCCCCTCTTATTTTGAAACATTTCAAACATACATAAGAGTCAGACATACAGGAGAGTACTATGAAAACCCATATACCTATGCATAGATTCTACAAATAACATTTTGCTATGTTTGCTTTATCACATGTTTATTCATCTATCTCTTTATATTGATGGAGTTTTTAAGCATCTTTAGACACTAAAGAAGGCCAGCTAATTAGACTGTAGACATTTGGGAATTTTAAGGGGAAAATTAGAGCATGGCTACTAGTCCTTCAAGAACATTCTTCATGACAGAAAGAGTGATTTTAAGAGAATTATTGTTCAAGTAATACAATGTGGCAGCAATATTGGTGAAATTGAATTTGAAGGTGAAAAAAATTCCATATGAAAAAAATAGAGAATCAAAAGAAATGAGTGCAGTTTTAGAAAGTCCTTATACTCTGATGTCTGCATGTTGTTGACTGTAAAGGGATAGACTTTCAATTCAGGAAGCATGAATTCTAGAGTCTTCCTGCTTTTAACATGAGTCACTTGATTATGTTATACCAAGTAGTCCAGACTGAGATCCAAATTGAAGGACACTAAAACTCTGATGGGCCTTTATCTCTCTAGCCTAGCAGAAATCTCTGTTAGTAGATCCCTTCAATTTTATTGTTGAAAGATTCCCAGGAATAACAGAATTCTATACCCTGTCTCCTCATTTTCCTACTGAAGAGCCAAATTTTTAAAAAGGAATTCTCAGTGATAATGGGAAGAGTCATGCTGGCTCTCACTTTACAATCCGCTTTGTGATGGTTAGCTGTGCCTTTGACAAAACTAATAGATTTATGTCCGGCAAATTATTATTTTTTAGTTTAGTGGGACATACAGCATAAAAATTAGACAAACTTTTGCAAAGCAAAATTGGAAAGAAAACAGAAAATAGCATGTCTCCTGGACCGCCCTGGTCTTTGAGAATTGATCACAAAGTTTTCAAGGTTAGTTATTAGTGACACACTATGCATGGAAAAATAGCTCTTCCTGGGTAGTGAAAATATTTTGTTGTTTTCTCGATGAAACACCATATGCTCTGGAGTCTTGTTCATAAGATAGGTCATCCCTGTGTCCTCCTTTCCCAGATTTTTTTTCCTTATGACTTTAAAGCCCATTATTTACTGGAACCATATATTCTCCAAACTCTAAAAACAATATTCCATATTGTATGATTCCATTTATATGACATTCTTGAAATAACAAAATTATAAAAATGGAGGACAGATGAGTGGTTGCCAGAGGTTAGGGAGAAGGAGAGAGGCAGGAGCTGGGTATGGTTATTAAAGGGCAACACAAGTGGTCATTGTATGGTGATGAAGCTCTTCCGTGCCTTGAACGTAGTGGTAGAAACGTGACCATACACAAAGGACAAGATTGCATAAAGTTAAATGCACACATATACACCAATGAGTGTAAGTAAAACTGTGGAAATCTAAGAAGATGGGTGGCTTGTACCAATGTCAGTATCCTGGTTATGATATTATCCTGATGTTGTGTAAGATGTTACCATCAAAATAAACTGGGTGAAGGGTACATGGGCTCTCTCTGCATTAACTTTTTTACAACTTCACGTGAATCTACAATAATCGAAAAATGAAAAGTTAAAATTTATTCAGTGACTTTCTTTGGGAGGGGGAATAATTTTCTTGTTTAAAAACAGCCTTCACTTCATCTAGCTTTTTTTTTTTCAACTAGCATTTTTACAATTACAGTGACATATATTGAACAACTTGGAAAGTAATTGGAATCACTGTAAAGTAAAACTTAATTTTTTTAAACCGCGTGATAATTTTCATTTCTTTTCTACCTATTTTTGATGTATTTTTCAGTAGAACAGTCCCTGTTTTTCCCTATGAACATTTAAAGAGGAGAGAATATTTTATACTAGAATAAAAGTGAACAATTTATTTTAAAAAAGAAATATGATACAACCAAAATTTAGCATATTTTGTACTTTGTATCTCTAGGGAATATACTTACATTAAATAACGATGAATTATTATAGACCATAAAGGCATGCATATTGATTTCTCATTGATTAAATGCTGAATTTCTGGTATTGTGGAATAAAAAATATTCCATCAATGTTAATTACTAACTGATGTGCTGTGTATAGCCCGTTTTGTTTTTTTTTTTTTTAAATTAAAGCCATCATACCACTTATTAAGTTTATCTAATCAATAGAGACAAACCAAACCAAGGGGGTCTGGGTAGAGATTGCTATGGTATCCTTAAAGAAAATTCCATTATACATGATAAATTGGGGTATTCAGGGTTTTGACAATTTCTATGACTAAAAGGAAATTATTTTCAAAATTTCAATTCAATGGGGCTTGGATAATTGGTTCTGTAAGAGTTGGAGGCCCCAAGGGCATGCAAGTACCAATCCAAGTACATGTGGTTACTGCGTCTCCAGGCTCTGAGAATGCTAGATAGCTTTGGTCTGCTCCGGATGCTCAGATATCCCAGTTCTCCGGGTGAGCTGCTCCTACATCCCAGAAGTAAAGCCAAGCAGCTTTTTTTTTTTTTTTTTTTTTCCTGGTGACTGCACATCTTCTATCCTGGGACTGCTGCCTGTCCAATCACTGTGTTTTCTCTGGTTTGTTTGTCTCCTGCCAAATTTTGAACTAGGGATGCAAATTAATCTCCTATTCCTGAGTATCAATTCAGTGGAATAAAAGCTACATTTGCTACATTATTGCAAATGTAGTGCAAAATATACACATTTTAGGAATGCAGAGACCCATCAAGAGCTTGTAGGATAGATTCAGGTTAAGATGGGTCCAGGAAGCCTACTGAATATGTGAAATGAACACCTCAAGGCACAGTTGTTGCTTTAAGGAGTCAAGTCTAGGGGAGAGAGAAGGCATAAGCCATTATAATCAGAGTGCTGTGATGGAGGAAGTTTGCTTATTTACTGATTTACTAATTTTTTGTTTTCGTTTTAACTTTTTCCTGTAAAATAAAACACAGATACCGAAAACCACAGGAATCAAACATACGGCTTAATGAATATAAGGTGAACACTACCCCAGTCAAGAAATAGAATTTTGCCATCTACTCAGAAGTCTCTTCCATGTGCCACATTCCAGTCACAAACCCTTCCCTTCTGTAATAAGTAACCATTATTCTGCCTTTATAGTATTTTTTTCTTCCTTGTGTTTTTGTTTTTATAGTTTTATCACTACAATGTAATTGTGCAAGATGTACATCCACAGATCATATAGTTTAGTCTTGCCCTTTAAAATATAAATGCCTTTTAGTTTTCTTTTTGTCTGTATGTCCCCCCATCCCTTTCTTTTCCTTAAAATTTTCCATTGTAGAACAAGGGCCATTTGACCGGTAGAGTTTTTCCCGCATCTGGGTTTTGTTGACTGCCCATTCATGATGCAGTTCAACGTGGTCTGCTGTCCTTGATAACTCTCGAAATCGACCACTAGACCCAGAGACCAGATCAGATTCTGCTTCCATCTTTTTGGCAAGACGTTATCACTTGTAGCTTAACATGGCTTGTTGTCTTTCTTTTTTGTGATTTTAGCAAACGTTGATACTTAATGCTTATGTCTCTTCATCCATTAAAGCTCGTACATGGTGATATTCTAATTCTAGCCTTACTTTTTCGTTAATAGGTGGATTACATTTAAAGAGAGATTTCCCCTCATCCTGTTGTTTGATTACGTAGTGGTACAGTTTATGTAAGAAAAAAAAAAGTGCCTAATAGTTCCTTTTATTTAGCAGTTACTAAGATAATTACTTAGTTTTCTATCATCTTTTGATAGTGACCAATATTTTAAAATATCATTATGAACTCATGGATTTAAAGGTATTTGGGGTTCAACCCATTGAAATTTTTATTATTTTTGAAATTCACATTGACTGAGTTCAAACATTTCTCCAAAAGCCATGATTACTTTTAGTGAGAATGACATTTCAGGACCATAATTTGGACACTAAGGGAAGCTTATCACTACTGGGTTGATAATTGTCTTTAGGGCTTTCAGTAGACATAAATAGGAAACAAATGAAAACACATGTACACATTCATTCCTATATTTGAAATTTCTGGGAATTCCTGGTATAGTCAAACTTAAGGGTCTTAATATTTTTTGCCTGATTTCTTTCCAGACAACTTATACCAATTTATATTCCTACTGCCACATTATTTATAATTTTATGGTTAATTAGTTTCAGTCTTTTTCCCAGTCCAATTTGTCATGATTTGCTATTCTTATGTTCTTAATTTAGATTTATCTCTAAGTTGTTGAGTATATTTGTAATTCTTTAGAGGTAGGCAATAATAGTAATAATAACAAGAAGTAACATTTCTTGAGCAACTATTATGAGTCAGGCACTCTCCATAGCACTTTATACATAGTCCTCAAAACAACCCAATTAGGTAAACCTATCATTATTTTGATTTTCTAGATGACGAAATGAGATTTAGGGAGATTGTCTTTCACTGTAGATTATAAATCTATAATAGGATTTTTAGTTTCCTTGTCATCCTACTTTATCTGATTTAGTTTACTTTTATATCTCAGCTTTTTCTTTCTTTATAAATTTCTGTTCCGGATTCATAGAGGCCTTTTTGTGTCCCATTGGGGATGTCAACTGGTTTTCTGAAATGTTCTTTTAGTTCCTGTAGTAAAAAAATTTTAATGTATACATTTTCTTCATTTTCTCCCAGTGTTGTCTAATTTTCCTTGTTTTGTCCAAGGTTTTTTTTCTGTTTATTCACCCTGGGACAATGAAAAGTCTATCCAGACTTGGTATCTGCCAACAGACTGGGTGTGTAGCTTGCACTTGTCCTTGCTCACTGACCACTTGTGAGTTGTCAGATCTTATTTTCTGTTATTCAGCTGGAGGGCAAGTTGCTATGCACTGCTCTTACTGCAATCTTTGTTAACAGACATTTGTCTAATGTGGCTTTATTTGTTTGAAGAGGAATCTTCTCTTCCTTTCTTCCTAGTTCTCTGAAACTGAACTGATTGGTTACAGCAAAGACTACAAATCTTAGCATGAACTAGGTTCATCACATCTTTGTCTTCTACCTCATGCTCATGGTACAATACGTGTTGATTCTACAACGCCCAGGATGCATGTGCCACTAACAGTTCCCATCCTTTTTCTGGTGTGTGTGTGTGTGTGTGTATGTGTGTGTGTGTGTGTGTGTATGTGTTGTCTGTATATGTGTTTTCTTCCTGAATACTGCAGTTTCTAAATACACGTTGGAAGAGAAGAACTGAGTGGATGGTATCACAACAACACATTCAGATTGCTTACAGCATGAGCTGTAGAGGTACGGCTGCCCAACATTAGCTGGTTAGTTCAAATGCTAGGTCTCCCAGCCAAAGGCTAGGCAAAACAGGGCAGATGAAATTCTATCTCTGTTCATTCAGGGTGGTGAGTGTGCTTTGTTTCAGCTGGTAAAGCAGGCATTGACTACTGATGTTTGATTCTTAGTTTACCTCCATTGTAGTGTAATTAGTAGAATTTTCTCCCAGATTCTGACAATGTGTCATTCTCATTTATTGGAGCTGACTTGACTGCATCCATTTCTGAATCTTAGAGATTGCCATGTAACGTTAGGCTGTGCTACACACTAGCTAGAGCCATGACATTTTTAAACTAACATCCATAAGTGAATTTTGACCATCAGTTGTTTTGAAAGAGCTTTGGGAGACTTTTTAACATATTGACAGTCCTTCGGGGTTTTAAACAGTTTCTTTACATGCAGAATGGTTTATAACTATGTCAGTGACATTTCATATAGGATGTTTTTTCTATTCTGAGAACTGCCAGTATTGGCTTTTAATTGCATTGACCCATAAGAACATGCATTGATGTTCTTCACTTGTTCTTTCTTTTGAGGCCTCTCTCTGAATCTTGCTACAGGAGTTCTGTATGATCAAACTTTGTTCCTCCCACAGCTGCAGGAGCTTATCTCCTGATTGAATTATATTATTCACTGTCTAGGATTTTTTTCTTTAGGTGTATATATTGAGCCTTATTTTGATAATTTGCATAAACACCAACTCTGCCTAAAGCATCACAGAACAAAGAGAACAGAAATGGAGTGTTTACTAGATTGCCAGTTGAAATCAAATTTCTCTCTTTTGTTGGGAGAAATAAGCTTTATGGGAAATAAGCAGGAGAAGATATGATGTTAGAGAATGATGTTCCTGGCCAATTTTGAGCCTTCCTCAGCAGGGAAGACAATGTGACAATGCTTTCTGGAACAGTGAATGAGAGTGAGTTATGAGGAAGGAAGCTCTGAAATGGCAGAGGCTGACTTTGCCTTCACGAGGTATCTGGTTTCAGACAGTGTTCAGCCATATTCTAATAAACAAAAAGAAATCATAGTCAGTAAATCAACACCCTTTGGAAGGATTTAAGGTCTTATGCAGCAATTCTCTTTCCTTTACACATCTTACCTTTCCTTCCAGAGCTAAGGAAATATACATGAAATTCTGTCGAGTATTAGATGCTGTTTATTATCTAAAAAGGAGATCTGAAAAAATAGGTAGAACACCTACTTGTAGATTGAAAACATATGTCTTATCCACACATTATTAAGTTTTTCTTAGAGAGTGTTTTTAACAAGCTGAATATAATTTTTGAAGTCTAATATTTGTAATGGTAACAAAGTAGGAAATAATTTTATGAAAAAGTTATTTTAGCCATATGCAAATTTTTGTTGGTGTTGAGTCCATATTACATCCTATATTAAAATCTAAAATGAAGTTCTTTGTAAAGGTAAAATCATGAAAATAATTCATAGAGCACAACACTAAGATGAAAAGTCATGTTGCTGTATATTGGTATATGAAATAATATATATGCTTCACTCCATGAATGATTTCCATAATTTCAGTAAAGCCCAATCAGGGCCCAGTTTTGTTTGTTGAGGTAAAGGCACAATCCCATAAATTCTTGTGTACACACTTTGGAAAAGATAAAACAATATAATAGAATATTGTTATGTTACATTATTATATTATAAAGTACCTGGGATGGACACACATCTAGTTAAAATAGAAAATTGTTAGATTTCTATTTCCTCCAATGCCCTTTTTAATGCCTTCTCGTGAGGAATGTTGTGTTAATTCAAGGACCTGCTTGGGGTCTCCACAGCATAGCTATACATAATAAAGGAACATGGAGCTCTCTTGCTTATTTAATGAAATAAAGGCTTAGGGAAAGGTGAATAAAAGGACACAACTTGTATTTTCATGTAGACAGTGTGTGTGAAAATGTATGTCTAGAGTATAAGTGGTTTCATGCACGAAAATTGAGTGACTTGGGGTTACCCTTTATGACACTCTTCAAGTCCAGCAAATGTTAGGTACTTTATTTTCTTGGGGAAAAGGAGGGATATGTTAAAGGAAGACGTTTTTGCCACATTCCTTTCATATGTTCTGGAAACCTTTACATGCAGAGTCAGTGACATGCAGCATATTTCTCTCAAGCAATCAGGCCAGACTGTGTTTTAGTTACTGATTTTTACCATTGGATTTTACTGGGGTTTAAGTTGGTTTCAGTGTCAAGTGCCCTTGTATCTGGCGCTGGTGCCTCTTTCTTTGAAAGTTTAGATTTAAGTCCTTCCTTATTTTTTTACCTACTTACCTAGAGAAAAAATTGGGACAATCTTAGATCACTGTAGTAACCTTAGCCTACACCTTTGGGCTGACCTCTTTCGTCAGCCTTGGGCTTTTAGTTAATTTTCAAGTAGTATGTTTAGATGCTTGATGTACATTTCCATTTGGGTTTTAAGACTGATTTTTCTTACAAATGTGGCCTCATCACCTTTCTCCAGCTCCTACCTTACACCATGAGTATTTCCTGCTTCAATTAATTTTCCAACCATTTGTCCAACACCAACAAAAACCATGGGAGCGCTCTTAGCTTCTTCCTACATGGACCTATTTTATCTTATCAACAAGTCCTGAAAACCATCCTCTCCATTCTACCCTGACTGCCTTGGTAGCTGTAACTCAGAACATGGCAGTGTCCTTCTTACCTGCTCAAACTATTCACATGAGCATCTATGCCACTTTCCTGTTTAAAACTTTCCTGTGACTTACCACTGTCCTCAGGATGAAGTCAAAACAGTTAGGCATGGGATACAGGCCTTGCGGTGACCTCCCTGAGCCTCCTGGACAGCCTGTCCCCTTTCCCTCCTCACCTTTTACTTTGTGCTTTGTGCTTCAGTGGTTGTGAGCTGTATAGATGTTCAGGCTTCCATACTGACCTCCCTTCTGTGGTTGTGAGCTGTATAGATGTTCAGGCTTCCATACTGACCTCCCTTCTGGGCCCTGGCTGTTTCCCATGTACAGAACAGTATTTCCCTTCTCTGCTGACATGCTTCTTCTCACCCTTCAAGTCTCAGCTTATGAATCATAGTCTCCAGGCTGTTGTCCCTGGTTCTATCTCCTCCATACCCACACCCTCTCTCAGTCCCTACAAATACACATCCACTCTAGAGATTGGATTAGGTGTTTCTATGCTCCACTGACACCGTGTGTTTACTCCTGTGTTTGCAATTGTCTGGGTGCATGTCTGGCATGACACTTATCAAAAATTATCTGATCTTTTGTCTTCCTCAGGAAATTCCATGTTTTTTGAGGGTTGAAATCAAGTCTAATGTCTAGTACAGTTCCTGAAGTATAGAAAATGATTGATAAATTACATATACAGTTATGTCATGCCTTAATAAATGTTTCTCTAAACATTTGCATATATATTTGATGTTTAGTAAATTTGGTTATTGGTACATGCAGATCTGTTTGCACATGTACACATAAATAATTCTGTTTATATACCAAGACTTTGATTTTTGAAATATGACCTTTGTGCTCTTTGTTTTGCGAAGGGCAAACAGGTATAGGAAAATAAAATTTACCATCAGAACACTATTTTCTTCAATTGATTTTTTGGGATTAGGATAAAGGTGCAAAAAATGTAGTCAAACCAACTGCCAAGTATCCTTTGAACATTAAAACAATCTTCTTTTCTGGAGCCAGCTTTTGGCTTTGAAGAATAGCTCCTTCTCATCTGAAAAGAGCAAAGTCCTTAGGATCTCTAAACTAATGAATAATCTTGTGACTTAAATTTGTTTTGGCCATTTAGCCTCCAAATGCGTGATAACTATCAATGCTCGTTTGATTTTAAGGGGGCTCTTAAATCTAGGATACACATGGTCAGAGCTAATTAGAAGTCTTCAGAGTTGTAGAATTGGTCCATAATTAAATTAACCTATGAGTATAAAATTAAAAAAAAAAAGAAAAATCCTTAATCCACGAAATACTTGTGTTGTTTCTGGAAAGGTAAACATGTAGAGATCTTCCTTGATTTAGGATGGGATTATATCTGATAAACCATAAGTTGAAAATATCTCATGTCCAAAATGCATTTAATACACCTAACCTACTGAATGAACATCATAGCTTAGTTTCGCCTACCTTAAACGTGCTCAGACACTTTCATTAGCCTACAGTTGGTCAAAATCATCTAACACAAAGCCTGTTTTATAATGAAGTGTTTATTTAATGAATGCTATACTAAAAGTGAAAATCAGAATGGTTGCATGGGTTCAGAATGCTTATAAGTGTAGTGGTTGTTTAAGCTTGTGATTGTCTGGCTGACTGGGAGCTGCAGCTGCTGCCACAGCCCAGCATCTTCTGCCTGTATATTTGAATATCCCTGTCCAAAAGATACATTTTACCTTCTTAAATGTGACCATTGATCGGGAGGAAATCATTTAATACACCTAACCTACTGAACATCATAGCTTAGTTTCGCCTTTTTGTTGCATAATTTATGGGGGAAAAAAACCAATGTAAAGCACATTATCTGTGCATTTTCCTTCTGGGAAATTCTAATGAGAACCAGGTTAGACTTTCTCCCTATATCCTCAATGTCTTTTTTTCTTCTGTATTTTCATCTTTTTGTCTCTCTGTGCCACATTCTGGATAGTTTTTTTTCTGTTTCTTTTTTTCCATTTTCCAATTCACTCATTTTCTCTTCTGTTATCACACATGGCTATCAGATTTTAATTTTCATCATTTATATTTTTCGTTTCTAGCACTTATTTTTTTTTAATTATCTGTGTCACTTTTTGTGACTCCCTGTTCCCTGAAGATATTTTCAAGCTTGTCATTTATTTCATTAAGCACTCACAGTTATTTTGATAACTGTAATATCTAAAGTCTCTCTAGAGCTCTTTCTGCTTATTATTTGTGCTGGTTCTTACTTATGTTGCCTTGTTTCCTGCGGGCCTCATTAATTTTCACTGCTGCTTGTCATTGACCCTGGACATGGTGAGAGCCAACTTTATGATCTAGGCTGAATATGCCCTTCTTCAAAGATGCTTTGTATTTTCTTCTGCCAGGCACCTGAGGACACTGTCTTTACAAAGCACCTTCCACAGACTTATGGTTGAGTTTCCCTGGCGCCCTCAAGCTGCTAGTACCTAAGGTCCAGATCTTCTCAAGGTCCAGATCTTCTCAATGTCCAATCTGCGATCACACACGCTTAGATACAGGCTCTTTTTGTCCTTTTTCTTCTCCCGCTCTGTTCTGTACTACAGCATCTTTTTCTTTAGTTCTTGGAAGCTGATGGGGGTGGGGCAGGATTTAGTTCTGTGTTACCCTGACTATAGGGTTTAGCCATTGGGGTACCCCTTTAGTGTGTAAGACTTCCCACAATGACCTTGATTAATGCTGGTTGAGGAAACAAAGGCTCAAGGGTAAGGTGTTAGCATATGTCCTTACTGCAAAAGTGGCCAGATGCTCCTAAAAAAGACAAAAGGTGGGCTTCCCTGGTGGCGCAGTGGTTGAGAGTCTGCCTGCCGGTTCAGGGGACACGGGTTTGTGCCGCGATCCAGGAGGATCCCGCATGCCGCGGAGCGGCTGGGCCCATGAGCCATGGCCGCTGAGCCTGCGCGTCCGGAGCCCGTGCTCCGCAACGGGAGAGGCCACAACAGTTAGAGTCCCGTATACCGCAAAAAAAAAAAAACAAAAAAAACAAAAAAGACAAAAGGCACAATTCATGGACAAGCCACACACTTATTGCTTAAATATTTTCTATACCATAATTTTATACTTTTAAATACTACTTAACTTCTGATTATACACATTCACTACTGACATGGCATGACATTAGGTTAGTGATAAAGCCATGAAAATTATACAGGATTCAATCAAATAATTTATAAGAGTTGTGGCCCTGCCAGAGAGGAAGACTATGAATACAATTAAGAATAAAATCAAGCAGGAAGTAGACTAGCAAATCAAGTGTATGGAATTGCAAACTCAATTCAAATAGCAAAATCAGTTAATGAATAACCTGACCATTTATTCGAGACTATTCCATTTGTAGGGAATGAAATATTTAAATGGGCTCACCTGTCTTAAACTTCAGGAGCATTCAACCTCATTGCCAGCCCCCAGAACTCCATCAGAATAAGCAGGTCAGCTTATTGCCGCTTACCACTGAGATGGTAAAGCCAGTTCTTGCTTGGGTTGGTATAATTATTTCCTTAGAACAGGGGTTCTCAAGCCTGGCTGCATATTACCATCACCGGACTTCTTTGAAAAACAAATTATCCCCAGAGATTCTGAGTTAAATGGGTTAGGTTGGCTTTAGTCATTTTTTTTTTTTTTAAAGAACACTAAGTGATTTTTCATGTGTAGTCAGGATTGAGAACCTCTTCCTTATTAGGTAAGCATATCTTATAACCCTTAAATGCTTAGCATTATATATATTTAAAAATGCATTCTATTAAAATTTTGCATTGCATGTGAGAATAAGCTCTGTATATGGTTAGTATTTAAAGATTTCATTAATGTTTAAGAGAATTTGATATTTAATTGACTAGCCTTGTGATTCTTAATTAAAACGTGTAATTAGTTTTAGGATTTGGGATTTTAAAATTGAAATGTACTAAGTTAATTTGGCTAAATTTATAGATAGAATTGGACTATTAAATGTACTTGAAAGAGACCATATTTATGGGTAATTGACTAGATTTATTAGGATTAATAACCGAGGAATGCTTTTTTTGTTAGGCTTTTGAAGTTTTTAAAAAGAAAATCCCACATATTAAAATTTAAAATGCAGTTTGAAATGTTTAGGGGGTTTAATTATCTAATTTCATAAATGAGACCATATGTTAATCAGATCGTCCCTTGAAGATGATTAAAAAATATATTTTTGGCTGTAAATAGATAATGAGATTTGTAGGTTCAATTTAAGTACGTAAGAAATACTAGAATTTTTAATTTATAACTTTAGTTAGTTGAATATTATTTTCAAAGTAGTCACAGATGGTCTTTTAAGACCATCTTTTAATGGTGTGTTTAAGAACCATTCTCATGAATACCAAAAACCTACTTTGACACTTGCCTGGTTCTTGTGATTTTTCCTTTTCCCTTCCAAAACTAAAATATTTTTTTTCTCTCTTTTTGAAAGTGACACACAATTCAGAATGCAAAAAGTTGTAAGGAATGAAGTGAAACTCACATTCACCGCACCCTGATTGCAGTTGTTAGCATTTTGAAGTATCCTGCCCAGTAACTGGTTGTCTCACTGATCTATGTCTCTCTAGCTCTGTCATCTATTTAATATTTCATTGAGTAAATGGGATATTACATGTGCTGTTTTATAATATTCTTTTTCCTTCGGTCTCTTTTGGACATAATGTCCTTATAGATGCAATCTATAAGGATTGCATCGTATTCCACTATGATTTACCATCATTTATATGAGCAATATACCCAATTTATAATTTATTTCCAAACTTTTCTATTATAAGCATGACTATGAGGAACATACTTGATTTTTTTTTTTTTTTTTTTTTTTACATTTAGGCACTTGTGCGATTATTTCCAAGGCTTCATTTCTAGAAGTGGAAATGGCTGTTTATGAGTTATGAATTTTTAGAATTCAGAGAAATAAACCTCTTCTTTTGATGGCAGTTAGGCATTTCAGATCATTGAAACCTTTTCCTCCTGTTGAGATGAGTTGGTGGCTGTACTGTAGTTCTCATTGAGACTGCCTTAATAGTAAGAGTTTGGAGGCCTGGGTCGAAATCCTAACCTTAACGTTGTCTATCTTTGCTATTTTAATTGTCACTTAAATTTTCAATTTTCTCCTTTCATAAGGAGAAGATAATAAAATTTACCTTAAACCAATTTTGGAAGAGGACAGTTTTGTAAAAGGAGCTAGAATGGAGCCTAATACACAGTAAAGCTCAGTGTATATTTATTTTCTCACTACTTGAACCTGAGAAGGTGGAATTCAGTTAATTCGTCCTAGTTCCATGACTGTTTCCATTGCAGAAGAGATTGGGATGTAATTAACTTTTCTGTTCTTGCTTGAGACTTCATTCTCATATCTCTCTTTCTGGGTAGCTGATATTTAATAAGATTTTGAATAAAATGAAATACCCTGTTTACAAAAGAAGCTTCTTAACGTGTTTTTTCAGGACTGAAATATATTTTTGCAATGTTAATAAAACTTCCTTTGCAAAGATAACTAGTAAGACCATTTCAAATAGTTACAATAGTGTCTCCTTTCCTACACGTATCATAAAACTGAAATGGGCGGATGTAACCACAGGGAAAATAAAATCTTGGAAAACACTTTAGAGTTCTGAATATTACACAAAGAGGCACTTGGGCTAAGATATAAAGTTAAGTATTAGCTTGGAGTATATGAGACGAGGAAGAAATGGATTGATTACAGGCAGAAACACTGTGCTTTGTTGAGTTTGAGTTGGTGCAACTTAGTGAAAAGAGTTTTTCCTCTGAATGGATAACTTTGTATAAATTGCAGTTGTACATGGGATCCTACAATCTCTAAATATCACCTGGGAAGCAAGTTTAGAGACCATATAACCCAACCCCTTTATTTTATAAACGAGCAAAATGAGACTCGGGGAGGTTCTGATGTATTTGAAGGTTTATGGAGAAACTCGCGTTTTTGTTAGAATGAATTGCAGACATCAACTTCATTTTACACAAAGGGAAGCATGCCTGGAGAATCTGGTCATTAGAAGACACACATTTCTTTAACTGCTAAGTTGCAGTGACTGTTGTCCTTAGGGACTCAGCTGCTGGCCCTCTCTGGTTGTCCATGTAAAAGATGACCCATTCATTCAGCTCAGTTATCCACAAGGTGCAAGCCCAGGCATTTTCGAAGAGCTACCCCCTCCCCTGCAAATAGTTCTGAGCGCACACCCTAGTAAAATGCAGCAAACGTAAGAGAAAAACTCAATGTGATCAAATATCAGAGAGCAAGAATGATCTGTAATTCACTAGCTGTGTATAAATAAATGTTCGTAAGTCTCCTTTTTCTCTCCCCTGCACTTTTCAAAGAAAAGATGCACATCCAAGTTGAGACGTTGTTGAATTTACAGAGGATAGACGAAGACATCCATTTAAAATTCTGCTCTTTTTCTCTACGGAGGTTGGAGGTTTCTGGTGAGCCCTCCCAATTGCCCGGGCTAGCAAACCCTAACGGGGCGTGTGGCATCACAGAACAGTAACTTATTTCAAACTCCAGGTGTGTATGCAGTACCAGTGTTGGGCCTTAAGAAAATTTATTACAGATGTCTGGAATTGAAGACTGTTGACTAGGTGCAAACATTACCTCATCCTCCACTTGACACTAGCACAGTTGTGGGGGAGATTATAAAGGTAAATACAAATGTGCTAAAATGTAAATGTGGGCTATTTCTTTAGCAAATTGGGTTTTCTTGTTATAGCCATCTCAGTGTTTTATGAGTCAGATAATAGAAATCCTGAAATTAGGGACAGATTTACAGCTTGTTAGGGGAAGTTTCCATTAATCCCTTGAATATTTGACACTCATGGTCTCTTTCATGGACTTAGTGAGAATAGCTTCTTCTAATGTCATGTCTCTTTTAGTTTTCAGAGCCTCTGTAAATTTTGATGACAGACAAGACTGTCTATAGGGAGATCTAAAGCAATGGCAGTAGTGGGTGCACCAGGGCAGTTAACACAGACTGGTGTTTCTATCATTGTGTTCATGTCATGTTTTCCCATCCTAATAGTGGGTCCCTACATGGTAAGCATCATATTGTAATTATTTTAGAGGGCCAGGGGCACTGAGGACAATGGATACCGTTTGATGATTATGAGCAACAGAAAGTGGCTGAAGGTAACTAAGCAATCTGACCTTATTGTCATACTACATAGGTTGGAAAATGACATGCAGATTTGATCTGTACAGCTAAAGCAAAGAGGATTTAAAAAGAAATATTTATGGACGAGGGAGCTCCTTGGAATATTTGGATCATTTTGGACTCGTAGACTTAACATGTTTGGAATAGGTTACTAAGCAGCCTTTTTAAAGGGCTGGGCAGGGAGAGCCTATTTTGGCCAATGAAACTCCCTGAAATGTGCCTGTAGAAGCATCTGGTAATAAAAGAATTGATTAACCATCAAATCCTTATAGAAGACAGCCAACAACATGCTCGTGATGGTCTCTAATGCCCAGCTTTTGCTTTGAAGCCATTGAAACCTTCTCCTGTCTCTCTTTCAAGATCAGTGGAATCAAGTTCCCTAAATGTGTTGCTTGACTATTGGGGTCAAGTGCAGATTCAGTCATCAGGAGTTAAGTGGCTCTTGAAAGGGCTCCCATATTCTTGCTAATCTCTCTGTGATAACCCAGGATGTGCATGCTTGTTTTTGTCGAGACCCCAGCCCAGAAACCCAAGCACATTTTTGTAGCTTTCTGTCAATTACATGGGTTAGGACGAATAGGTTTTGGTCCACTAGAATAGTAATTGCAGAAGTGCACTCTAAATTCAATTCTGCGATGTTGGGATTTGCGTTGCCTGGTGTTGATCGTCGCTTCCACTGTTCTGACATTTATGGCTGTGTTTCATCTTGGAAACAATGTGCGGTTGTAACTGGGAGTTGGCAGGTGCGAGAAAAGAGTAAGTGAAGCTTTATTGGCATTGTTTTATTCCTCAAGATT
This sequence comes from Phocoena sinus, assembly GCF_008692025.1. Classification (NCBI taxonomy): domain Eukaryota; kingdom Metazoa; phylum Chordata; class Mammalia; order Artiodactyla; family Phocoenidae; genus Phocoena; species Phocoena sinus. Next base: position 67,660,893 of record NC_045768.1, read on the forward strand.
CCTTTCAGAAGGTGAAATAAGAAATATTGACGAAATTGGGAGAACTGGCCTGTTAAAGCCTGTTAAATGTGTGACCTGATTCTGAGTTCATATGTTACTTACTTGCTGTTGCCATTGCTGTGGTGAAACGTTTAACATTAGGTTTCAAATATTTACCTCAATAATTATTCTTTCCCGCAATGAACAGTAACCAGAATAAGAGATCAGATGGCCCCTAAGTGAATATACTGTAAGTTTCCCTAGGGATTATTACACTGATGTGAAAAATCATGTGTTCACACCAACCCATGTGTTATGAGTTATGTAATTCTTTTATACAAAGTCCCTAATCAGTCTTTTAAAAATCAATTTATTGGAGGAGATGGCCAAGAGTACCATCATTTTAAAGTGAAATCTCTGACTTCACCTGCCAAGAAGAGCCAATGTGATATTAAGGTCTGTTAACGATTTAAGTTTTCTTTGGCTGAAGTGAGCTTGAGTGTGATACTGCTTTCAATTATCAGTGAGACCTTTGCCTTTTTTCAGAGGAAGAGAATATACATAGAAAATATATGTTGGAATAATGATTTTAGTTTTTATTATAAATTATTTTTATACTTTATGTGCATATTGTAAAAAAGTTTCATCTTGGTCTACTTCAGTGTTTCTCAACTTTTAAAAAGTTATTGCCCCGATCAAGCTTATTTTTAGATATTTTTTTGTTCCAAATTGTTCTCCCTCACCCTCTGCATGAAATTAATACTAAGAATAAGAAGATTTTATTGGGTAGGGTTTTTCACACACTCCCAAGACCCAGTTTTCACCCTCTTGGGAGTGATATGGCCCTCACTGAAAATGCATGGCTTATTTTAAATGAACATATATATATATATATATATATATATATATATAGTGAACTAATTTTTAAAAATTTCTTTTTAAATGAAACAACTTATGTTTAGTGCAGAAAAATCAGAATACAAAGCAAAGAGAACATAAAACACTCATAATCCCACCTACTGAGACACAGTCAATGATTACTCTTTGATATACATATTTGCAAATCCTTGTCTTGATATGTTGTGTTTAGTATTTTAGACAAATGAAAACATAGATTACATGATATGTAATGTTTTGTAACTTGCTTTGTTAATTTAATAATATTTGATGCACATTTTTTTCAGGACAAAAATAGACTTGTACAACATCATTTTTACTGACTGAATGTTTCATTGCTTTGTCAAAAAATTTTTAACCCTATTATTTGATATCTTGGTTGTTTTAGAAATCATTGCATTGATTCAGAATCATTTAGGGAGCCCAGAAATAAACCCACCCACCTACGGTCAATTAATCTTCAACAGAGGCAAGAATATACAGTGGAGAAAAGACAGTCTCTTCAGCAGATGGTGTTGGGAAAGCTGGACGGCCGAATGTAAATCAATGAAGTTAGAACACTGTCTTACACCATACACAAAAATAAACTCAAAATGGCTTAAAGACTTAAATATAAGACATGACACCATAAAACTCCTAGAAGAAAACATAGGCCAAACATTCTCTGACATAAATCATAGCAACATTGTCTTAGGTCACTCTCCCAAGGCAAAAGAAATAAAAGCAAAAATAAACAAATGTGACCTAATCAAACTTATAAGCTTTTGCAGAGCAAAGGAAACCGTAAACAAAATGAAAAGACAACTTACCAACTTGGGGAGAGTATTTGCAAATGAGGCGACCAATCAGGGCTTAATTTCCAAAATATACAAACAGCACATACAACTCAATAACACACAAAAAACAATCCAATAAGAAATAGGCAGGGGCTTCCCTGGTGGCGCAGTGGTTGAGAATCTGCCTGCGAATGCAGGGGACACGGGTTCGAGCCCTGGTCTGGGAAGATCCCGCATGCCGCGGAGCAACTGGGCCCGTGAGCCACAATTACTGAGCCTGCGCGTCTGGAGCCTGTGCTCCACAGAGAAGAGAGGCAACGATAGTGAGAGGCCCACGCACGGCGATGAAGAGTGGACCCCGCTTGCCACAACTAGAGAAAGCCCTCCCACAGAAACGAAGACCCAACACAGCCATAAATAAATTAATTAATTAAAAAAAAAAAAAAAAAAAAAAAACAGCATGAGTCACTTTTAAAAAAAAAAAAAAAAAAAAAAAGAAATAGGCAGAAGACTTAAACAGACATTTCTACAAAGAAGACATACAAATGGCCAGTAGGCACATGAAAAGATGTTCAGCTTTACTAATTATTAGAGAAATGCAAATCAAAACTACAATGAGCTATCACCTCACACCAGTCAGAATGGCTGTCATTAAAATATCTACAAATAATAAATGCTGGAGAGGATATGGAGGAAAGAAAACCCTCCTACATTGTTGGTGGGAATCTAAATTGGTGCAGCCACTGTGGAAACAGTATGGAGGTTCCTTCAAAAACTAAAAATAGAGTTGCCGTATGATCCGGCAATCCCACTCCTGGGCATATATCTGGAGAAAACTCTAATTTGAAAAGATGCACCCCAGTGTTCATAGCAGTACTATTTACAGTAGCCAAGACGTGGAAGCAATCTAAATGTCCATTGACAGAGGAATGGATAAAGAAGATGTGGTGTGTGTATACATACATATATATGTATATGTATGTAGGTACACATACACACAATGGAATATTACTCAGCCATAAAAAAGAATGAAATAATGCCATTTGCAGCAACATGGATGGACCTAGAGATTATCATACTAAGTGAAGTAAGTCAGATAGAGAAAGATAAATATCCTGTGATATCACTTATATATGGAATCTAAAAATATGATACAAATGAACTTATTTACAAAACAGAAACAGACTCAGAGACATAGAAAACAAAGTTATGGTTACCAAAGGGAAAGGGGGGAGGGATAAATTAGCAGTTTGGGATTAGCAGATACAAACTGCTATATATAAAATAGGTAACAAGGTCCCTACTGTATAGCACAGGGAACTATATTCAATATCCTCTAATAAACCATAATGGGAAAGAATATGAAATAGAATATATACATTATATATATAATATATATATAGCTGAACCATTTTGCTGTACACCAGAAACTAACACAACATTGTAAGTCGACAATACTTAAATTAAAAAAAAAGTCATTGTACTTTCCTTGTAACTAAAACTTTTTGCACATTAATTCCTTAAAATTTTTGAGAAGCAGGATTAAAATCCATGCACACTTTAAAGCCTTTATCAACAATCTTGCACCACTTTACCTTCCCATTCCCAGGCATTAATTGAGGGCGTCCACTTTCCTGCAGCTTAACTAACAATAAGTTATTATCACTTTAAAAAATATTTGCCTCTCTGATAAGTAAAACGCTTGAGTTAGTAGGTATTCGTTTATTTCTAGAAAGAGTAGTCTTTTTTTCTGTCTGTTTCTTGGCCATTTGCATTTTGTTTAGTCTTCTTCTAACTTAAAAAATGAGCATCTAATTTTTTCTGTAGCATGCAAATGTACAAGGCCAGTGTAAAAAAACTTCTTATTGTGAGAACAAGCAGATCCTGAATATAAGTTCACATTAAGGCAAAGCAGTTATTTGTATTTAAGACAGATATATCAAATAAGAAGTAAGATTATTTAAACAGAACCTTCTTTGGGATGGCAGAGGATTAGGGAGACCAAGCAAGAATTATTTTCAGATTTAGGGCTTATTAAAATAAGTAATCTTTCTCAAAGGAGAAAGCATCTTATAAGTTGCTAACATGGCACAGAGAAATTATGTTCTGTCATATGTCTGTAAGTTTACTTTTTATGTGACAGGCTTGACTTTTTGAATAGTTAGAGGAATAGCTCTTTTATCGGGGTGATTTTGTAGATTACCACTTACTTATATGGTTTAATCCACATTATTGATCCTCAGAAGTTTACACTATCATTGAGATGTTTGGACTCCTCTCATTCTGTTTTTATTCAATTTGTTGACTCAATGAATTTCATCAATTTACTGCCGCAAAATAGTAACTATATTATGACTCTCAGTGGCCATGAACTATTACTTCACAAGAGGAGCCTCAAGATCCTTGATTCTTTTCATATTTTTCAAGGTAGATTTATGTACCATTGCACACATTTTATTGGCCTCATCTTGAGTTGAGCTCATAACTTCCTGGGTGTCACAACGAATCATTAAGTCCTGTTTTCAACAACAAAACCCAGAAAGCCAGATTTTTTTTTTTAACATCTTTATTGGAATATAATTGCTTTACAATGGTGTGTTAGTTTCTGCTGTATAACAAAGTGAATCAGCTATACATATACACATATCCCCATATCCCCTCCCTCTTGCGTCTCCTTCCTACCCTCCCTATCCCACCCCTCTAGGTGGTCACAAAGCATCGAGCTGATCTCCCTGTGCTCTGCGGCTGCTTCCCACTAGCTGTCTATTTTCCGTTTGGTAGTGTATATATGTCCATGCCACTCTCTTACTTCGTCCCAGCTTACCCTTCCCCCTCCCCATGTCCTCAAGTCTGTTCTCTATGTCTTTATTCCTGTCCTGCCTCTAGGTTCTTCAGAACCATTTTTTTTAGATTCCATATATATGTGTTAGCATACGGTATTTGTTTTTCTCTGTCTGACTTCATTCTGTATGACAGACTGTAAGTTCATCCACCTCACTACAAATAACTCAATTTCATTAAGCCAGATGATTTTTAATGAAATGTTGAGAAATGATTATTACCATTGTTTATTTCTAAGCTGAGCCATGTCTCTGGATAATATTGTTTCACTTTTGAAATGACATTTTTTCAAAGGACTGATGATTGTATTATTTCTACCCAAAACTATGACAGCTGTTCTCTGCTCTTTGGCATATGAGAACTTAACTGCTACACCATCTTTAACTGGTACAAAGCCCGTAGGTAGAAAGATGCATGCCCTTTATGTATGGTTAGAATCCTTTTATCAAAAATCTCAGTAACAAAGTGTATGATAAGACATTAAAAGCAAGGAAACATTAACTTTTAATAGAAAATCCTAAATATTTACTTAGTTTCATTAAACATTTTGCCAAGACTTGGTTCTAGATTATATAGCAGCGATAACAACAAATACACACACACACACACACACACACACACACACACACGCAAAGGGTATGTGAAATTCACACATAGACATGTGTTACTCTGTCCTAGATACTGTGCTAGGAGTTAGTTGAGTACATTTTATCCTCACAAAAATATTGTGACCCATATTTAAAATGGGGAAACCAAAGTTCAGAGAGGGTTTATACCTTTCCAGCTCAACCTACATACTGTGTGACTGGTCTGGAAGCCGTGTTGCTGTTATCGCAACCCTCTGCCTTTTCCATGACCATCTATGTAAACATATAGACATACAACATTCTTATAAAAGCAATGGTTAACATTAGATGGTTATATATACAGGCAGGTGGGTCTGAGAATTGCCTGGTAAAGAGTTTCTAAGCCTCTGGTGGGTTCAGGGACACTGGCGTGACCGCTGCAGAAGTCAGCTCAACTACTTTTGAGATCTCCGTCCCAAATACCTTAACCTTTTCTCAGACGTGGACAAGCCATGTCTTCTAAGGGGTGAATGGTTATGGTATAGCTCACATCTCCCAGATTCCCTCCCTCAATGGCCCCTGTTTGAGTCACTCAAATTTCCTACTGCATTGCCCACGACCCATAAGGGAGAAGAAAGATAGCAACCTGAAAGTATTTGATTTCACGAGTAAAATTTCAGTCTTGTATGAGAGCTGGGAAAGTGTTCCATCACCTTCTGAGTTTTGCAGTTGTCTTTTTTTTTTTTCCCCCATACACATGCATACTTGTGTGACTTCTGCTAGCTAGCTTCACATTCTACAGCAGTTTGAACCTGGGTTTTATTGGAAGGGAAGAAAACTTTATACTCATTAAGTACTTCTCCTTTGTCAGAGGCTTGCATATTCGGGTCCTGCTCGGATTTCATGGTGAGACTCTTTCACAGGCTTTGTTTGCCTTTCATGTAACTTTTTTTACTAAATAAAATTCAGCCAACTCATGAGGTTTTCTTGCTTACCTTGGAGGAGCTTCCTTGGGAACATGGACAGCCCTCTTCATCCCCGATACCCTGTGTCACCTCCTTGCTCTCCTCCCCCTGCCATTTCTATCCTTTGGAATGGAGACCCCCAAACACCAAGGGCTCTAGATTGACCTCTCTTCCCAGGAGAGGCCCAGGATGTGTGTTGCCTCTCCCTGCCCACCTTCCATCCCACCTAACATGTTTATTCTCGCCCCTTCTTTGATATAAGACCCTGCTTGCTCACAGGACATACAGAGTGGTCACAGAAAGCAGTGACAAAGCCTCCTTTCCTGCACCCTTGTTCCAGGTTATTCTTCCCTGGTTATATACCAGACCCCTGTTGAGGATAGGTTGATGAGAGAGCAGAGGTAAAGGCAGGAGTGGGTACCTTTCTAGGGGCCAGCATCCTGGGAAGGTTTATCCCTTCCTGCTGTGTTACCTGCACATGTCATTCATTTTAGAAGTGGGTGCCTTCTAATATTTTGTTGCTTGTAAAATATATTTAGTGCCATTCATAGTGTTTAATCCCAGCTATCCTTTTTTTTAATTGATCTAAAAATTTTGATGAATGATTTTTCAGTATTTCTGAAAACTACTTTTGTACTTGGTCTCTTTAACTTGTAGGAAGTAAATAGTACTCTCCAACCTCTTACAGTTGGAGAACTGGCAGGTCATACAACTAGGGAGTGAAGGCAAGACGAAAACCCAGGTTTGTGAAATTCCAAAAATCATACTTGGTATGTTATCCATGCTGCCCTCCCACATGATACGTGGCCCATTACTGAATTTGAAAATCAAACTGAATGGAAAATAGCAAATGTGGAGAGAGGAATATTCATCTATTTAAATTGATATGTGATGTTAAGTTTACTAAAGTGAATAGCCAACTTATGGTTTATAAATAACATGATATATCCTAATACTGTATTCAAAAGATGGCAGAGGCAAGTAATACATTCTTACCAGCATGGGATTTATTTCTCTAGGGCTTTACATAGCAGCTCTTCATGGAAAGGAAGAAACATCATAAAAATGCTGGTAGGTTATCTCGTTGGGTGGAGTTGTAAGAATGATGAAATCATGCAGAAGGGTGTGGCACATATCTGGCCTTTTATGAAGTTAGGGGAAAGTGTGACATTCATTTCTATTCAGTATGTTAAGTTACATATTTTGTCATGAATTTTTCTCTCTTTCACTTTAAAGATTTTTACTCCACTTGTGTTTTCTAAGAATAAATGGGTACACCCAAATATGCTGATGGGAGTAATGACTGAAGTTCATGCCTTTCAGATTGTCCATAAAAAATATAATAGGAGCCTGTCACAGGTCACAGAGTTCTAGTCAAACATAAATTCTTTGGCTGTTGGAAATGTGTTTACATTCATGTCTGTTGGTCATACATTTCCATTTTGGGGCAACCTGTTCCAATATAATAAAAGTGACAAGATTCCATCAGTGTCAGCAATCTCAACTTGCTCACCATTAGCCTTTCAGTCACTTTGCTTGCAGGAATCACATAGTTATGCTTATTAATGGTGGGAAGTTAGGGAGTGGTTGATCCCTGAAGTTTTTCTAAATCAGTGTGCTGTTTGGATCATCGCTCCTACGAATGAAATTGACTGTCACATTCTGCAAATTTCTGTTTGTTTTCTGTAGCATTTTCAAATTTCTTACTGTCCTAAACTTCATGACAGAAACTGTGCACCCACATCTTATGGGATTTAGATATGCTTCTGTTGAAGAATAGTTGAGTCTAAGATCTTCCTTAAAGTGTGGACCTTCATATCAGTAGGAATATACTTCCTTGTCTTGCTTACATTTGTCTATTTTATTGAGAGATCAGAGAGGTCTTTAGAAACCAACGTATGTTTGGATGAGCTGTATTTTGGTTTCCATTTTTAGACCTACAGTGATACTTTGCTGTATTTTCTGTCATTACAGATTATTTCTCCATCTTGGCAGAAATGCCTTAATTTGTTTGGTCATTCTCTGTGATTGGCAGGAGTGATACTCAAAATATTTAGCAACTGGTTCGTCAAAGGCACTGACCAATCCGAACAGCTACTCTGGCCCTATACAAGGGACACTGGCTATAAACAGCTGTGGTAGCTGGGTCCATGCACAAGGTTTGAGTGTTTCTGGTTGGGGAAGTTTTTGGAGCATCTGTCTCAAATAACTTTTTGTTTTTTACTTATTGTGCAGTCAGTATCATAGATCACAGAAAATGTTGACAGAGAACGCATTGCAATTATTCTTTAAGATGACACTGATGAAAAAGTAATTAGGAATTCGCTTTTATGTCATATTCATGTGGACCTGTAATAATTAGATGGCTCAGTGCAGTTCATAAATGCATTTACTAGGTTTTTGGTGTATCCAGTTCTACTTTGTTTCACCTTTCTTCTGTGAGTGCAACAAACTTGACAAATACTAATTCCCAGGTGTACATAATGTATGAGTGTTAACTACCCCATATTTAAGATAAAGTTAACAGAACAGGGAGATTAAATCTGAATGCTATCAGATTAGTGGTAAATTTAGGGTCAGGGTTCAAAAGAGATAGTTCATTTACAGTTGTGATTTTTCATGTTCCTCTGATGTCCGGGCATGAGCTCTTCTAGGTAGGCAGAAATGTTTGTTTAAACCCTTTACAGTGATATATTAAAATGGCTACATCAGTATTGTCTGTATGCATGCGAAATCCTTGAGAGATTACAGCAATTAAAAAGGAAATAGATGAGACCTCGCCCTTCACAGGACCAAAATTCCCTTTAGCTGAATTCACGCTTGGAGAAAGAGATTAACCATTTTTAAAGAGGAATGTCATCTGTTTATGTTTATTTCTTTTTCTCTCCTGGAGATCCTTTCTCACAGTGAGAATGGGGTCTGTAGCACTGCCTAGGGAATCTCAAGCTTTTCTCCCTCCATTTTCTTTCTTAACAGAGAAGGGGAGACAGAAATTAAGGTCCAGCAGCATCTATTCTTTTAGCTACACTTTGCACTGGTACTTACATCTACCCTTTCTTGCTTAAGCTACATCTTTCCAATTTTTTTTTTTTTTCCTGAAGGGTAAAAAGAGGAGATGAGAAACACCATGATCGCTTCATTCCCTTTTAAGTCTGATCAAGGCATGGGGAATCATATTTCTGATGGGAAATAGGAAGATATTCTTTGAATATCTGCTTTGGCCTGATAGATGCTACTAAACAAGAGTGCTTCGTTATCTCTGCTGGCAAAACAAGGGCAGGCAGTAAAATGCAAAACAGGGAGGTTGGAGAGAAGAGTTATAATGAACCCAAAGACTCAATAGGGAGGAATTTGTATTTTTTGGAGAAAAGAGAGCTAAGTGCTTAACTATTACAGTATGGCAGAGTCACAAAGCCCTTTTATTTTAGATTAGTTGGGAAGAGTTTGGTCTGCAGTTTTGAAAAGACTCGAGTAAAATTTTAAGTAACTTTAGTTTTATTAATGTGAAGATGAATTTGTTTTAATTCTAACTTTTTATTCTGCTAATTCCTTATTAAGTTGTTTCTTTGCAGAAGGTATTAAAAAAATCTTGCCAAGGTTGCTTTACTTAGTAGAAGAGATACATTTATAGTTAGTGGTATCTGTATAATAGGAGTTAGAGTGCTAAATACTTAAACTCTGTTATCTATGGCATAGTAGATAAAAGCGCTGGTTCTGCAATCAGATGATCCAGGTTTAAACCCTAGCTCTCCATCTGCTGGACTTGGGCACTGACTTAACCAAGCATTAATTAATACTTCAGTGTTCTCAAGTCTAAAATGACACAGAATGTGTAGCTAAGCCAATGGGCTGGGATGAGGACGAAAGTAATGTAAGTGCCTCAGAATAGTGTCCAGTCCAAAGTAAGTACTCTGTAAATGTGAATTGTTACCACCGAGTAAACACCAGTCTTTTTATACTGCTAATATGTGTATCACTCCCTTTCTCATGGGTAAACTTGAGGCTCATCTCTATTAAATGATCATGTTGTAAATTACCAGGGTCCAAAGCGTGTTTTTCATTTTTTTTTTTTTTTTTAAAACAAACTCTTTTGCAGTCTTCCCATTGTGCCCAGTCCCACCTCCACGCGCCCGCCCCCACGCCCCCGCCCAGTGCGCCTTCAGGACTGGACCCGGCATCAGCACTGGCACCGTGTTCACTGGGAGGATGAGTACAGGAATTCTTTGCTTGATTGCTCTTACCTTTCCTGGCACACAAGCCACGATGTCAGACAAGATGGGTTTGGGGATAGCGGAGACCCTTTTAGTATTAGGCGAAGATGATACTGATTACGCCACGATGTTATTTTCAGTGAAAGTAACTCCCTCTTTTGTTACTGGTTCAGAACGAGCAGGGAGGTAAAGATTAAATGCAGGAATCATTGAGCAAGGCCAAGTTAATTCTTGGAGAACGCTACAACACGCTGCCCCATAGTTCTGAAAGGTCATCACAGTGCTACTTAATATTCTTCATGTACTGGGTATTGTTTTCCATATGGAATCCCCAAGTGCTTTCAGCAGCTCGCTTGTTAGCTGCTGACAGCTTTTCACCCAGCGTTTTCTATTCCTTCCCCCCGCCTCCCCCGCCCCATCTCCTCTGCTTTATCCAGATTCTAGATCTTTGCGCTCCACATCTCTTTCCCTGTACTCCCTTCTCACCACCACCACCCCCCTGTTGCATTTTTTATGGTAAATAAAATAATTGTGCAGTGTAAGCCCACTGGGGTAACAAGGCATTTGTTTTTGCATAGCTTTTTGGTAACATAAGCCAGAGGAGGATGGTGGATATTCTTTTATTTACAAACAGTCTACACATAATTCCATTTAACTGGAGATAACAGAGTAAGCTGCTTTCTGATTTAACCCCCTTGCTATTTCAGATAAAGAACCTACACAAGCTTTCATTTGAGCAGGCATTTTGCCTAAAAATTGACCCTTTGATAGTGAGCGTCTCAGGGCAATTCTGCATTCCACTGGTGCCATTAGCCTTTAGTATGCGTGTTGCAAAGTAGCATACAGAGTTGGATTTAACCCAATCAGTTTAGCCTCAAGCTGAAACTTGCACCCAGTCTAAGAAGACAATTAAATCAAGCCAATGGGTCTAAAAATAGGTTCCCCAATTAGAATGTGAGGTCTGAGCTTAAGGGCACTTTCTTGCATTTTGATATTAACTGTAACAAATTAGGGTGTTGGTTACAATTTTATAGGGCCCAAATATCTTGTTGAATAAAGAATGGACTGACATTGGTTGTGATAAAGAGTTATTGTGTCATAGATGGACGAGGGAATACATATGTATCATATTAGAATTGAGAACATTTGTCCCTCTTCAATACTCTAGCCAGGAAATTAATTCATTGGGAATCTTATTTACACAGCTGTTGGTAATGTTTATTACTTGTTAATTCTATGTAAATGGCTCTACTTTTTTTTAAGACAAGTATCTATTTGAAAAGAAAAATGTTTCTCAGCAGAGTCCTCAGCACGGGGATGCCCGTGTGTCACCGAGCTTTGTAAACAAGTGCTGGCTCTTTTGTTAACACATGACTGTTCTACACCGGAAAAAAAAGTACTAGTACTGATTATAAGAATTCACCGCATTTTCTGTTCTGTGCCTTTTACTGTGTTTTTATTTGCCTGCTCTTCTCCAAAGGTGGCCATTTTGAATTGCTTAGTATATTTCATCATCTGAAAATGTCAATGTACTTATGTAATGAAAATGCCAGTATGTATATGGAATTAGCATAGAGATGATGAAAGCAGTTCAGTATTGATCAATAATCATATTTGATTTGGGCTTTCTACTTCGCTTTCCTCAAACATCCTGCACTTTGATATTTATTGCCACTCACTGAGATGCTGGTCCTGACTAAATAGAAATTGTTTGAGGAAATTTTTTTTAAAAGTGCCAATACTTACCTTTCAGGGGTCTTTTGAAGATCATCCATGTAATACATGCTATAATATATGCTAGCATTTCACAAATGGCAGTTAGTCTTATTTTAAGAAAACAGACTTTTCATAAAGATGGATACCCGTGGAAAAATCCATCTTTCATTCCAGATCTCTTGTCTTTGAGATCCTGATGCTCCAAATTAGCTGCTGCCACCAAATACTGCCCCTCACTGAAAATGCCGTGCTGACAGCTCTGTCTTCATGTTAGCTGGAATGACTGGCATTACTGTATTTTCTGTTCACAAAAATAAAAATACTATTCACCATTAATACAAATTGTGCCATCCTCCATTAATAAAAATTGGACCACTTGGGCACCTCACGTAGTTCTAGCCTTTCTGTTCTTAACAAACTAAAAAAGGTCAATTTAACCCAATAAGTGGAAGCAGACATATATTTGAAGAATATGTATTTAATATATACACATATGCTTACAAACATATGTCCATACATACCTATACTTGTGCAAATTCGAGTACCGTGCCATTTTTTAATGGCAAACAGTGTCTTCACAGAAGGCAGGGAATAGTACTGAAAAATAAAATAGGAAAAGTGACAAAAGATAAAAATAATATGGTTAGCATTCATGTATACAGAAATGATAAGGTTGGGAGCAGAGCTAGGCACACGGGGGAAGACTGAAGAAACACGAGTGGCTTGTTAGCAAAATAACCCCAGGCTTCTGGTCCGTGATACCAAAGAAAATGTAGGAATGGTAATACTCACAGATAAAGCTATATTAATTGAGAGGCTTTTCTGGAGAGAAGAGAAGGAAGTATCTTCTATGTGCTGTGAAGATTTACATGTGATTTCCGTAACATCAGGGTATGTTTAGCTAAGCATCTTTTTTCTTTTAATAATCATCTGATATTACCAGGTCATCTGGGGAAGGAAATGCTTTGGAAAAGGAAGTGGTAATGAGGAAGAAAGTCTTAGGAAGTCAGACTGTGGCATGGGTTGGTGGGTTCCTTATAAGTATTTAATTTCCTGTCTGGGAGGTGGGTTTCTGACTTTGTGTCTTACAAGTGAAGTGACCTGTCAAGCTATTTGCTGTGACGTCTGCTGCTTTCCTGCCTGTTTTATCTCCTGGATGCCTAGAATAATATGTGAGGAGACAACAGAAAGCAAGCATATGTTCAATACAAAGGCTCTGTGAAATCTGTGAGCCTGCTGTGCATCAAGCCGATGTAATTCATTTATTTTTTTAAAGCAGTGATGATACACTCTTTCCTCTGGATGACAAATTACAGAGCACATCTGAAAAGCCCTCTCTTTCGGGAAAACATTCTGCCTCTTTTTTGTTCCTTGCATAGCATCTTTATTCTGTATAATGGAAAAAAAAAGAAAAAGAAAAGCAACATTGACTGAATACCCCTAGAAAGAAAAAGAAAATGATAAAAGAACTAGATTTGAATATGTGACTGTAATAGCACAAAGACAATACACATACTGCATACATCACATTAAGCTAGGAGAAGCAATCCTTTTATAGTTTTCCTGCAGCTATCTAAAATATAAATTGTGGCTAAGTCTTGTTGTCTTTTCACTGTGTTGGGACCAGAGACTAGAACTGGTTAAGTCTGTTGTAGCAGAGGTGACAGGCAAAGTTTATTTCTGTAGGATCTAATAGGTTAGCTGCAAATAATGATACCTCTCTAAAAAATACACTAAGAGAATAGTTTTATTTTCCTCAAAGAATACTTCTACGAGTTATTACTAGGATTTTTGTTAGCCATTGTAGATCTTTGTTATACTTGCAATAGGAAAGATTTACCACTGATGCGTTCATATTAGGATATAGTGATACTTGTCTTCAAGCTGCCCAGTGATCTTCATCATCTTTGATTGCGCAGTGTCTTCCCCAGACAACCATTTCAGATATTTTTCCTGTCTCCTAAAAACCCCTTATATCCCTTCCCTCACATGACTATCTCATTCTCAAATAAAAATCAAGGTCTTCCAGACTGACCGCCTCCTCTGCTCTTTTTCGTTAGCTTAACCTTTCTCTCCTAGGACCAGAACCAGAGGAAGGGGAAGGGTGCCTCTCCTCTGAGCCAAGTCCCTTTGGCATCCACAACTTAGATCTTCTTTCTTGCTGCCCCAGGGGTCTTCCTGTGTTCATCATCTTTCTTTGTAGCGTACTTGCTTCCAAACCTTCATACTTCTAGGAATTTATATGTCTTTTTTTAACTTGGGAAAAACATCCATTTGATTCACGTATTCATTCATTATTCATTCAGGCAACATTTGTTGACTACCTATGCATCACTTAGTGTTGGTTGTCTGTAAGCAACAGAAACAGACTTTGGTTACTTTGAACTGAGAAGGACTGTATGGGAAAGATATAAAGTGACCCATAAAATGGGTAGAAAAGTTTAAGGATCTGGTTTTGGAGATGACATAGGCCAGAGCAGTTCGGGAGAATCCAGGTGACAAAGGCTAAAGAAAAATCGCTTCTGGGATGAATCAGGTTTAACCATCCTCAGCCTCTGTATCACTTTTCTCAAAATTTAAATTCCAGGGAGTGACTGTGTGATTGGCTTGGGATACAACCCCATCCCTAGACCTGAGAAGGGTGGGAAATCTGGATTGACAGACTCACTAGGACTGCATCCAGTGGGGGAGGGTTAGTCTCAAGATGCTACTGCTAGGAGAAAGAAAATGGGTACCAGTGAGGCAAAAACAATGGCTAGCCATTATAGCCTACAAAATACCAGGCAGCCAGCATGCTGGTCTTTAGAATAGAAGCACAAATAAAGGAAAATTAACATTTATTAAAAGGAAAATCATATGATAAAAGTGATAGAATTGAATGTGAATTTGTAATAATGGGTTTAAAGATAGATGTTGTGCACATATCATGACACATACAGGAGAAATGGTCCCTACTGAAAGATGAAGGGATACAACTGCCAAAGCATATGAATTGTGGCCCAGTCACACTATCTTGTCCCAATGTGCAAATAAGAGGCTGGAACTGGCCCAAGATAAGACAGTAGTTGTCCTTGAGGAGCTTATAGTCAGTGGCATCTAGGGCAGGAAGAGGTAATGCTAAGAAAATACAGAAAGCTACTAGCATGGAGACACTGAGAAGGTACACCTCATCTAAGGATAGGCTGATTCTGAGGAAGTTTCCAGGAAAAAAAAAAAAGAAAACCAAACCACCTCATCTGGAATTTAAATTGCCTGTGGTAGATGGAGTGGTACAATGGTGGGAAGGGTATTCCTGAAAGAGGGAACAGCAGGAGGAGAGGCAGGGTGACGTGTGTAAAAAGAGCTGCGGAGATTGTGTGGAGAAAGGATTTGAAGGAGTGGTGACTGGAGGTATTGGGCCTGGGCACCATCAACATCTACACAGTAGAGAGGCCAGTAGGATGGGGAGTGGAAAACGCCCGCTGGTTTTGGTAGGTAGGGAGCCAGGGGCGAGCAGTCTGAGTGGAGCAGGGCAGGCCGAAACCAGATGGTAGCGATGGAGGAGAGAATCGGGCCTGAGGATGTTGACAGGAAGTGGAGGCTGCTGTGCGGAGGGTTGTAGCTGAGAGAGTTCTACACTAAAAGGATGAAATCAAGAAAGGAAGAAAGGAAGTCAGAGAGGAGAAGATTGAGGGGGAGAGTGATACTTAAAGATCAGAGAAACAGGAAGGAATGTTGGCCTTCAATAGATGGCTTATCCTCTGATACTGGAGATCAGGACATGAGAATAGGTGTCAGTATATGGGAATCTGTGGGTAGGAGGATGAGGGTGCTGAGGGAGGAGATTACGGAGAGTCTTGACAGGAAACTAGACATACTTTGGAACTAAAAGAAAACCTGAGTTCAAATTCTGGTTCTGCAATATCAAGCTGATGACCTTTGGAAAGTTACTTAACTCCTCTCAGCCTCACTTTCCCCATTTGTAGCATGAAAAGATTAAAGAACTTACCTCAAACGGTTGTGGCAAACTTGAAACACTGACTATTGTCCCTGACACCTAGTAAGTACTTTGTAGTGGTATCCATTATTATTATTATTAGCATAAGTATAATGAACATAGTATGAGTGAGTGACTTCATAATATACGTCATCACATCTTTACGACTGGAGTGTGTAGACTCTAGAGCCATGAGCCCCAGCTCTGCCCACACACTGTATCAGCTTTGTGACCTTGGGGCTGAAAATAGTATCTACCTTATAGGGTTACTGTGGAGATTAAATTAATTCATATGAAACCTTCAGTGAAGATCACATAAGTGGTAACTATTATTAGTGTTTTAATTTTTATTCAAAAGCCCAAACAGCACTCTTCAGTATATATTGTTATCTCTGTTTTATAAGGGAGGGCCTCAAAGTGCAGAAGGGTTAAACGATTTATCCCAAGCCAGATAACTAGCAAATGGCAGGGTTGGACTACAACCCAGATTCCTTGTGTCTCCACATTCTATCCACTCGGCATTACACTGTGACATCTGACTGACTGCCTAGCTTTGACCTTTAGTACCTGTTTATCCATACTCTGAATGGCTTTACGTCACATACTCCGTGAGATCATCTGGACCATTAGCTCCCAGGCTCATCCTTGGGTCTAGCCAGCCAGCTTTTTGTCCCGCCTTTGTGACCCACTGCTCAAGCCCCAGCTCCTGACAGTCTGGATGTATGTGAAGAAGCGTGGAAGTAAATGGAAGTTTGATTCACCAAGGGCTGTTCTACAAGTACGTGATGGAGGTCACAGATACTTGAGAGAGAGAGGATTCCATCATGAGTGCGAGTATTGCATTCATTTCTGTGAATGTAGTGAAAGAAATTTGTACAGGCCAGGTCCAAAGATGCTGCACATCGGTGCACGCTCTACCTACATGTCTGCATTGCTTTCTCATCAGCTTGGCGAATTGTTTTATTGCCATACGATTTGGTACTTTGGAAACAACCAAAGACTTACCATTTGGATTGTTGTATGGATGCTTGATGATAAAAGTCTGACTCTGTTTCTGCTCTTGTAGCAAATCCGAGGGGAATCTCAGTTCCAAATGTTGTATAACATCATGACCTTTCTTTGATGTATCGTGGTGTGGCAGACAGATGTACATAAGCACCAACATCCCGAATATTTCCAACTACCCTTGTTCTTCATAACAGGATTAGGAGACAGAATGGGCCTTCTGTGCAATCCAGCTTTACTATATGAAAGAAAGCATATATAAAAAGCAGATTTTCCGTATTTAGAAATGAGGTTCTTTGGGGTCAGGTTTTATTTAATTTAAAGACACTTAGGTTTTACATTCAAAATGTGTTCCCACTTCATGGCCTTAAAGAGTCAAACATTAAAGATTGAAAGAAGAATTCCAATAGTATTTTTAAAACAATTAAGCTGCAGAATGTCAATATTTGGACACCTAAAAGAAAATATTTCTTATAATGAGTGGTAATGTAATCACTAAACACCAAAGGAAGGGTTCATAAGGGAACCTTGAATTCACTGATATTTGAAAGAAGGATAGTTTTAGTTCAACTGCTGAGGAAATGTTTTATTTCAACTAGAAATTAAAGGGTTTTATATACAAATGAAATGATTTTACAATATGGGAAGGATTTGGAGGGAGGGGAAAAAACCTAAGGATCAGAAATGTTAAACAGGGAATGTGGAAGGGAAGGATGAGAATGAGAGGTGTGAAAAGAAGAGGGGAGGGAAAGGGCTGCGTTTCAGACTTTTGGTTGCTTCCATGGGGTGCAAACTGGAAGCTAAGTAGTAACGGGACTCACACAGATAGCCTATGGCCAGCCTGACACATGGGTGTGGAGCCGCCAAAACACAGAGTAGATGCAGGCACAAAATGAAGAGGAGGGCAGAGCATGTGAACTGCCACACGCCAAAGAGAGCAGAAACATGCACGGAGGTAAACTGTACATATGCCCCACAAAAGGTTTCTGTTATACTCAGTTATCTCAAACCCATAGAATAGATGCCAATATAAAGCCAAATTTACTAACGTGGAAGCCTAGGATTCTTTGACATCCCCTCTATCTAGGGAATTAATGTCCATGCATCTCATAGGGGCTGTAGAATGGTGCCTCTGATGGGTTACATGGTATAACTAAGGATAAGAACTTAGTACCTGTATTTTCTTGGAAAATGTGGGAAACTATTATCATTTGGTAGAAGAAGAATCATTGAGACAACCGCATAGGTCTTCGCCTTTAAATAGTACCAAATCTTTTGGTGAAGGGTTTCATGGTCACTCAACAAGTGAGTGGTAGGTATGTGGAGTGTAAGTATAAGAAGCATAATGACAGAAATATAATGGAAGCCAAATGGTATTTAGTTTCCTTGGATCTTCAGTGTATCACGTCATCCTTAGAAATCCAGATCAAACCCCCTCTT
This sequence comes from Phocoena sinus, assembly GCF_008692025.1. NCBI lineage: Eukaryota > Metazoa > Chordata > Mammalia > Artiodactyla > Phocoenidae > Phocoena > Phocoena sinus. The sequence continues at coordinate 67,679,265 of NC_045768.1, forward strand.
GTACTGTCTCAGCTGCCATGCAGAATTCATTGCTTCCTGCTCTGTCCATCTTGTGACCTTAGGACTTTTTTGTATTATAGTTAGTTTTGCATAGTGCTGTCTTTTATGAGTCATAAAATCTGTCTCACAGACTTATTTGGAAGAGTGTATGAGATCATGCATATGTAAATTCCTAGTCCTTCTGTAAAGTACACACTACGGTAAAGTGCACCCCATATGTATATTAGTTGAATGCAGCGGTGAGGTGGTAAATGTTGAATAGCCATCTCTGAGGGAAAAATGTCGCTCATTTGCAGCATCTGCCAATTTCCATTGTGTAAACGCTCCCCTGATTTCAAACTACCCATGTGATATCATTGAGTGTATACTTGGGAAGAGATGTGCCAGAAGGGCTCCATTATCTAGATTTTCCACTGTACACATACGCTAGATGTAAATAACATTATGAACATAGAAATGCAGTAAGATAATTAGAAAGTGCTGTGTTTTTGAGTACTTGTTACCTTTAATTTCCAAATAATTTATTTAATTGTCAGTTTATATAATTTAATTTTAATCATGGCTATGTTTAATAATTGGCTCACAAAATTCTTGAGCATTTAACAATTGGCCCTTCTGGGCTGGTAGCAGCTGTTTCCAACACAGCACTGAATCATGAGCCTCTGAGGCAGGACCTTTTGTGTTCGTCTTTGTGTTTTCGTTGCTTAACTGAACTCAGTTAAGCCTGGAACTCAGAAGATGTTTGGAATATCAGTAAATGATGAATAAAAAATTGGACAAATGCAAATGTAAAACCAAGTTACTGCTGCATATAAAAAGGACCTTGGATATATCCCATAGCCTCTGTTGGCCTCAGTTCCTTCAATCTATAAGGCAAGGGGCTTGGGCTGACCTAAGGCTCCCCCCATCTCTCACATTCTACCGGTTTAATGGCCAGAAACAAAGTCTGTGATTATGTTAACTCTTTTCTTAGCTGTGTGCTTGTATTGCGAGGACAACATTGTAACTACCTCATTTAGGACTTAAGCACTAAGTGAATGGTAGATTCAGAACTTACTTTATCTTGAACAGAGATAAAGACTATGTAATTTGCTTTGGTTTACTCTTTGAATCATTAGAACATTTGTCTAGATTTTCTATAAATAGGACACTGTCATGTGCTCCTATACACTTAGATTTAATGGGAAAAAAACCCTATTTCTTTAAGTGATAGAAAAAAGCAATTAAAATTAGAGTAATTCCTCATTTTCAACTCTTTAATAAAGCTTTAAATGCTAACTTTTTGGAGCTGTGAGCTTAAGATTAACCTTGCCAAGCACTTCCTTTGAGGGGGAGATCAGAATCAACACTAAAGATGAAATCTTTAACATTAAGTCTTGTTCCTGAGACTCATCTGATCCTAGAACCCCTTTTCCCTGCAAATGGCAGTAAAACCTCAGGGGACACTGGTGTTCCATGGAACCCAGTTTGGAAAATATATGTTGGATAATTTACAATTTTGAAGTTTCGTGTTTTTAATTATTAATTTAGAATTCTACCTTTTCAGGTGTCATACTACCAAATCCATTAACCTGATCTGTAGTAAAAAGCAAAACCAGATGGTAGATTAGTATAATCTCAGAGTAAATGTAGAAGGACTAAGACATTTTCCTCTTCCAGATTTCCTGAAGATATCTCCGGTATAATTTGCCACCTTGGTCACCGTATATTTGTAAAATGAAGCTGGTGGATTAGATAGGCCTAAGAGTCTATGATTGATACCATTAGCCATTGCAACCACTGCATAGGGAGCTCTGGCACTGGGGAGGATTATGGTACTAAAGCCTTAAACACATTCACAGAAGTGAAGGGGGAACCAGAGAGGAGTTTGTTTAAGCTAAATGTTCTGATGTTTGAATGTTGACACACTCAACTGTACTGAGGTCCAGGAGAATTTAAAAAAGTGTGTCCCCTGGGAGGATAGACTTGATTTACATGGCACTTCTTTCATTAAATTCAGTGAAGCCTGCAAAAATTGCTAATGAAGGAAAATTATGAAGTATGCTGGCTCAGTTTATTTGCTCTTTCCATAATAATTTGGCCTCCAACCATCTTACACAGAATCTAAAGTAATCAGATTTCAAAGAAATTAACCCCTCATTCTTTAGCTTAAAACTCAAAGGATATTTTGCTTTTATCAAAAAGATGAAGAAGATACGGTAAAACTGGATTGGTAATTTCACTTCATTGTGAGATATTGAGGTTACATTAGACATGAGATTTTTAACGTATTTTTAGAATATTTTTAGGTGTCTCCATAGAGCTTTTCAACTTTTCTGAGGCAAGTTACTGCTGTCTCAACACTTTGAAAATAGGACTAGAAGAGATGTTTAACTAGTGGATGAAATGGGTAAATAAGTCTTTGCTGTTCTGGAATTTGAGATTTTCCTGTTGTCCCCTCTAGTCCATTCTGTACTTTGCAGTCAGGGTGATCAATATTAACATGCAAATCTGATCAAAACCCTCCTTATATCCCTTTAAAGGACTCCCAGTGCTCTCAGCATGAGACACAAACTCCTCAGCAAGGCTGGGGGTCCCTACGTGATACAACTCTTATCTGTTACTCTCATCCTGAATAAGGTAGGACACACTCCATTTTATTTACGCCTATTCCGTGGTGTCAGCAACCCCAGCTCTCAGATGCCTGAGGCACCAAGAACAACTCAGGTCAGCAGTGGGTATTCGCTCACAGTTGTCTCCTCAGGGACTCCAGCTACCTGGGCATCTTGAATGTTGCTGGTGGTTTTGCCAGAGGGAAAAAGAGCTCTGGCAGGTCCCACCTCAACAGTTCGGTGCTCTAGCCTGGAAGTGACAACTCATGGCCACAGCTAGCTGCATGGCCTCATCCAACCTCAAGAGAGCCAGGAAGACAAGACAACCCTCTGGTGTGTCCAGAGGGCGAGGGGGACTGGATATCGGTGAGCTGCACTAATGACTGTCACAAGCTTCATGCCTCTTGCTGTTTACTCTCCCCTAGAGATCTCCAGTCCAGATGCCATGAAGGCATCATTCATTTAGTTGCTCATGCCCTTAATCATGTCACCGGGTTCATTGCCTCAGCCAGTTCACCCTTGCAATCCCCTCATTCATTCCTCTCTCCATGCTTCCTCCTCCACTTTGCACTGATGCTCAGAATATTCTTCCTCTTCTTCCCTTCATCTTCCTCTTTCCTCGTCCTTTACAATTCAGTGTTTCTACCACCACCTTCAGGAGGCTCTTTATCTGCACTCCACAAAGCTGGCTTATCTGTCCTTTGTCTGGTCTCCCTAATGTAAATCTTAACACACTGCACTGTGATTGCTTATTTACCCATCTCTGTCTTGGAGACTGTCGTACTCCGATAGTACTTTGCATGATGCTGGCGAAGAGTCAGTTGGTAAAAACTTTATTACCCGTTTTCTGTTTGAGTGAATTAGTTACAAGAGATTCTTTATAGCAAAGAACTTAGTGTCATGGTGTATACGAGAAATTCCTTCACTCTCTTGGTTTTCGGACTATTGCTTTATTTAAACAAAATTATCCAACTCTAGGTCTGTTGACTTTATTTGATGAGAACAGTTCAGAAATGAATTTTAGATTTCCAAGTGGCTGAGGATATAACTAGCCACTAAAGCTAGTGGCATCAGAAATGGGGTTGAGCAGCAGTGTAGATCAAGTTAAAGTTCAAAGGCAAAATATTCTAACTTAATGGCCCTTATGAACATAAAGCAAATGGTCACCAAACAAATCTGCTTGTTCTTAGAATCCAGCCTTGCAGATACAGGTACTCAATACAACATGTCAATTTTCTTGCAATACATTATTTTTCCTTCATGGAACATTTAGAAAATAAATCAAGGAAGAGAAAATATAAACATTCTGTGTTCTTAACTTTAAAATCTTCAAAAGAAACTTCTAACCTATGCATCAGTTATATGGGAAATTTAAACTCAAAGTAAGAATAATTCTATTTCTCATTCCACAATTGATCCTGTGTGTGGTTGAATTACCCTAGGGGGCAGTTTTGACACCAGTCACTGTTTTTCAAATTCTGCTCCACAATTTGCCAAGTTTCTCAGATGAAGCTTAGGCAGCTCTGAGAATTAACACAATCGTTAAGGCATATACTTAAAGTATACATTAAGGATTAGCTCTGAGCCTTTGTAGAAAAATTGCCAGAAAACTAGAAGGATAACAGCATATAAGCAGAAAGAAAGTTTTCTGACTACACACACAGACACAGATACACACATGCACGCACGTATATAATTATTTATATATACATTATATGATATGCTTAAAGTCTGGAGAGATAGTTACTAGAACATGAAATACCAGAGAAAATCATTATATGGAAAAGGAACACATGCAAATAAAGGATTAAACAACCAGTAGTCTAATTCTATAAAATACTTTCCTCAGATTGTAAGGACCTGTACTGGTTTCCTCCAGAGCCAAAAGTGGGAGAGATTAATAGTGAACTCAGGGAATAAGTTCTGAAGCCAAAGCTTAACATCTGCTGAGGGATAGCTGTCAATTCCATGAGATGCTGGGGGAAGAGGAAACCTATGAGTATCTGCAGTGCTGCTTCTCTGCTTTCTCAACCCAGGAAACGTGCACAGCCCCAACAGAGTGGGCGGAGGGCTAGTTTAGCCAACGGGACTCCAGACCTAGGTTTGTTCCATTTGGTCAGCATAATCCTAGACCTAAGGGTACTCTTTACATAATTATGAAATCCAAAACACTGCTTTGCAATGTACCCAGATCCTTTCAAGTTTATATGTCTACGTATAATGCACAGTTAATTTTGCTTGTGAATTTTATGTGATCATTATATCTTCATATATAGTTACTTTGGTGTACCACATTTGTTTAGATTATTTTATAACTTCTAAAGGTAGTCAGCTTCTCCAAGACATGAAGCATGTGTGGAATGAAAAGTATAAAAAAAATTTTAAGACAGTGTCAGGTATCTTATGAATGGTAAAAACGTGGATAAGAAGAATAATGAGAACAAATTATTCACAAAATGACATGAAAGTGCTAAAAAGTTCTCATGACTTTAGAGAGCGCCGAGAACTAATGTGTGATTTGGGGACAAAACAGATATAAGTCAGAAAAGATCTTTTGTAACTATGAGATTAAGTTGAAGGTAATTTGAGAGCTACTATTTATGAAAAATAATAGCTCAGTTCTGTTTGAATTATTGTCATGATATGATCATCATCTCAGTCAAATATTATCTATGCATTGTAACAGAAAAATGTTCAACAACTTAAATAAACTCTTACTGAGCCAGGGAGTGGGATAGGCACACAATGCTTACACCCGGTGGTCGGAATATTAACCGCCTGAAAGGGGTGGAGGAGGTCACTGTTGTGCCCATAAGAGAAGGACGATACATGGCAGGCGGCTGGCCCCCTCCCCCTTGTTGGAACTTAGATTCTCATAATTAGAGAAGGCAGGTCTTTATGAGGTCACCGGCTCTGGAAATCTGCCTTCTCCCCTTCTTGACGCTTCTGCGAGATGCGTCTTGAGCCTGCCAGACTGAGTCCAGGACCTAACTGAAACTATCAAATAGGGAACAGAGATCTAAAATTCAGGTTTTAGAGCTCAAAGGAGTGGTAAGATCACTGAGCCTACCTCTTTCATTTTACAGATGGGAAACCTGAGGCCAAAAGGGATTCTGTGACTTGTCCAAGCTCACACAAGTGAGTAACACAAAAGCCAGCCTCTTGACTTTTAGCCCAGCGTATTTTCCATGACACAACACAACACATGAGTCATCGGGAGAATGGAGCCTAGAATTATGAGGGTGGGGCCAGCAGTTGAAGAGAGGGTTAGGTATGTAGCTTTGGCAGAGTGTTTCCCTCTAAAACAAGGGGCCATTCTTAAGAAGACGTCCCCAGTGCGAGCACTGAGAAATCCAAAATACCCATTGAGGTCTTTAGCCGTCAGGGTGAGGAGGTTCCTTTCTAGAGAAAGAAACAAGTTTGCCCTGGCGAGGGGCCAAACATTGCAGGTGTTCTCTGTGGGACCACAGTCACAAAATCTTTCCTTGGCTTGTTGGACAGAACCCACCATGGAAGGGTCTCCCCAAGAACTCTGAGCTACAGGCCCTCGTGGCTGGTAAGGAGGGTGGTGCCTTCTAACAGATGGCTCCCATCTGACCACCAAGTCAGAACAGCTTTTATGAAGACTCTGCTGCTTTCCAGGGTTTCTGGCATGTGCATTCCAAACACGATCAAGAACATCTGGAGAACTTGGAACCAGCAACACGCTTAGGGCATTGGCCTCTAGGCAGATGATCAGCAAACTGAATCACTGAAACCTCTCTTTTATGAAGCGTTAGATGTAGGTCTGGAAGCAGCACTGAGGCCAGCCCATGTCAGTGGAGTCTACTTTCCTTTGCCCATTTCCCTGGGTTGGGCTTGTCCTGGAGCCCAAGTCTCATATATGAATGTTGCTTTCCAACAGAGGAATTTAAAAGCATGAGGAAAGAGAATAGCCATGGTTTCCTGAGGGATGCTGAGACATGTGGCCAAAGACCCAAACCTAGAGCCTTTTGCAGATGTCATTGGTGGGTATTAGGAGGGAAACTGCGGGGCGAGGGCTTCTCCCATGATATTGAGAGATGTCTGGAATACTTTGATCCTCTGTAGCATCTTCCACAGTTGATTGAATAAATATGAAGCAGGGGCTTCATTTTTCTTGCTCCACCTTGTGTTTTCTTTGCCTGGAAAGAAAGGAAGAAAGAATGACAGGACAGTTAGTGTAACATAGCGTAACATAAATTTTACTCTGAAATGGCATTTGTAGATAGGTACCTTTACAGTTAGAACTTGGATTCCAAGATAATTATCTTAGTCCAAGATAGCTCCTTCCCCTCCCTACCATTTCCTCGCACAGCAGTGATCATTTCAGCACATATTACTTTGTGATGTTCTGTTTTCTCGTTTGTCTCACCCTTAGATTCTAAGTACCTTAAGGACTTTATTTCATGATCCATTCATCCTATCCCTTTAGCACCTGCTGTTGTACATATTGAATGACCAGAAGTAATGATATTAACAGAGTAATAATTGCTAACGTGCGACATTTTATATGGAGCTTGCACAGCACTTTCACATATATTGTACCATTTCAAAGTTGCACTAAACCCGTAAAGTAAAGACGGGTGATTTCCTTTCAGGAAATTGAAACTCAGATGGAAGTACCTTCCCTTGGGCTTGCAACTAATGACTGATAGACCTTTGATTCCAGCCCAGGTCTTCTGACTCCAAATCAGATGCTTTTTTCAACAGTCTGAAGGATTATCTAGATTCAAAACTGTGTGTTCATCAGTACATAGACTGACTAAGGTTGATAGTTTTATATGTATACATCATGAGAGATGGAGGTATGTACAGACTTGAGTGTTTAAGTAAAATTTCAGAGCAACATAATTTTGTAGACTTTTAAATGAAGGAGCTTTATAAGAGTGAAGAGCCAATTCAAAAATCAACCAACCAACCAAAACAAAATCAAAGGGACTCCAAAACCTTAAATGAGGACATTCTTGAGTAAAAAAAATGGTTTTTTGGTTCCTGCTTTTGGTGTCACAAGCAATTATGTCTTTAGTTATATGACTTAACTTTTATTTTCCCATCTGAAAAATGATGGAGCTGAACCAAATGGTGTCTCTTTCATTTCCTGTCTTAGTCCATTTAGGCTGCTACAACAAAAATACCATAGACTGGGTATTTATTTCACAGAGTTTTCACATTTTTGTAGTCTGTGAAGTCCAAAATCAAGGCCCCAGCAGATTTGGTGTCTGGTGAGGGCCCTGGTTCATACATGGCCACCTTCTCACTGAGTCATCACAGGGCAGAAGGGCTGAGAGAGCTCTCTGGGGTGTCTTTTGGAAGGGCACTAATCACATTCATGAGGGCTGCACCTTTATGGCCTAATCACCTCCTAAAGGCCTCACCTCCTAATACCATTACATTGGGGGTTCGGATTTCAACATATGAATTTTGGGGGTCATCAACATTCAGTCCATAACACTTCCCCTGGCAAAATTCTCCACTTCTGTTACTCTAATTAAAAGAGTTGGAAGCATTTAATTATAGCTGTACAAAGCATAGTACTCATTTCTAGTGGAAGAACTTCTTTTATCTGCCACTTGAGCAGAGTTACTGAGATGCTGCTAGTTAGGACTCAACAGATGAAGTTCTCCATATACAAAATGGTTAAAAAGTAGACGCCAAGATTTGAAAGGTTACTTTTCATCCGTCTGTAACTATGGGAAAATAGAGAAACTGGGGGTGGGGGTGTATGTGTTCCTCAAGCATTTGAAACTCATACCCCTAGAAAGTTTTCTCATGCCACTGACCATTACCATCGGTCAAGGACATGGTCAAGCACAGTTGGTAAAACTGCACTGAAGATCGTATTCTGAAAATAAGGAGGTCCATTAAATACACTTTTGCGCATCCTATTTATGCTGTTGCCTCTCCGCAACCCCAAGACCTGTGGCTGCAGGGCTTTGTGCCACCACTTGGCAGTGAGTTTAAGGATGCAACTTGTAAGCAGGACCAGTGCTCCACTGGCAAGGTGCGGTGCTAACACATCACAGGCAGAACCTGAAATCCAAAGCCATGTGAAAATTTAGTACTGTTTCAATAACCTCACGGAATGGATTTACAGTCACATCAAAGCATGATTCGGGAATGGACGCCTTGGTTCTTTAGGAAATATAAGCATAACAGTGGTTCTTATTCACTCACAGAATGTCCTAAAGGGGATCTATTTAAATCCTCTGGTGAGAGAATTCAGAACCTAGAATTATTCCAGCAATAAAATATTGAAACAGCCTAGTGAAAATGAATTCACTAAGGGCTTGTACCTTCAAAACTCAACAATTTTTATGCAAGCTGGGTATGTGTGAAAGGCCCAGAAAATGCAGGCTGAGATCTTCACACAGCCATCTCTGCGTGTAAAACCCTTTTCACTGCTGTTTCAAAGCAAACTTGTTAATGCTGGAGGATCATGTTGGATCAGTGGGAATTGCTTGCAGAGGAATAGCAGGGAGGCCAAGGCAGTGGAGGCTGCTGACAGCTTGGGTCTGAATCATGCAGAATGATGTTGGCTGATGCACCCCAATACATCAGAACCATCTACTCTGTGTTTCAGAGTCACTTCTAAGAGTGTATGGAGCTTATGGTAAAACAGTCATTCTGTAGGGCCTTCCCTTCTCTATTAACATTTTTAACGAATAAAACTTAAGTATGGTGAGCATCAAGAAAAACATGATAAAATTAGACTAGAGGGTAGACATCAGGAACAGCCTGTAAGTGGTAATGGAAATCAGATCAATAACAGAAGTCATATTCGCTGAATCTTTACTGTGCTGCAGAGAGTATGCTGAAATATTAATTTTTTAAAAACGTATTTATTTATTTGCCTGGGCCAGGTCTTAGTTGGCGGAATGCAGGATCTTTAGTTGCAGCATGCAGGCTCTAGTCCCCTGACCAGGGATCGAACTACTGGACCGCCAGGGAAGTCCCTGAAATGTTAATATAATCCTCACCACATCCCCATGGGGCAGCTATGAATGTTCCCATTTTACAGAATTAAGGAGCTGAGATGGGGAGAAAAGAAGAAGCATGCTCTAGGACACATGCCCACGAGCTGAGTAGTTAGGGTTGGAACCCAGATGTGGTCTGTGTTCATATTCTCAATCTCTCTTCTCTCTCTCCCCCCCTCCCTCTCTCTCCCTCTCTCTAACTCTGCCAGGAGGGATCTAACCAAAGGATGATAAACCGCCTATGAAAGTTCCTAGAGGGAAGTGGGGAATTTAGATGATGATGATCTTATTTCATGTGCTGATAGAAATTGATTTAAATTTTCGCTTCCATTAATAGCCTTCTTTGCCTCCTATTCCTACCACTGCCTTGGGGTCACCCAAACCTTGGAGATTAACCATAGGGACATTTTGATGCTACAGCATATTTTGTTTAACACCATCTATTCCAAACTGCCTGTGGCTTGGAGGACTGTGTCACTCCCTTGACATGCATTATCGCTGGGAGTTAACTAGATGGGTAGCGTTCCTATTTTACAGTTGATGAAATGGTCTCAGAAAGTGTAATATTCCTAATGTCCTGTACTAATTAAGTTGTGGAGCAGGATAAGAACTGAGGGCTGCCTGACTCTGAGAACCTTCCCACAGGAGAGGACCAGCGCTTCTCATCCCAGGCTACTCAGTAGAAACACCTAGGACTTCAAAAAACAGAAATGCCTGGGTCCCTCCCCAGATCAGTCAAATCAGAATCTCGGGATGAGGGAGGACCTGGGCCTCAGTATTTTCCAAAAGTTCCTCAAGAGATTCTAATGATGGGCACGACTGAGAACTACCACCTCATGAACCACTGATTAAGGTATTTTGTGGAACATCATAGTCTCACAGTCTCTTAAAGTATGGTGGCTGAGTGATTAGCTTTTTTTTTTTTTAAGCTACTATGACAGATCCAGTCCCCTCTGCATAGCCTTATATGCCAGGTAAACAGGTAATCTACTAGATTCTTCAAGGATTTGAACAGGCAGGAATTTTCCTGGTATGAGGTAACATAAGAGGAGTCAGAGGAGGTACGGTGAATGTCTGTCTATTCATTCGATGGCTGCTTCATCTTTCTAGTGGAAACAGAAATGAATTAGGAACCACTGAATTCAGGACTGTTATTCTTGTGACTACCACTGTACCCAGCTCCAGCTAGGCTAACAGAGCCTTAGGTGGACTGGGAAGAAGTTCTGGTCATTGTTCTGACCTTTTGCATCAATGAGCCCCTACTATTGATGTCAGTAGTCACAGGTAATTCTTATCATAGTTTCCTGTATGAGTCTTCCGTCTGCGAGATGATGGTCTACATGGTATGCTGTGGGCATGTCATAAACTGTTATATTTATGAGACTTATAGAATCACGGAACAAAGGGCCTGTGAGTAAATAATTTTCCCCAAAAACATTTGCAAGATACAGGACTGAAGAGGAATCCGATGTGTACAGTATTTTTCTATTTTCTTCCTTCCCACCCTTGACCCCTTTCCCAACTCTAAGCACATAGTAAATAATTAAGGAATGGAATAAAAATTCTGGGATAAAATTATTCTAGAAGTCAGAGACTCGGTTGTATTTTTAAAGCTTCCCTAGATGGTTACCCCACATCCCATAAAGCTACCATGTAAAAAAAGGACCTAATGATTTGTGTTGGTAATTATGGTATTAAATTTAATTTCACATTGGTGGATGGCCAGCAGAACGTGGTCTCTGAGTTTAAATTATCAGTATTCTCGTCAAGTTTAAAATCTGTATACTCAAACTGTGGAAGCTGGCTTTGTAGTAGAATCTGTGACTGAAATGATATTTTTCTAGGAATCACATATGAATACATTGGAGGAGATAATCACCCTGCATACTAGTTGGATGGCAGACACCTAGCATGTATACTCTTATTCTAACCCTCTCATGCCCTGTTCCTGGAACATTAGACATTACTAATGGGTCATGGTACTTTATCTCTTCTTTTCCGGTTAAGCACAGGCATGGACTCAGAAACCCTTCCAACACTGTGACCTATGTAGTGACTACCAATAGAGCAGATTTGGCCCAAAAGATAAAACCTATTTTTCTTCTCTATTATAGCAAGTTACAGTTTACAAATGATATTCAAGCCCAATACCTTGTTAATGTTGCTCTTTTGCAAAGGTAAAAGCTCTACGAGATATAAGGTGGTCGTGATTGTTTAAAAGATGGCAGAGCTCCTCATATCATTTTGAATGAGTCTACCTATCATTCTACCTATTTGAATTGATAGGTAGAAACAGCAAGTATTTTTTTTTGAACATACCTCTGTGTTCCTAAATCCAGCAGAAGGGAGTATCCCGCTTTCCTAGACCCTGCTTTTAATAGCTGCTCAATTCAGTCCTGATAGTTTATTTTATCATCCCCCCACATTGGAGGAGCCAGTTGGGAAAAATCACATTTAGGCCTTACAGGAACTGACCATCGAGGAAATTAGAGCTCAATTCTCCCACAACTCATGGAGTCCTACCTGTGGTACCTCTTGTTCTTCCCTTGGATATGACACCAAAGCCACATACAAGCCTAATGATGTGGGCTGCAAGCATTTTTGTTGGAAGCCCTGTCCTTTATAATTGACATGAAATCATGATCAAATTTTGTCTTGAGTCTAATAGGTTGTGTAACCCCACCCCCATCCCGTGTACTGGCTAGGTTTCAACTTAGGTAATTATATCCAGCTTCCCAAATTCCAACTTAGTTTATATTGTTCTGTTTCTTTACTTGCCCCCATTAAAGCTGTATTGGCAAGGAACAATTGTGGCATTCCACAGGAACAGGCTGCCTTTTCCTGGCATGTAAAGTAATGTCCCTTTGATAAATGGCATCACACGTATCAGATCAGTGCACAAGTCATGGTGCTCTTTGTGATAAAAGGAATATCAATCTCTTTGCTGCCCTCAAAAATATGTCTTAGTATCAGGAATCAGCAAAATATGGCCCATGGGCTAAATACAGCCTGTGACCTTCTTTTTGTGTAGCTCTTGAGCTAAGAATAGGTTTAGTATTTTTTAAAGCATTGTGAAAAAAACCTACACATGCAAAGAAGAATATGCCGCAGAGACTGTATGTAGCCTGCAAAGCCTAAAATGTTTACTAACTGGCCCTTTACAGAATAAGTTTGCTGAGTCCTGCTCAAGGTGATCATAATAATAATAGTAACAGTATGAATAAAAGCCCACTTACATAGCACTTGTTATATAACGTATTAAACATTCTTCATGTTTTAACTCAGTTAATCTTCATAAAGAGTCTGTGGGATAGTGTGATAGGCAGCCTTTAAGAATGTCCCCAATAATTTGGACTTGAGGACACGTGGGGCCGGGGAGGGGAAGCTGGGACGAAGTGAGACAGTGGTATGGACATATATACACTACCAAATGTAAGATAGCTACTGGGAAGCAGCCGCATAGCACAGGGAGATCAACTCGGTGCTCTGTGACCACCTTGAGGGGTGGGTGGGATAGGGAGGGTGGGAGGGAGACACAAGAGGGAGGGGATATGGGGATATATGTATACATATAGCTGATTGACTTTGATATACAGCAGAAACTAACACAACATTGTAAAGCAATTATACTCCAATAAAGATGTTAAAAAAAATTGTCCCCAATAATTCCTACATCCGGCCTTCAAGCCCTTGTGTGATCCTTCCCCTTTAAATATAGGCTGTATTTAGGGACTCCCTTCTAGTGAATAGTGATTTCCTTCTAATGGAATATGGCATGGTTATAGACTATATAGAATATGATGATAGGATATTACTGAGATTAGATTATAAAAGACTGTGATTTCTTCTTGGATTTTCTCTCAGGCTCTTGTGCCCTCCCTCCCTCCCTTCCAATCCTTTTCCTCATTCTCCTTCCTCCCTCCATTTGTTTCCCCCTCTCTCTTCCCCCTCCTCCCACCTCTCCTTCTCCCTCCGATTGATCCCTAGGGGAGAAGCCAGATGTCATGTAGAGATGCCCATGTAATAAGAAACTGAAGCCTGCCAGTTAACCCTCTGTGTGGACCAGAAAGCAGATCCCTCCCTCACCCCACTTGAGCCTTCACATGAGACCAAGCCCCAGCCAACAACTTGACTGAGACCTTTTGAGACACCTTGAGCCAGAGGAAGCTAGCTAAGTTGCAGTCAGATTCCTGACCCTCAGAAACAGAGATAACAAAGATTTTTTGTTTGAAGTCACTAAGTTTTGGAGTAAATTGTTAGGTATCAATTGTTAGGTATCAATTAAATGCAGATTGTGTTACCTGGAAGTGGGAGAATTATCATAACAAATACATAAAATATGGGAGTGGTTCTGGATCCAGGTAGTGGGCAGAAGCTAGGAAGGATGTAAGATTTTTAGGAGAATGTTAATGAAAGCTTAAAATACCTTGAGTACATTGTTCATAGAATTTGGGGCTTTGCAGACACTGTAGGTGAGAAATTGCAGGAAAGTGAAGAATACTGGAGTAAGTGGGATCTTTGTTATTTAGTGGCAGAAATTTAGCGACACTGTGGCCTGTGGTTAGGTGGAAAGTAGAAAATGAGGCTAAGGAACTGGCTGATTTACAAGCAAAATGTTGAAGATGCTGCCTCATTTCTTCCTGGTAACAGTAAAGTAAGAGGAGGGAGATAAATTGAGGAATAAACTAAAAGGAGCCAGGACTTGATGGTATGGGAAGTCTTATTCTCTGTAAATGGTACATGATGCTAAAATTAAGAAATGTTTTCTAAGCAAAGATTAAAACCAGGGCAGTCTCCGAAAAACATAAAGACAAAGCTGAGGAAGTGACTGTAAACCTTTTGTTAAGACCTCAGAAAGATAAAAAAGTAGTGCCTCAGAATACTATTGAGCCACACAAAAGGCTCTCTGAAGAAATTAAGGGTATACCTCACACATCCTCTCAATTAAACCACAGGGCCTCTGGGAGGTTTAGGCTGTTACCTCTCAGCCATCTCCTTAACAGCCCAAGGTGGAAAGGGACTAATTTGGAAGAGATTTGTCGGTGTGACTTTTGCCTAATGGGGGGAACTCAAGTAGCTTCACAGGAGACTTACTGGGGTCTCGTAACAGTGACATATGCAGAAACATGAAAGCTTGAACTGAGGTAAACAGAAGGCAGAATGAAGAAACGCCTTTGGACCCTCAGAATTCTACTGGCAGGAAGCAGCCTGGGAGAAGCTGTTCGGCTGCAAACATATGCTGACCTTTCATTAATGAAAGGAAAGATGACTTAGAGTATAGAGCCCGAAGCCCAGAGGACAGAGCTGAGAGCCATGGAGAATTACTCTCAGGCCTTGAGAACCTAATCAGAGAGCTCTCGACATTTTTCTGGCTTGATTTCAGAATTCCTATGGACCAGTGACTCCTCTGTACCTCCCGTTTATCCCCCTTTGAACGGGAACATGTATGGTTATCTTACCCGTATCTCACCCACTGCATTTTGGGTGTATGTGGGGAAGAGAACTTTGCTCTTTAGTTTTGCAAGTCTAGGATCTACATTTGAAGAGATGCACTCAGGAACTAAATCTGAGGAGGAGTCATCTGCACCTGATTTGATTTACATAAAAAGATTCTGGGCTTGAGTTGATACTGTCATTGGATGCAACTTTTTTGGGGGGCCGTGGAAGGGGTGAGTGGATTTTCCATGCGCTAGGGTGTGAATCATGGCGATCAGGAGGGAGGACTGTGCTAGGCAGCTTCTAAGACAGTCCCCGTCTACTGGCCTTTCTGCCCTTGAGTGTGAACAGGATTTAGTGACTCATCTTTAACAAATAGGATATTGCAGAAGTGATGGGGTGTCACTTCCAAGTTATAAAAAAAATTGTAGCTTTTATCCTGGGTGCTCTCTCATTCTCTTTTGCATCTCTTGCTCTGGGCAAAGCCAGCTATTGTGAAGAAGCTTTGTGTAGAAGGATTGAGACCTGCCAGCAGCCAGGTGAGTGAGTCAGGAAGCAGATTTTCCTCTCCCCGCAGGCAAGCCTTTGGGTGTCCCCGGCCAACTGCTTGGTCTCTGCTGGGAGGTTAAGTTAATTGCAACTGGATAACAGAAAGAAATTGTGAGGTAATAAATGTCTGTTGCTTTTAACTACTAAATTTTGGAATAATTTGTCACATATCGATAAATCACTAATAAAGATAGGTACCATTCTTCCCTACATTTTATAGAAGAAATTGAGGTCTAGAAACCTATCTGTTGCCATAGCATTCAGATTTGAACTCAGGCAGTCTGGCTGCAGAGCCTGCACTTTGAATCACAAAGATCATAAGAGAGTGAAGTAAAGCAGATGAGAATGTACATTTGTTGAGCGAGTGACTAGGACACATCAACGTTAAGAGTGCCTTTGCTGGTGTGTGTGTGGGTATGTGGTCAAACGACAGGTACGGCTGTATTCACTGTGAACATCTTGGAAAGCAAGGATGTTGCCTTCTGAGACCTTACTTTATTGCCAGGTGGTGCTGGGTACAAGCATACATTTTTAAAATGGCCCCTTCCTTTCAAGCAGTACTTTCTGGAAGTCCAGGCTAGCATTCTGCAACCGGGGAATTCCTGAAACAGTCTTTGGCCTCAAGCTCTCAAAATTTAGGGAGAATGTGGGAGTAAATAAGCTTAAAACAATGGGGTAAGTGCTATAGCTGAGTTCCCCCCTTTTCTCAACGTTTCTAACATTGTACACATTATGAGTAAGATGTGGATGTCAGACTCCTAATTTAAGTAACTTTTTGGCCCATGCAAAGGAGGGTTGTTTCAAAGTCATGATTTGCCGGGAAAAAGAAGTCACTTACATTAGTCACTTTTGTATTTAGACTGATACCTTTAAAAGTTTTTATTAATAGACTTTATTTCCTCGAGCAGTTCTAGATTCACAGCAAAACTGAGAGGAAGGTACAGACAGTTCCCTCAGATCCTCTGCCATGACACCCTCCTCAGACTCATAGCCTCCAACTAATACCTTTTAAAAGTGAGGTTGAATTACCAAGTTCTCACTAAGAAATCTCCAATGGTATCATCACATACAAGTAATTTAGTCAGTTCATCAGGTATTAGCAGGCCAGGGACACGTATTTTCTTTGGTTCCAGGGCTACAATAATAAACTGCTAGGTGATAACTTCAATTTGAAGAATTTAACAAACTTCACTATTTTTGCACATTCTGTGTCCTTTCTTTCTCTCATTCTTTCTTTCCTTCCTCCTTCCCTTTCTCCCTCCTTTTCTCCCTCCCTCCCTCTTTCTTTCTTTCTTTCTTTCTTTCTTTCTTTCTTTCTTTCTTTCTTTCTTTCTTTCTTTCTTTCTTTCTCTCTCTCTCTCTCTCTCTCTCTCTCTCTCTCTCTCTCTCTCTCTCTCTCTCTCTCTTTCTTTCTTTCTTTCTTTCTTTCCTTTCTCTCTCCCTTTCTCCCTTCCTTCCATACAAAATGCCACCACCAGGAGACCAAGATTTTCTAGACACAGCTCAATAAATAGTTACACAGCTTAACTTCTCTTCTTCTAAAGGAGATGAGATGCAGGTTCTTGGTATGTGCAGTAAGGGGATATATGACTTTCAGCTCTGGGAGGCTGGTCCTGTCAGACTTATGTGTTTTATTAAAGACATCTGTCGGTTGTCAGAGTGTTCCTGGGTTCCTTAGAGGAAGTGTTGATTGACATTGAACGGACCTCTTGAAATGTATATCCACCCCGTTGTTGCTTCTGAGCCATCATTTTGGTTTGCTTGTTGATCAGCTACTGGTGAAAGAGTAAAGCATCAGAGACTTGGAAACTTATTGGCACTGTCACTTTTACAATTTCAAAGCTATGATTATATCAAGGAGAAAGATCAGATGCTCTTGGCAATATAACTTGAACTCTGCTTTTCTTCTCTGAATGCCTAGTGATCGGGTGATAGGCGCACTCAGAACGGGGCCTGAACACTGGTAGGTGATGGTCCACATCACCTGCGAGCTTATTAAAAAATACAAATGCTCGGACTCCATCCAGGTGTAATGAGTCAGGATCTCTGGGGCTGGGCCCAGCAAGCTGTGCTTTGACCGGTGATTCCTACACACACCAAAGTTTGAGAAGCAAACTTGTAAACCTGGCCTATAGGTTTGAATAACATCGTCACAGCTTTCTGAAAGCTGAAATATGGTTTTAGCTCTTCTGGCAAGAGTCACTTTGTTTACAGTAAATTTTTATCTTAACACCTCATTTTAAAATTCTGTGTAGTATTGATATTTGACATGTGATTTGCAAGAAATCATTTAAATGGGAAAACACCTTAACAGAACAAGCGGATGCTCATATAACTCTCTTTTTCCCTGTGGGCCCTCCTGTAACTTTTGTCTGTCTCGAGATTAAGTTTTCTTTTCATTTGAAAAATGCCATTAACTTTACTAAGTGTGATAGCTTCAGAATTCAAATTTCTGGTTAGAACTGAAATATCTCTCCTTAAATCGCTTCTTTACAAAACAAGTGATTGTTGTCATGGTTCCGTGGTGCAAGCATAAACTTCCAGTGCCGTTACAAAACAATTATTAGCAAGCTCTAATAACCGTTTATTATAGATAAAAAGTGACTTAGTTATATAACTTCTCAGATGACACTATTTAAAAGAAGATGGGTATCTCTTAATCTGTCTGGGGGTCTTCTTGTTAATTGTCAGTTGAACTGTGCCAGGAAATTATTCTCCCATTTATATACTATTTTAAGCTTATTACAGATGTGGAGCCTCATGTTAAGGCTGGAACATTCTTAATCTTTCCTGTCTCTTCAGAACGAGAAGATAATAAACATTTCTGACAAACTGTAATCAAGAACTAGCCTGGTAGTTAATGAACAGGTCAGAGGTGGCCACCAGGGATGTTTCTGAAGAATGTTCGTAATGAATGATCATTGGCTTAGACCTACAGCTCCATAAAAGTGGTGATAAAGGGCATGGGGGGCGTGGATTAAAGAGAGGGGGATTCTACATGGCCGCTAAGGGTCATAGTACTCAGTCTTCTCTCATTTTGTTAACGTTAAGACTCGCTTAATATTTCAGGGAGTCTGGGTCTAAACCACCCATCCTGCACTGATCACCACCTTGGAGAGCTGGGTTTGGTTTAGCACCTACTCTGTGGCCCTACAGGAAAGACCACCAGAAACTAGGAGGAAAGAATCTGAGGTTGAATTTGGATTTGGGCACTACCTCTGCCTCAGAGTGTCCTTAGGAAAGTCATAGCTATCTGAGCAGCTGGCCAGGAGGGAGGCAGCACTTAGGCCCAGGAAGAGGCAAGAGCTTTTGGCCTGTGTTTTCCTTCCTTAGGCAGTACTGTTACTGAATACTGATGCTTTAACAGAGGGTGCCACACACTACCTTTACCCCTGCTGTCACAATGTCCTCCCTCCTAGCCACCTAAAGGGGGCAGGGATCATAAATCCTGCAACAATTCTAGACCCTTCTACCACTTCCTCCAGGTTGTAGCATACATGAAACGCAATGCATTTTTTTTTTTTTTTTTTTTTTTTTGTGGTACATGGGCTTCTCACTGTTGTGGCCTCTCCTGTTGCGGAGCACAGGCTCCAGACGTGCAGGCTCAGCGACCATGGCTCACAGGCCCAGAAGCTCAGCGGCATGTGGGATCTTCCCAGACCGGGGCACGAACCCTTGTCCCCTGCATCGGCAGGTGGACTCTCAACCACTGCGCCACCAGGGAAGCCCTATTTTTTTTTTTAGTTGAAGAAGAGTGTGTGATGAAATTTGAATATTGTGCTAAATCTGATTTTTATGCGTGTCATACAAGGCTTGTGAATTTCAAAAATATTACATAGAAACAATTTCCCTTTTACTAAGGGATACCATAAAGCAAAAGCAATTTTTAAAAAGCTAACAAGCTTTATAACTCAAATATACACAGAAGCATGATTTATATATCTCTGCTAAATTATTTCCATTGTGAACATGAACTCGGAATGTCTCCTCTATAAATATTTACCCTGAAAATGTTTTTTGAGCACCTACAATTTGACCATTTTGGTTCTGGACTGTGATGCATGATTTGGTGCCTGTCTTCTTACGTAGGTGGAAATTGATCCCCCAGCTCATGGCCTCCCTCCCCAGCCTCTTCTCCCTGCCTCCCTGTTCCCCTTCTTTGGTCCTCTTTCTTTCCTGCTCCCTCTCCCTGCATCCTTAACATTTTTTCATGTGACTTAGTCATGCAGTGGTATGACTGGTTTGGAAGTCATTCTAAAGTGACTGCTTCCTGCAAGTACTTCTTACATTTATGGATTTCTAGATCTCTGTGTCAGGATAATTTATCATGTGTATCTAAGTTAGCAGTTTACCTAAGACAATGGCTCTCAAATTCTGGGATGCATTAGAGTCACCTGCAGGGCTTGTTAAACCACAGGTTGCTGGGTCCCACTTCCAGAATACCTGATTCAGTAGGCCTGGCGGGGGGTGGTGGTGCAAGGATTTACATTTCTGATAACTTTCCAGTTGATGCTCTTCTTCCTGGGACCACATTTTCTGAACCACTGACTTAGGACATTGTTTTAGGGGCAGTTTGTTTGTTAATGTGTCCTTTCTTGTGGAATAATTAGAGAAGAAGAACTTGTAGGATATGTTTGAGGGATGAATGACCATCTGGGGTTAAGGACCTCATGATCATCCACTTTCTCCAGACTGCCCTTAATCTCCAGGAAATGCCCTGTATCTGGCTCATTAACACTTAAATTTACACTCCTGTTGATGGAGACAGGGTGGCTGTTGGCTTTGGGATTTTATTTTCATTGGGTGGGAATGGAGTAGTATTATGGCATATCATCTCCCCAGATTTCTCCTGCTGGGTGGATTGTGGCCATCTGTGCATAATATTCCAATTTAGGACACTTGTGTGCTTTTTTCTGTATCTTTGTATAAAAATTCCAAATAACTGCTCCTGTGTATCTTCAAAGACTAGTTTAATTATTTGCAATGAAAGCAAACAGGAAATTTGCTAAATGATCTGGATATTCAAATATGTCATAATGTACAGACTTCACAAGAAAGCAGTTTGGGAAAATTGAATTGTGAAAGAATCTGAACTTATTAAACTGTCATGTTCAGAAAGAAAAGTGAAAATATGTATTTTTTTAAATAATGAGATATTCAATTAAAATGCTTTTTCTTTTGTAAGTATTTATTTAAAGGTCTCCCTTCCCTCCCTTTCTTCTTTCCTGTCTGCTTTAAATTATTATTTTGTGTCTGGTTAGATCTTAAATTGATCAGATACTTTAATATAGTTTATGGCTTAATTTTGTATTAGTAGAAATGGATTGATAGTGTTCTTTGTCTCAATAATTATAAATGTTTTATAATTTCAGTGGTCATTACGGTAATTTTGTTAAAATGACAACAAAGGAAGAACGGCATTTTAAATTTGTATGACGATTATTATTTCCTTTTTCCTAACCCTACTAGCCCGTGGCACACAGATGCCTCCATTCTCTACTTGACGCCGCCATCAGTGACAATTACTATTACTTTTCAAAATTAGTGAATAATATTTTTCAAATTGAGTTAGCCTATTCTTCTTATGAGCTAGGCCAGGGCTTGGTAGCAAGGTAGATCCATTCTTATGGTACTAGTTTAATGAAAAGAAATCACTTGCTAAAGTTTACTAAGTGCTGTAAATGTAATTTTGGCATATCGTTTCCCCTTCTTTCCAAAGCTCTTTCAGTTGTCCAAAGTCTGCTTCAAATAGAAATATCTGTGAAAAAAAAAAAAGGGAAGTTTAAGGAAGGCCCCTCTATTTTGCCTGTTTCCTGGACACAGGGCTAGAAGTAGGAGTCTCATTGTAGCCATTTCCTGAAACAGAAATGGAAACAGCCTCTCAACATGGTGTCCAGTTTTGAACTTTGGGACAACCAAGTTTCATATTTAGTCCACAGTTAACTCTTACTCTCACCATCTATTGACCTTAGTGCCAACTTTGCCCTTCGTACTGTAATAAGCATCTCCCATTTGCACCTCTTGAGTCTACCCATTAGCCTAAGCCCCTTTAAGAAGAGAGTAACTTGGGCTTCCCTGGAGGCACAGTGGTTGAGAGTTCGCCTGCCGATGTAGAGGACGCTGGTTCGTGCCCCGGTCCGGCAGGATCCCATATGCCGCGGAGCGGCTGGGCCCGTGAGTCATGGCCGCTGCGCCTGCGTGTCCAGAGCCTGTGCTCTGCAACGGGAGAGGCCACAACAGTGAGAGGCCCACATACCGCCAAAAAAAAAAAAAAAAAAAAAAAAAGAAGAGAGTAACTTTTACATATGTCTGTCCCCCATGTAATACAACATTGTAGGTATTCAACACAATTTTATTGATTGTTTTTGTCTTTTCACTTTAACATAGATTATCCTAAAGCCCTTTTCTCTAACTCATGTTTTGCCTATGTTCTCACACCCTGTGTTTTCCTTCCCTCTTTTCCTCTCTCAGCGTAAGAGGACAGAAATCAAAGTTAACAGTTCTTGCTCAGAGAATCTGTTTCTCTCTAGTACTTCTATCCCTCTTCTTCAATTGCTTCCTTATTTGGCTCATTTTTTTTTCTATGAACATACTTTTCTCTTTCCCACCTTGAACCAACCATAGAAAGTTTTCTTTGAATCCCTAATCCTTTGCGTTAACACTCTTGTTTTCTACACCTTTCACTATCAACCTTCTGGAGAAAATAACCTCCACTTTCTCATCACCTGTCCATTCATTTTCTGGTCCTCTTGTTCCTCAGCGCCACTAAAATGACTCTCTTTAAAAAACAAACAAACAAAAAACCCAAAAAAACCCACGACTCTTTTAAAACATTGCTCTTGACTTTCTAATTCCCACAGCAGACCCTCTTCATCTCCCCTCTTTCTTTCTTCAAACTCTCCTCTCCTGGCCACTTTGGCACCGTGCCATCTTGAGTCTACTCTCCCCATTGATCATTCCCTCTCTGATTTCAATATCACGTCTTCTTTCTATTACTTAAATGTGGATATGCTCCAGCATTCTGTCTCCCATCCACTTCTGCTGTTTCTTTTTACTCTCTTTCTTTTGTTATTTCCTCTAGTTCCGTGATTCAGCTTTCACTTTATACAAGTAACTCCTACATCTTTATCTCAATCCCATAATTTTCTGACATGTCCCTGTTCCATGTTTCTATCTGGCTCCTAGAAGTATTCATTTGGGTTTCTCGCCAGGATTTAAACTTAAACACACATAAATGTAAACTCATAATTTTCTTTCCCTTCTGTCAAACTATTTTTCCTTTGACTTCTGTACATCTGTGAAGAAAACCATCATTCTTTGTGTGACCTTAGCTCAAAACTTCATACCACTTTTGGCCATTTTCTCTTCTTCTCCATCCAAATCATCAAGTCCTGGTAGTCTTTCTCTGTCACTCACACCTTCATTTTCAGATATACTCCCTTCACCCTGGCTTAGTCCCTCCCTAACTTACACTTGAACTATTGCTACCAAGATTATATAGGTGGTTTGGTTTCTGTTTTTCTCTATTTTCTACCCATTTGAGCCATCCTGAAGACTTTTCGCCTTATCTTTATAATACCACACAAAAGTTGTATCCTTTGCGGCTCTGCAAATCTCAGTCTCTCCTCATGTTCTAACAAGTAAATTTTAAACTCCTTGGTCAGGTAGTCAGCATGTTCTAGTCTAAACTTGCCTGTTTTATGATATCTAGAACATATCCAGTATTCGAACTGTGTACCCTGTTCACCCAGACTATAGAGAATGTTTCTTATAGAAAATGACAATAATTAAAATTATTTAAATAATTAAAGCCATCAACATTTTTTCAAAGACTATATTGTGCTTATATTAGTGTGTTACTGAACAAAGGACTGTACAAAAAAGAGGACTTTAAGATTCCCATAGCTGTTCCTCTGCTTCCAAGATTCTCAGCTTAGACAAGGAGAGGAAAAATGATATGCTTCAGTTGAGCTGGGCCTGTGCTCTCCTCTTGGCAGTCAAGTGGAGTAGAAGAAAGGCCAGATTGTGTCCCTGTCCTGTAGGGATTGCAATAGCGGGGAGGGAATGCAGTAGCAGTAAGTTATTCCAGAGAAAGCGGTCCAGTTACTTTGTCTGGAATATGCGGTGAGGTGTATGGTTTACTCCCTCACCACCCTGTCAGGTCTGATCACACGGCCGCTTTCTCAAGGAGGCCTGCCTGGGTCATCTTATTTAAGGTTGCAGCCTCTTTCCCTTGGACAGTCCTACTCCCCTTTACCCTGCTCTGTTTTTTCCCCACAGTATTCCCCACCTTCTAATATTCCTTATAGTTTTACCTGTTTTCTATATTCATTGTCTGCTGTTCCCACTAGTATTTAAGCTTCATGGGACAGGTGTCATTGACTGTTTTATTATAATGATGCTCCTAGAATGACGTCTGCCACCTAGTAGGTGCTTAGTTAATATACATTGAATCAAGAAAAAAATTAACTTATTCAACAAATAATTTTTGTCACGCCAACTACATGTTAAGAACTATGCTGATGATGGGGACCAGTAGTAGAAAACAGTACAGACTTGGTCCTTGCCCTTGTCTACCGTATGTCTAGTCAAGAAAACCTAACACCAACATCACAATGAAATGAGTGTTTTGCTCTGAGGACACTGAGCTATAAAGGGACCTTGTAGAGGATGTCGGCAAAGGCTTCCCTGAAATGATGACCAAGCTGAGACCTGAGGAGGATTAGGAGTTGGCCAAGTAAAGAATGACATTAGAAGAAGAAAGTGGCCTCTTCCAGGCATAGTTTAAATATTACTAGTTCAAGGAGTTGCAAGAAGTCAAATGGCTGTACTATAGAGAACAGAAGGAAGCCTGGTGCTGGAAAGAGAAGCAGCTAAGAGGTTAGAGAGGTCTTTTTAAGTCCTTCTACGGAGTTTGTGCTTTTCCCAAAGGCCAGGGGTCTCTCAGTACACACTCCATTACCCCCAGGATAGAGTGCATTTCAGAGTATGAGTGTCTTCTAGTTGACTTTGCTCTTCAGTGGATTGGAAAAATACTTGGTAAAGAAGCACACGCTTGGTCACAGTCATTTTAGGTATAATGTCACATTTTTATTCGCTGCATTTGTAGCGGTGGAACAGTCACGATTCTGACCATGGTACGTTTGGTTTGGCATTAGCCAATAGCTTGTTTAAATAATATTCATATCTTACTTAAAATAGCACAGCACAGCTTCACATTCTCCACAGTAATCAGATCAGTAACACATATTGGCAAAGCAAAGAAAATAGTTTTAGGAGGTATCAGAGATCTTTCTTGGTAGAGTCCTACGGTGATACAGGTCTCCTCTAATTAATTATGTGTGAAAATCCTGCTTTTAGTATACGTATAGGCCAAAGCCCAGACCATATTATTGACATGAATAGAGGTTTGTTTTAAACTGTCTTTTAATGCTCTCCCTTTAGTCCCTCTCTATTCTTTTAGAGTTCCCTTATGGAGTTTCCTTCTGTGATGAATGGTTGCCTAGAGGGACACTCTACCCCTGTTATTACCCGGGATTGTCGGTTGTTCATCTGACTAGTCTGTATTCTCTACCACTAGCAACCTCACAACTTAACCCTCCTCTGTCCCATCCCTTTTGGGTCTTCCTAGGTGATTTGTTAACTAATCTCTACTAATTTTAGTTTATTCTGTTGCCTCTATGACTACTACAGCTTTTGGAAGTATTTGTACTGTAAATGATGAAAGATGCATTAAGTCAATTTGTACTCATGAAACTTCAAGCTTCAAGGCTACTGAGTTGGCAAAATCTTGTTTTTCAGGAAAAAAATAAGAGTACAAGGTGGGACTTGTAGCCACTTTAATCCTTACGTGTCTGATACTTGGTCACTTTCTAAGACCTGTCGATTTCCAGGGAATCTATCTCGATGATAAAAGTTCACAAGAGTTTTACTGTCTCCTGAGTGTTTGTGGCAGCCCACCCTATTTTAGGTGAAACTGCTTAGCAGTGTAGAGCAAAGACATCCATGTTGAAAGGTAGAGGAGCACTGATTCACGATAGTCACAAATAGTAACTTCTTGGAAGCTACTTTTTTCCTCCTTTTCTAAAATATACTTCTTTCCACTTATTTCCAAAAAATAAGTATGAAATGATTATCAAAGTATTTCAAAACTATGCAGTATATACAAATAGGAGCCAGTATTTAAGTGCTCTCTTTTAGAGTTCTGCAGATTTTATTTGTATAACATTTAGGGTAGCTGCTCAAATGAAGAATTTGAGTCTATTGCAACTCATACTGATGTATATAATAAAATTTAAAAGGTTTATATTTTTATTTATTTAACTAGAACTCTAAGTTATAACTTCGTCTTTGACTGAAGTAAAATTGTTCCATACAAGAGAAATATATCCTCTCCAAGTAGAATGTTCAGAAATAGCATCTAAAGATTTACTACAGAAACAAATGGTGCACAATTAAAATAGCCATGTTCTCCAGGAAAAATGTCCCTAGCAGGCCTCAAAACACCAACCCTACTTTTGGATTTGTCTGGTCTGGCATATATACCAAGAATCAAAGGTATTTTTAGGGTGATGCAATCTTTTATTTTAGTGATCATGATACATGAAATCAAAGGGTGCTCGGGAAAGTGTGATTCAAAATGTGGCCCAACAAGAGGTGGTATCCATGGGTGTCAGTGACCTGGCTTGACCCAACTCCTGGGCTGCCGCCATCATGGCCGTTAATTATGCCCGTCCATCCCTGGAAGTGTCGGCCGCTCCTCTGTCGTCAGGTAGATCATCTGTTCATGCTACTTGCCCATGTGAGCTTTGGTTGTTCATTCCAGGATGGCTAATAATGGGACAGCAGCTTGGGGACATTTCCAAGTGGCATTTTTGGCTGTTGTCCTCTCTGGGCCTCTGGGGATCTTAGAATAGTCCATTCTCCGTATACTCCAAAGCCAAAACCAAAATCAAAACCCAAACCGTTCCTGCCAGCATTTCAATTAATTAGGAAATCAAGAAGGCCCTAATCTCCTTGAAAGATCAACTTGGAAAGACCTTTTTCACTTTAAATAAGTCTGATTTCAAAAGTATTAAATATACTGTTCATCAAAATATCTTTCAACCTGATGGAAATTTAATATTTTTTCTTAACCTAGAACTTTCCTATCTGATATCTTACCTATAGGATTTCAAAGGGCGATAGTGAGAGGCAGAATAGAGAAATCAGCTGGGTGGAGTGGCGCGACCTAGGGGAGAAGAACTGGCTTGGGGTCTGCCTGACATGGTATGAATCCCAGCACTGCCAGTTCCAGTCTGTCTTTAAAAAGTTACCGCAGACTTTTCACATGGAGTTTTGGATTAGATAATGAACGTAAAACACCTAACAACGAGGAGCAGAATACATGCTAGTTCTACTTCTCCACAGGAATAAAAATGTTATGGAGAGACCATTGTCCAAAATTTACTGATACCATAACTTCCCACATAGCTCAGGTTCAGATTTTGGGCAGTAATTAGCAATGACACAGCTGTGAACACATAAGGGAAGTTGGAAAATGGATGGGTCACCTGCTGTAAAAACCATGCAGTTCTTTTCACAGGAAAACAAAGTGTTAACCCTAGAGCGTAACCAGATATTTGTGAAATAAAAATGGAATCCCAGGACCTCGGGGATAACAGTGATAAGGAAAAGCTAGCCCCAACGGAGAAATGACTTTACAGGAAAAAAATGACACCAAATTTCCTGGGTCATTATTTTAGGAACAAACTGTATAGCTAGACTCAACAGAATGGTTATCTTGTACCATTAAGAGAAGAATTGAATTATATTTGGTGTACTTATTTTATAATACAATGAACTGATTGACACATAAATAGTTTATACTGACACATAAATAGACACATAAATAGTTATCTTTGTTCATCTGGAAAGTGTCATGTGGACATCACATTGACAGATTAATGGGATATTACTCTATCTTATTCTGAGTGACAAACAATGTCGTCCTACAGATTATTTTAAGAAATAATTCTCCCCTCAAAGAACCACGGTAAATCAAGAGAGTCTTCCAGTACTTTGGGTGCATTCAAGAACTAACATGAGTATATTATTATTTTATGAACTTTTCGTGTTATGGGATGGGGTTTCTTTCTGTAAAACAAACATTTCTCACAAGGAGCTTTCCTCTCACAATACATTGAGTGAACTAACTGAGTTAGTTTCTAAGGCTATTACTGATGGGAATTTTTAAAAATTTAGATTGGGAAAACTGTCAAGTTAACCCTGTGGAGACATGCACACATAAACACCCAGAAAAAAAAACTTGATTATTTCATCCCATTTCTCTTAATGACTACCATAGATCCAAATAGTATTAAACTGAAGATTTTAGGATGCCCATTAAAAAAATTAACTTTATCCCTCAGTCAGGGTAAAGATTAGAGAAGGAAGGAAGGTTGATTCTGAGGATGTTTGTATATTTAACTAGCTAATCAGATGTTGAATCTGTGTCTCTGCTTGGCATGAGGAAATTGGCAATTTTTCTTTGTAGGCATGTGCTGCTATACAGTGCTGTGACACAATGTATATGTAAAGGGTAGGGTAACCATATATTCATGTTTCCTCGGGGCAGTCCTAATTTATGCCTTATGTCTTAGCATTTTGTCTGGTTTAACATTTATTCAGTATTTATTTTTTTTTTTAACAAAGCGTTATCATTAATGGTATATTAAAGATAAACCAGGGTTTCTCTTTTATTTTATTTTATTTTTTTTGCGGTACACGGGCCTCTCACCGTTGCGGAGCACAGGCTCCAGACGCGCAGGCTCAGCGGCCATGGCTCACGGGCCTAGCCGCTCCACGGCATGTGGGATCTTCCCGGACCGGGGCACGAACCCGTGTCCCCTGCATCGGCAGGCGGACTCTCAACCACTGTGCCACCAGGGAAGCCCCCAGGGTTTATTTTTAATAAAAAATAATAAATTAATAAACCAGGGTTTATTTTGGGGGGGTTCTATCACAGTCTCATTCAGTAGCACATAAGATGCATTTGCAGTGAACGGAGTTTTCTCTTTAAATTGTGATTAAATCTGAAAAACCACTAGTGGTGACCTGCTGCTTTTTCCCAACCATTTTCAGGACACCTCCCTTTCAATGGCAGCATGCTCTCTGAAAAAGACGTGGCCTCCTGGACCTGAGTAGATAAGGAGAGCTAACTGCTTCTGGTCTTAAGTCGTGGTAGAAGAAGTTCTTGACACTGCTGTCCCTGCTGGCTACTTGGCTTTCCAGCTAGTTGAGCTGTGGCCCAACCATGCAAAATGAACAAACCCGTCAGGTCACCAGGATGCAGGGCCAGTGGGAAACAGTAAATTATGCATTAGGAGTACCTGAACTATGTGTGGGGAAATAGAGGTTGAGCAGTCCAATGCATACAGAGAGAAATCTGAGTAATTCTGTGATTTCTAAAAAATAAGCGATTTTTGTCATTTACAGTATGGTACAAATCTATACCAAAGTATTTATTTTATCCACGTAGTCAGAATTATTTCAGAGTTATTAGAGAGAGTTCTTACAACCCAAATGGTTCACTGTTTCAACTCTTATTTGGTTTACATTTCTTTCTGGAAGCCAAGTGAAATGGAAAATTAATTTTGGGGAGATTAGATTCTTGAAAACCTGGAGATGTAATTTCTGTTTAGTTGCCAAAAGAGTGCCCAATAAGATACCCCGAAAGTCTGAGGCTCAGTTTAAATGATCATTTGTGCTTTTGTTTTTAACACTCTTATTAAAAATATTTCAATAAACCTATTTGCCCCCAATGAGTTTTAAGTGTAGTATAATGAAAATACCAATTTCTCAGGTAATTGATAATGAATGGGAAAAATATAGAGAATGCTTATTGACATTTACTTTCCACTAGGGGGGCTGTGGTGCTGTCAGTAACCACGTGAAAACCAAGACACAAATCAGCTGAAGGAGCGTTAGAAGCTATTTCAGAAACTACTGGTTATGTTAAGAAGATTGTATGTGAAGAAGATTTAGCACATACAGCTGCAGAAACTGCTTTTATCATCGCTCCGTGAAGCAGGCCCTTTCATTTAGAATAAATGGCTGTTTCCTGAGTTAATTTAGCTCATTTATTTCAAATTTTCTTGTGCAAAAAGTGAAGCAAGGAGAGTTGATAATGTGTTAATTTCATTAGCTGGAGAAGAATTTTGCACATGTTAGGTGGTGCAAATTTTATATCAATGTCATTAGCTGCTTCAAATGGAAAAGCAATTAAGCTAATTCCAGTAATGGTTTGATTATTTCATTCAATTTATGGAATAAAGGTAAATATTTGGAAGTTAATTCTGTTGAAGGCAAAACCCTTGACACTGTTGTAAATGCTATTGTATGTTCGGTTAAAAATCCAAACATAATTGTGAGATTTTTTTTTTGGCCAGCCATAATAATACAATTACACATGGTGGAAGACTGAATCATCCTCAAAATGGCCTTGTTAAAAGTAAGAAGCCCATAGCAAAAAATTACTTGGAATTGGTTTGGTGTGCATATAATTCAAAATTAATGTCCAACCAAGCTGATATTCTACTAAGTATGGTATTCTACCAATTGATATAGAAATTATAAATTTCCAAATGTATAAATATTTTCTACATACAGAGGTAGTTTGAATAACTGATATCCACGGATGTTGAATATAAAAACAGATAAGATTCTACAACATGGTAGTACATGGTTTCTCTCTTTGCTGTCCATAAATCAGATTTTAGGGATGTTTGAAACTTTGAAGACCCTCTTTGCATATCAACTTCAGTGTCCTATAATCACATTGAAATATTTAGTATTCTAAATTTGGTTACATTTTGTTCAAAATCAGTTGGGTGAAATCTTTGATCAAATTATTCGGTACACTAAATGCCAATTTTTTTGTTTTACCTTTAAAACTTTTAGTGAATTGCAATCACTGAAGAAAAAAAAAGCTTGCAAACAGTATGAAATTGGATTTGATTTCTCCATAAATAAGGGAGGTGCTGAACAAATTAAACCATGAGAGCTTAAATGATGTACAAATTATAAGTCAGAAATAGTTACATTTCATATGCAAAAGTCTACCTAGCTTGATTTAGGGAAGATTACATAATATAGCAAACACTAAAAACACTGGGTTTCTAATTCTGACTGAACTTAGCAAAATCAATGAATTTCTACCAGAGGAAACTAAAACTAACATTTATCGACTGTTAATTATATGCCAGCAACTTTTCATGGACTACCCAGTAAGTCCTGATGACAGCTCTCTGAGATGGGTTAAATAAAATCTCTTCTGTAGATGAAGACATGAGGGGTTGAGATGTCAAGTCACTTGTTCAAGATCATCACTAATATATGAGATCCGAAACCAGATCTGCTTGATAAGAAAGCATTCTTTATTACTACACTCTATAGCTTCTGAGTAGTTAGGATTATATCAGAATTATCAGAGAAAGCTCTTACAACCCCAGTAGTTCACTGCTAAAGCTTTTATTTAGTTGGTGTTTCTTTCTGGAACCCAGTTGAAATGGAAAGTTATATTTTGGGGAGATTAGACTCAGGAAAGCCTGGAGATACAACTTTTACTCAGTTGTCAATGGAGTGCCCAATAGGATATCCTTAAAAGTTTTGCATTTCAGTCTAAGTCATAGCATATATGTAATACAGAAGGATGAGATTGTCAGGTGACATTTTTCCAAGTTTGCAGTGGTCAAGACCTCCTTAATCTTTGAGATTTACCAGCTGGGAAAAAACCCACAAGGGACCAGTGGAAATGTTTTGTGGTAAGCAGTGATGGAAGCCAACATTCATAGCTGGATAATTAAATGAGGATTCCTTCTGCAAGGCAAAAACTGGGAGGAAAAATCATTGAAAAGAACACTTAAAGTCTAGAAAACCTGAGAGGCTGAAACTGTGATATAGGCCAGTTTTCTTCAAGCATGCTGTATATCAGAATTATCTGGGACACATAAAATAGTAGCTACATGACCCACTGAGAAGGGTTGTGTCTGAATTTCAGGCAGTGGGATCCATGTATGTTTTAAGAACTTCTAAGGTGATTCTTTTTTTTTTCTTTTTTTAACATCTTACTAGAGTATAATTGCTTTACAATGGTGTGTTAGTTTCTGCTTTATAACAACGTGAATCGGGTATGCATATACATACATCCCCATATCCCCTCCCTCTTGTGTCTCCCTCCCATCCTCCCTATACCACTCCTCTAGGTGGTCACAAAGCACCAGCTGATGTCCCTGTGCTATGCGGCTGCTTCCCCCTAGCTATCTATTTCACATTTGGTAGTGTATATATGTCCATGCCACTCTCTCACTTCGTCCCAGCTTACCCTTCCCCCTCCCCGTGTCCTCAAGTCCATTCTCTATGTCTGTGTCTCTATTCCTGTCCTGCCCCTAGGTTCTTCAGAACCATTTTTCTCTTTTTTATTTTTTTTAGATTCCATATATATGTGTTAGCATACGGTATTTGTTTTTCTCTTTCTGACCTACTTCAGTCTGCATGACGGACACTAGGTCCATCCACCTCACTACAAATAACTCAATTTCGTTTCTTTTTATGGCTGAGTAATATTCCATTGTATATATGTGCCACATCTTCTTTATCCATTCATCTGTCGATGGACCTTAGGTTGCTTCCATGTCCTGGCTATTGTAAATAGAACTGCAATGAACATTGTGGTACATGACTCTTTTTGAATTATGGTTTTATCAAGATATATGCCTAGTAGTGGGATTGCTGGGTCATGTTGTAGTTCTATTTTTGGTGTTTTAAGGAACCTCCATACTGTTCTCCATAGTGGCTGTATCAATTTCCATTTGCGCCAACAGCGCAAGAGGGTTCCCTTATCTCCACACCCTCTCCAGCATTTATTGTTTGTAGATTTTTTGATGATGGCCACTCTGACTGGTATGAGGTGATACCTCATTGTCGTTTTGATTTGCATTTCTCTAATGATAAGTGATGTTGAGCATCCTTTCATATGTTTGTTGGAAATCTGTATATCTTCTTTGAAGAAATGTCTGTTTAGGTCTTCTGCCCATTTTTGGATTGGGTTGTTCTTTTGGTATTGAGCTGCATGAGCTGCTTGTAAATTTTGGACATTAATTCTTTGTCAGATGCTTCATTTGCAAATATTTTCTCCCATTCTTAGGGTTGTCTTTTCATATTGTTTATTTTTTCCTTTGTTGTGCAAAAGCTTTTAAGTTTTATTAGGTCCCATTTGTTTATTTTTGTTTTTATTTCCATTTCTCTAGGAGGTGGGTCAAAAAGGATCTTGCTGTGATTTATGTCATAGAGTGTTCTGCATATGTTTTCCTCTAAGAGATTTTTAGTGTCAGGCCTTACATTTAGGTCTTTAATACATTTTGAGTTTATTTTTGGGTATGGTGTAAGGGAGTGTTCTAATTTCATTCTTTGACATGTAGCTGCCCAGTTTTCCCAGCACCACTTATTGAAGAGGCTGTCTTTTCTCCATTGTACATCCTTGCCTCCTTTGTCATAGATTAAGGTGACCATAGGTGTGTGGGTTTATCTCTGGGCTTTCTATCCTGTTCCACTGATCTATATTTCTCTTTTTGTGCCGGTACCATGCTGTCTAGATTACTGTAGCTTTCTAGTATAGTCTGAAGTCCAGGAACCTGGATCCTCCAGCTCCATTTTTCTTTCTCAAGATTGCTTTGGCTATTCGGGGTCTTTTGTGTTTCCATACAAATTGTGAAACTGTTTTGTTCTAGTTCTGTGAAAAATGCCACTGGTAGTTTGATAGGGATTCCACTGAATCCGTAGATTGCTTTCGGTAGTATAATCATTTTCATGGTGTTGATTCTTCCAATCCAGAACATGGTATATTTCTCCACCTGTTTCTATCATCTTTAATTTCTTTCCTCAGTGTCTTATAGTATACTGCGTACAGGTCGTTTGTCTCCTTAGGCAGGTTTATTCCTAGGTATTTTATTCTTTTTGTTGCATTGGTAAATGGGAGTGTTTCCTTAATTTCTCTTGCAGATTTTTCATCATTAGTGTATAGGAATGCAAGAGGTTTCTGTGCATTAATTTTGTATCCTGCCACTTTACGAAATTCACTGATTAGCTCTAGCAGTTTTTTGGTAGCGTCTTTAGGATTCTCTTTGTACAGTATCATGTCATCTGCAAACGGTGACAGCTTTGCTTCTTCTTTTCCGATTTGGATTTCTTTTTCTTCTCTGGTTGCTGTGCCTAAAACTTCCAAAACTCTGTTGAATAATAGTGGTGAGAGTGGACAACCTTGTCTTGTTCCTGATCTTAGTGGAAATTGTTTCAGTTTTTCACTATTGAGAATGATGTTGGTTGTGGGTTTGTCATATATGGCCTTTATTATGTTGAGGTAAGTTCCATCTATGCCTGCTTTCTGTAGGGTTTTTAATAATAAATGGGTGTTGAATTTTGTCGAAAGCTTTTTCTGCCTCTGTTGAGATGATCATGTGGTTTTTCTCCTTCAATTTGTTAATATGGTTTATCACATTGGTTGATTTGCATATATTGAAGAATCCTTACATTCCTGGGATAAACTCCACTTGAACATGGTGTATGATCCTTTTAATGTGCTGTTGGATTCTGTTTGCTAGGATTTTGTTGAATAGTTTTGTATCTATGTTCATCAGTAATATTGCCCTGTATTTTTCTTCCTATGTGACATATATGTCTGGTTTTGGTGTCAGGGTGATGGTGGCCTCATAGAATGTGTTTGGGAGTGTTCCTCCCTCTGCTATATTTTGGAAGAGTTTGAGAAGGAGAGGTGTTATCTCTTCTCTAAATGTTTGATAGAATTCACCTGTGAAGCCATCTGGTCCTGGGCTTTTGTTTGTTCGAAGATTTTTAATCACAGTCTCTATTTCAGTGGTTGTGATTGGTCTGTTTGTATTTTCTATTTCTTCCTGGTTCAGTCTTGGAAGGTTGTGCTTTTCTAAGAATTTGTCCATTCTTCCAGGTTGTCCATTTTATTGGCATATAGATGCTTGTACTAATCTCCAATGGTTCTTTGTATTTCTGCAGTGTTAATTCTATTTTTTCATTTCTAATTCTATTGATTTGAGTCTTCTCCCTTTTTTTCTTAATGAGTCTGGCTAATGGATTATCAATTTTCTTTATCTTCTCAAAGAACCATCTTTTAGTTTTATTGATCTTTGCAATTGTTTCCTTCATTCCTTTTTCATTTATTTCTCATCTGATCTTTGTGATTTCTTTCCTTCTGCTAACTTTGGAGGTTTTTTTTTTTTTTTTTTTTT
Source organism: Phocoena sinus (assembly GCF_008692025.1). Taxonomy (NCBI): domain Eukaryota; kingdom Metazoa; phylum Chordata; class Mammalia; order Artiodactyla; family Phocoenidae; genus Phocoena; species Phocoena sinus. The sequence continues at coordinate 67,714,134 of NC_045768.1, forward strand.
TTATGCGTTACGCGGGCCTCTCACCGTTGTGGCCTCTCCCGTTGCGGAGGACAGGCTCCGGACGCGCAGGCTCAGCGGCCATGGCTCACGGGCCCAGCCGCTCCGCGGCATGCGGGATCCTCCCAGACCGGGGCACGAACCCGTGTCCCCTGCATCGGCAGGCGGACTCTCAACCACTGTGCCACCAGGGAAGCCCTTTGGAGGTTTTTTATCTTCTTTCTCTAATTGCTTTAAGTGTAAGGTTAGGTTGTTTATTTGAGATTTTTCTTGTTTCTTGAGGTAGGATCTTATTGCTATAATCTTCCCTCTTAGAACTGTTTTTGCTGCATCCCATGGTTTTTGGGTCGTCATGTTTTCATTGTCATTTGTTTCTAGGTATTTTTTGAGTTAATCTTTGATTTCGTCAGTGATCTCTTGGTTATTATGTAGTGTACTGTTTAGCCTCCATGTGATTGTATTTTTTTTTACAGATTTTTCCCTGTAATTGATATCTACTCTCAGAGCACTGTGGTCTGAAAAGATACTTGATATGATTTCAGTTTTCTTACATTCTCCAAGGCTTGATTTGTGACCCTAGATATGATCTCTCCTGGAGAATGTTCCATGAACACTTGAGAAGAAAGTGTATTCTGTTGTTTTTGGATGGAATGTCCTATAAATATTAAGTCCATTTTGTTTAATGTATCATTTAAATCTTGTGTTTCCTTATTTATTTTCATTTTGTATGATCTTTCCATTGGTGGAAGTGGGGTGTTAAATTCTCCTACTATGGTGTCTTACTGTAGATTTCCCCTTTTACGGCTCTTAGCATTTGCCTTATGTGTTGAAGTGCTCCTATGTTAGGTGCGTAAATATTTACAATTCTTATATCTTTTTCGTGGATTGATCCCTTCATCATTATGTAGTGTCCTTCTTTGTCTCTTGTAATAGTCTTTTAAAGTCTATTTTGTCTGATATGAGAATTGCGACTCAGCTTTCTTTTGATTTCCATTTACATGGAATATCGTTTTCCATCCCCTCACATTCAGTCTGTATGTGTCGCTAGGTCTGAAGTGGGTCTCTTGTAGACAGCATATATATGCTTCTTGTTTTTGTATCCATTGACCCAGTCTGTGTCTTTTGGTAGGAGCATTTAATCCATTTACATTTAAGGTAATTATCAATATGTACCTACTATCATTTTCTTAATTGTTTTAAGTTTGTTATTGAAGGTCTTTTCCTCCTCTTGTATTTCCTGCAGAGAGAAGTTCCTTTAGCATTTGTTGTAAAGCTGGTTTGGTGGTGCTGAGTTTTCTTAGCTTTTGCTTGTCTGTAAAATATTTAATTTCTCTGTCAAATCTGAATGAGATCCTTGCTGGTTAGAGTAATCTTAGCTGTAGGCTTTTCCCTTTCATCACTATAAGTATGTCCTGTCACTCCCTTCTGGCTTGCAGAGTTTCTGCTGAAAGATCAGCTGTTCACCTTATGGGGATTCCCTTGTATATTATTTGTTGTTTTTCCCTTTGCTGCTTTTAATATTTTTCCTTTGTATTTAACTTTTGATGGTTTGATTAGTATGTGTCTTGGTGTGTTTCTCCTTGGAGTTATCCTGTATGGGACTCTCTGTGCTTCCTGGACTTGACTATTTCCTTTCCGATATTAGGGAAGTTTCAACTATAATCTCTTCAAATATTTTCTCAGTCCCTTTCTTTCTCTCTTCTTCTTCTGGGACCCTTATAATTTGAATGTTGGTGTGTTTAATGTTTTCCGAGAGGTCTCTGAGACTGTCCTCAATTCTTTTCCTTCTTTTTTCTTTATTTTGCTCTGCAGTAGTTATTTCCATTCTTTTGTCTGCCAGGTCACTTATCTGTTCTTCTGCCTCAGTTATTCTGCTATTAATTTCTTCTAGAGAATTTTAAATTTCATTTATTTTGTTGTTCATCATTGCTTGTTTGCTCTTTAGTTCTTCTAGGTCCTTGTTAAACGTTTCTTTATTTTCTCCATTCTATCTGCAAAAGTTTGGATCATGTTTACGATCATGACCCTGAATTGTGTTTCAGGTAGAGTGCCTATTTCCTCTTCATTTATTTAGTTTGGTGGGTTTTTACCTTGTTCCTTCATCTGTTGTGTGTTTCTCTGTCTTCTCATTTTGCTTAACTTACTGTTTTTGAGGTCTCCTTTTAGCAGGCTGCTGGTTCGTAGTTCCCGTTGTTTTTAGTGTCTCCCCCCAAGGCTAAGGTTGGTTCAGTGGGTTGTGTAGGCTTCTTGGTGGAGGGGACGGGTGCCTGTGCAGGGGACGGGTGCCTCTGTTCTGGTGGATGAGGCTGGGTCTTATCTTTCTGGTGGGCAGGACCACATCCAGAGGTGTGTTTTGGGGTGCCTGTGACCTTATTATGATTTTAGGCAGCTCTCTCCTAATGGGTGGGGTTGTGTTCCTGTCTTGCTAGTTGTTTGTCATAGGGTGTCCAGCACTGTAGCTTGCTGGTCGTTGAGTGGAGCTGGGTCTTAGCATTGAGATGGTGATCTCTGGGAGAGCTTTTGCCATTTGATATTATGTGGAGTTGGGAGGTCTCTGGTAGGGCAATGTCATGAACTTGGCTCTCCCACCTCAGAGGCACAGTCCTGACGCCTGGCCAAAGCACAAAGACCCGGTCAGCCACATGTTTCAGAAGAAAAAGGAGAAAAAAAGAAAGAAAAATAAGTAAAATAAAGTTATTTAAAGAAATTATTAAAAATAAAAAAGTAAAAAGAAAGAGAGAAGAGAGCAACCGAACCAAAAAACAAATCCGCCAATGATAACAAGTGTAAAAACTATGCCCCCCCCAAGAAAAAGAAAATAAATGGACAGACAGTTCCGTAGGACAGATGGTCAAAGCAAAGATATACAGACAGAATCACACAAAGAAGCATACACATACATACTCACAAAAAGAGAAAAAGGAAAAAAGAAATCTATATATAAAAGAGAGCCACCAAATCAATAAATCTACCAATGATAATAAACTTTGAATACTAAATAAGATAAACATAAAACCAGAAACCAGTCAGTTGTATACAGCACACCGCAAGTCTACAGTTGCTCCCAAAGTCCACCGCCTCAATTTTGAGATGATTTGATGATGTCTATTCAGGTATTCCAGAGATGTAGGGTACATCAACTTGATTGTACAGATTTAATCCACTGCTCCTGAGGCTGCTGGGAGAGATTTCCCTTTCTCTTCTGTGTTTGCACAGCTCCCGGGGTTCAGCTTTGGATTTGGCCCCACCTCTGCGTGTAGGTCGCCTGAGGGCGTCTGTCCTTTGCTCAGACAGGATGGGGTTAATGTAGCAGCTGTTTCAGGGGCTCTGGCTCAGTCAGGCCAGGGGGAAGGAGGGGTATGGAATGTGGGGCGAGCCTGTGACAGCAGAGGCCAGTGTGATGTTACAATAGCCTGAGGCGCGCTGTGTGTTCTCCCGGGGAAGTTGTCCCTGGATCCCGGGACCCTGGCAGTGGCGGGCTGCACAGGCTCCCGGGAGGGGAGGTGTGGATAGTGACCTGTGCTCACATACAGGCTCCTTGGTGGCCGCAGCAGCAGCCTTAGCATCTCATGCCCATCTCTGGGGTCCGCGCTGATAGCCGTGGCTTGCTCCCGTCTCTGGAGCTCGTTTAGGTGGTACTCTGAATCCCCTCTCCTGGCACATCCTGAAACAATGGTCTCTTGCCTCTTAGGTAGGTCCAGACTTTTTCCTGGACTCCCTTCGAGCTAGCTATGGTGCACTAGCCCACTTCAGGCTGTGTTCACACAGCCAACTCCAGTCCTCTCCCTGGGATCTGACCTCCGAAGCCCAAGCCTCAGCTCCCAGCCCCCGCCCACCCTGGCGGGTGAGTAGATAAGCCTCTCGGGCTGGTGAGTGCTGGTTGGCACCAATCCTCTGTGCGGGAATCTCCCCGCTTTGCCCCCCGCACCCCTGTTGCTGCGCTCTCCTCAGCGGCTCCGAAGCTTTCCCCCCTCCGCCACCCACAGTCTCCGCCCGCGAAGGGGCTTCCTAGTGTGTGGAAACCTTTCCTCCTTCACAGCTCCCTCCCACTGGTGCAGGTCCCGTCCCTATCCTTTTGTCTCTGTTTATTCTTTTTTCTTTTGCCCTACCCAGGTACGTGGGGAGTTTCTTGCCTTTTGGGAGGTCTGAGGTCTTCTGCCAGCGTTCAGTAGGTGTTCTGTAGGAGTTGTTCCACATGTAGATGTATTTCTGATGTATTTGTGGGGAGGAAGATGATCTCCATGTCTTATTCCTCCACCATCTTGAAGGTCTCCTCCCAAGGTGATTCTTTGTTCAGCCAGAATTAGGAACTACTAGGCCAGGGTACTTTCCAGTAATAGAAGGTTGCTGCACTTTAGTTAGCTGGAAAGAATTTACCCTGGGAAAGTAGTTGAGTTCCTTTAAAAACTGTGTAGAGAGTTTTGGGTTATTTAGAAGCAGAGAGACTAGACAATTCAGGTTCTTTCACCACTTGTGCTAGAGCAAGCAAAAGATAATTTGGATATGTGAGAATAAATCCAGATTTTAGTGAATTCTCTTAAATTATACACTAGGATGATAGAAAAGGAAAGAATATTAATTTAGTGATAATGAGCGATTTTACTGGCACCAATACTAAATAACCTGCTGGTCATCCTCTTCTTCATTCCCCTTCATCCAGTTTCTAGTGAGTTTTTACAACTGCCTATCCTCATGTATGCTCCCCCTCCCGCCCAGTAACTTACTTTCTATCATTTCCTCCTCTTGTCACCCTTGGGAACCATTGTTATCATCATGATCAACACTAAATATTTATTAGGCACCTGCTATGTGTAGGCTATTGCACTGGGTACAAAAATAGGTCTATGTCATTTCCTGTAGAGAGTGGACTTTGATGTAGTTTGGGACAGAGGGCATTCATCAAGACCAAGTGCCAAGTGGCTAAGGGTCAAACAGATGGTCAGAAAAAAAGATATTGCAAAGGAGTAGGCAGATGCTGTACGGAGTAGCTGCGGCTCAAGCTGGGCCTTGATGGAAATATCAGGACGTGAGCTGATAGAAATAAAGAGAGTATTCAGCAAAGACCCAGAGGCAGGGAAGTTTATGGCTCTCTCTGAAACAACAAATAGGCCAGGGGGTAGGATAGTTTGCTTGTTTTTCTTAAGTGGGAGTGTCTGAGCTAGAAGGTTAGAACTAGACTTTATGGCTTTTGGTACAGGGAATTTAAGGTGGAGGACAATATTAATAATTTATTCAGGTGATTGTATTGGCTTCTTACTTCACCATCAATTTCTTTAGCATTTAAAAAATTTTTTTTTTATTTATCTTTTTTTTGCGGTACGCGGGCCCCTGACTGCTGTGGCCTCTCCCATTGCGGAGCACAGGCTCCGGATGCGCAGGCTCAGCGGCCATGGCTCACGGGCCCAGCCGCTCCGCAGTATGTGAGATCCTCCCGGACCGGGGCACGAACCCGCGTCCCCTGCATCGGCAGGTGGACTGTCAACCACTGCGCCACCAGGGAAGCCCTTCTTTAGCATTTTATTCCCAATTTATGAGAAGATGATAAGGAAGATGGATAAATTTGAATTCAGCTGCCAAGATAAGTGTTTAGTGATCTTTCTCCCAGTTTTAGGATCATAGATCCAGAGCATGTAAGGAGCTTTTGAGAATATTATTCAATCCCTTCATTTTACATTAGCAGAATTTATCTTAGTCAACTCAGAAAGTTATTAGCTGAGTCATACCTGAAATAGAGATCCACTGGCTCCCCTTTCAAAGCTCTTTCCTCTGCAAAGTGTGACTTTCTTCAACTCTGCAATATTAGAAAGTTTGGTTCTTTTTTCATTTCCTGAATTGTGACTAATTTGAAAGATTCCAACTCATTTTTACTCATTAGATTTCATTCTTGATCTTCATTGCAAAGCAGTGGAAAGTTGAGGTAAGAGCACTGTTGTGACATGGGATTCTGGGTTCTACAGCAGGCTCTGCCTTCTGCTAGCTTACAGTACCTTAGGTAGGTTCCTAGACTTCTGTCGGCCCTGGGTTCCTCATCGGCAAAAAAAAAAAAAAGGTTATATTAGAAGGGCACTACAGTACTGGAGTCTTTATTTGCCCTGAATTGAGTACTTTTTCATGTTGGAAGTGTCACTTGCCAGAAAGTTAGACTGTGTCACAACCGAGTATATGTAGTTGGAGAATTGCAAGATTTATTCTCTTGCTAATTGTATACTGATGTGGTGGGTTATTCTATTACATGTCAAGTATTTCTTAAATCAGCAGTTAGACTTGGCATTAGTGAATGGGGCACCAATGAGTGTAGCTCTGAAGTCTTAGCACAAAGAAAGTGATTTTGCCTTCTTTTGCTGACTCTAGGCAAATTCAGCAAGAAAGAAAAAATCTGCAGAGATGGTTTTGACTAAAACTTGGCATTTTGCTTTAAGTCTGTCCACAAAGATACCCATTCATGATCAATGAATGCTTATTAAATTAGATGAATGGCTAGGTCCCAGAGGGAATTTCATTGCCCAAATACAAAAGCATTGCCCTTCCATAGAAATTCTCACATATAGTGATAGGTCATAGCTTTCCACAGTGAGTTTAACTCTATTTTACCCTCATACATTGTAGTCATCATTTTCCATGGATCAGGCTATTTGTCTCTTTAAAAAATTTTTTTTGGATTATTTTATTTAAGTTGCATGTCCCTTTCCTACTCTAGGCCCTGCCACTTGGACGGTACATTTATTTTCTAGACACCCACCTGGCATCTTTGTTTTCGATGTGATATTGTCATAGATGAATTCAAATATGTTAACATTTCTATCATAATCAACAGTTTTGGAGCCAAAACTTCCCTGTTCTAAAGAGAAGAGTAAAAGAAAAGGGGAGATAGGTTTCAGAGAAATCATCTGTAATTAAAATATCTCAGGAGAAAAATATCTGTTGATAGCCATGGTGGAGAGAATCATCTTATTCCTGGAATTTTTCTTCTTGGTATTCAAATCCATCAAAACAAAACCACAAGGGCTTTTTAAGGAAATGGCACATTGAGGCTAAGTTACGCGAGACATATCATAAAGGAAATGTACTAGTTAAAATACAGCCTTGGCTACTGTAATGAGGACACACTCAAACAATAGTGGCTTAAATAAGATAGCAATTTGTGTCTTACCTAAGAGTCCGGCCAGTTGGTCCCAGGCTTCTGTGATGGCTCCACAATCTTGAGGGGCACTAGCTACTTCTGTCTCGTTGGTCTGCCATCCTCAATGCATGGCTTTCATCTAGTGGTTCAAGACTGTTACTCCTGCACTGATCATCACATATGCATTTCAGTCAGCAGGAAGAAGAAAAAGAGGCAGGCGGGCTCTTTCCTGTTAAGGACATGATGCAAAATTTACACTATCGCTTCTATTCTCATCCATTTGGCCAAAACCTAGTGACTTGGGTCACATCTTGTTGCAAAGGAGGTTAGAATAGTCTTGAGCTTGGTGACTGTGTGCGCAGCCAACTCGTTAATATGTTAGAAATGAAGAACTGCAGTCTCTGTCACAGGGAATAAAATTCATTGAATTCCTATTTTGTGCAATTAGTTATCTATATAAATAATGACAACTGTAATAATAAATACCAATAGAATCTACCATTGATTGAACTGCACCTGTCTCATTACTTACATTATATCTAATCTTCCAACAATCTTACAAGTGAAGCAGTAATCTTACAGAGAAGAAAACTGAGGCTGAGAAAAGGTAGTCAACTTGTCCGAAAATGCAGAGCTAGAATAACATCTTTGGAATTGTAGATAAATTCTGATTCCTGGAGATCCCTGAAGGCCAACATAAAGAATTTGGATTTTCTTCTGTAGGATGTCAGCAATTGAAGAAAATGATAAAAATTAGATGAGCGATGTGTTTTAGGGTCAGGATGGATTGCAGAGTGGAGAAATGGAAGGCATGGAAACGGCTTAGGAACTGACTACCTATATCATGGAGCCTTAGATCCACTGACAAGGGTGAAAATAAAAATACAGGGACAAATGCAGGAGATGTAATTAGAGAATACTGTAAGGGTCCAGCCAGGAGATGGAAACTACACCAGTTACTTGAACGAGAGACTTTCATATGAGAAGTGTTAACTAGTTGTAAAGTTATTAGCTAGTTAACCAAAAGGGTTAAAAGTAACTAAGATAATGATCCTCAACCCAGTGTGATTTTGCCCCCCGATGCAACCCCCAAAACATTTGGCAGTGTCTGGAGACATTCTTGGTTGTGGGGAACCTGTGGGGAAAGTTATTGGTGTTTAGTGGGCAGAGGACAGGAATGCTGTTACACATCTTAAAATACACAGGATAAGCCTCAGTAACAAAGAAGTATCCAGCCCGAAATGTCAGTATTGCTGAGGTTGAGAAGCCCTGCTTTAAGGTATTGAGAGGTAGTGACTGCAAGAAGCAGCTACCACCTCTGGGCTTGCAAAGTAAAGGGAGGAGATTGGAATGGTTAAAATTGACAGGATTAGAGTGGGGGCGTGTAGTGCTAGAACTCTGACTTCTGAGGAGGGGGCACTGGTTAGATGGTGCTCACATCTTGAAGGTGTGGATGTGATGGTGAGGCTAGTTTGCTAAGTGTTTGAGAAATTACAAACTGGATTCAGCTGAATGGAAAGACTTAAAATTGGCATATGGGTATATAATCAGATGTAGGATGCAGGCAACGAGGAATAAAAAATGACTTTGAAGTAGAATGCTTACTACTACTAGTACTGAGAGAAGTACTTCCCGGATTACTTGACTTGGGAAAAAGATGTGTTCAGTGTTCAGATTGTTGACCTCCAAGTGGAATCATCCAGTAGGCAGTAGGACGACAGTAGAGGTCAGGGAATGAAAATAAAGAAATGAGTCCTCCACCAGAGGTCAAACATGAAGCTCTAAGAGGAGGTGAAATCAGCAAGGGAGAGACTGAATGGTGAGAGGAACAGAGCATGGAGCATGGTTTTGTCAGAACCACCGCCTTTAGGAATAGGGAGTAAACACATCATGTTCCTAGCGTTGTTATCTTGGAAGGGTTGTTATATTTTTTTATTTGGAAATGTTGCAGCTCTGGTAATAGTTATTCTGTGGTATCATAGTATTTACCAGGTCACTGTGGTTCTTATCTTTAGGCTATTCTTGAACAGAAGTTTATTTTTTCATCAACCCCCTTTTCATTTATTTGTACTCTATAGAGTCTTTTTGTGATCCCATTCTGCCCATTTTCCTTTATATGGAAAAGTGTGTGCATATACAAATTCCATGATGATTTTTATAATTATATTTCGTTTTGAAAAGAGATTTTGAAAAAGGCGAATTTTTGTTTTTACGTACATTGTAACTCTTGTATACTGGAACAGAAAAAAGGCATTAGGTAAAAATTAAGGAAATAATTAGCTAATAATAATGTATGGATATTGGTCCATTAATTGTAATAAATAGACCTAATGTAAGATATTAATAATAGGAAAAATTCGGTGTGGAATTCTTTGTACAATCCTCACAATATTTCTACAAATCAAAAACTATTCTAAAATGTTTATTTTAGTTTTTTAACATCTTTATTGGAGTATAATTGCTTTACAATGGTGTGTTAGTTTCTGCTTTATAACAAAGTAAATCAGCTGTACATGTACATTATCCCCATATCTCCTTCTGTTGCGTCTCCCTCCCACCCTCCCTATCACACCCCTCTAGATGGTCACAAAGCACTGAGCTGATCTCCCTGTGCTATGCGGCTGCTTCCCACTAGCGATCTAGTTTACATTTGGTAGTATATATAAGTCCATGCCACTCTCTCACTTCGTCCCAACGTACCCTTCCCACTCCCCGTGTCCTCAAGTCCATTCTCTACATATGTGTCTTTATTCCTGTCCTGCCACTAGGTTCTTCAGAACCTTTTTTCTTCTTTTTAGATTCCATATATGTGTTAGCATACAGTATTTGTTTTTCTCTTCCTGACTTACTTCACTCTGTATGACAGACTCTAGGTCCATCCACCTCACTACAAATAACTCAATTTCATTTCTTTTTATGGCGAGTAATATTCCATTGTATATATGGACCACATCTTCTTTATCCATTCACGTGTCGATGGACACGTAGGTTGCTTCCATGTCCTAACTATTGTAAATAGAGCTGCAATGAACATGGTGGTACATGACTCTTTGAATCACGGTTTTCTCATGGTATACACCCAGTAGTGGGATTGCTGGGTCATATGGTAGTTCTATTTGTAGTTTTTTAAGGAACCTCCATACTGTTTTCAATAGTGGCCGTATCAATTTACATTCCCACCAACAGTGCAAGAGGGTTCCCTTTTCTCTACACCCTCTCCAGCATTCATTGTTTGTAGATTTTTTGATGATGGCCATTCTGACTGGTATGAGGTGATACCTCACTGCTGTTTTGATTTACATTTCTCTAATGATTAGTGATGTTGAGCATCCTTTCATGTGTTTGTTGGAAATCTGTATATCTTCTTTGGGGAAATGTCTGTTTAGGTCTTCTGCCCATTTTTGGATTGGGTTGTTTGTTTTTGTGGTATTGAGCTGCATGAGCTGCTTGTATATTTTGGAGATTAATCCTTTATCAGTTCCTTCATTTGCAAATATTTTCTCCCATTCTTAGGGTTGTCTTTTCATATTGTTTATTTTTTCCTTTGCTGTGCAAAAGCTTTTAAGTTTCATTAGGTCCCATTTGTTTATTTTTGTTTTTATTTCCATTTCTCTAGGATGTGGGTCAAAAAGAATCTTACTGTGATTTATGTCATACAGTGTTCTGCCTGTTTTCCTCTAAGAGTTTTATAGTGCCAGGCCTTACATTTAGGTCTTCAATCCATTTTGAGTTTATTTTTGGGTATGGTGTTAGGGAGTGTTCTAAATTCATTCTTCTACGTGTGGCTGCCCAGTTTTCCCAGCACCACTTATTGAAGAGGCTGTCTTTTCTCCATTGTATATTCTTGCCTCCTTTATCAAAAATAAGGTGACTATATTTGAGTGGATTTATCTCTGGGCTTTCTATCCTGTTCCATTGGTCTATATTTCTGTTTTTGTGCCAGTACCATGCTGTCTAGATTACTGTAGCTTTGTGGTATAGTCTGAAGTCAGCCTGATTCTTCCAGCTCCATTTTTCTTTCTCAAGATTGCTTTGGCCATTCAGGGTCTTTTCTGTTTCCATACAAATTGTGAATTTTTTTTTGTAGTTCTGTGAAAAATGCCACTGGTAATTTGATAGGGATTGCATTGAATCTGTAGATTGCTTTGGGTAGTAGAGTCATTTTCACAATGTTGATTCTTCCAATCCAAGAACATGGTATATCTCTCCATCTGTTTCTATCATCTTTAATTTCTTTCCTCAGTATCTTATAGTTTTCTGCATACAGGTCTTTTATCTCCTTAGGCAGGTTTATTCCTAGGTATTTTATTCTTTTTGTTGCAATGGTCAATGGGAGTGTTTCCTTAATTTCTCTTGCAGATTTTTCATCATTAGTGTATAGGACTGCGAGAGATTTCTGTGCATTAATTTTGTATCCTGCAGCTTTACCAAATTCATTGATTAGCTCTAGTAGTTTTCTGGTAGAGTCTTTAGGATTCTCCATGTATAGTACCATGTCATCTGCAAACAGTGACAGCTTTACTTCTTCTTTTCCAATTTGGATTTCTTTTTCTTTGCTTACTGCTGTGGCTAAAACTTCCAAAACTATATTGAATTATAGTGGTGAGAGTGGACAAGCTTGTCTTGTTCCTGATCTTAGAGGAAATGGTTTCAGTTTTTCACCATTGAGAATAATGTTGGCGGTGTGTTTGTCATATACGGCCTTTATTATGTTGAGGTAAGTTCCCTCTGTGCCTACTTTCTGGAGGGTTTTTATCATAAATGGGTGTTGAATTTTGTTGGAAGCTTTTTCTGCATCTATTGAGATGATCATGTGGTTTTTGTCCTTCAGTTTGTTAATATGGTGTATCACGTTGATTGATTTGCATATATTGAAGAATCCTTACATTCCTGGGATAAACCCCTCTTGATCATGGTGTATGATCCTTTTAATGTATTGTTGGATTCTGTTTGCTCGTATTTTGTTGAGGATTTTTGCATCTATGTTCATCAGTGTTATTGGCCTGTAGTTTCTTTCTTTGTGACATCTTTCTATGGTTTTGGTATCAGGGTGATGGTGGCCTCATAGAATGAGTTTGGGAGTGTTGTTCCCTCTGCTATATTTTGGAAGGGTTTGAGAAGGATAGGTGTTATCTCTTCTCTAAATGTTTGGTAGAATTCGCCTGTGAAGCCATCTGGTCCTGGGCTTTTGTTTGTTCGAAGATTTTTAATCACAGTCTCTATTTCAGTGGTTGTGATTGGTCTGTTTGTATTTTCTGTTTCTTCCTGGTTCAGTCTTGGACGGTTGTGCTTGTTTAGGAATTTGTCCATTTCTTCCAGGTTGTCCATTTCATTGGCATATAGTTGCTTGTAGTAATCTCTCATGATCCTTTGTATTTCTGCAGTGTCAGTTGTTACTTCTCCTTTTTTGTTTCTAATTCTATTGATTTGAGTCTTCTCCCTTTTTTTCTTGATGAGTCTGGCTAATGGATTATCAATTTTGTTTATCTTCTCAAAGAACCAGCTTTTAGTTTTATTGATCTTTGCTATTGTTTCCTTTATTTCTTTTTCATTTATTTCTGATTTGATCTTTATGATTTCTTTCCTTCTGCTAACTTTGGGGTTCATTTGCTCTTCTTTCTCTAATTGCTTTAGATGTAAGGTTAGGTTGTTTATTTGAGATGTTTCTTGTTTCTTGAGGTAGGATTGTATTGCTATAAACTTCCCTCTTAGAACTGCTTTTGCTTCATCCCATAGGTTTCGGGTCGTCGTGTTTTCATTGTCATTTGTTTCTAGGTATTTTTTGATTTCCTCTTTGATTTCTTCAGTGATCTGTTGGTTATTAAGTAATGTATTGTTTAGCCTCCATGTATTTGTATTTTTACAGATTTTTTTCCTGTAATTGATATCTAGTCTCATAACGTTGTGGTTGGAAAAGATACTTGGTATGATTTCAATTTTCTTAAGTTCACTAAGGCTTGATTTATGACCCAAGATATGATGTGTCCTTGATAATGTTGCATGAGCACTTGAGAAGAAAGTGCATTTTGTTGTTTTTGGATGGAATGTCCTGTATATATCAATTAAGTCTATTTTGTTTAACGTGTCATTTATATCTTGTGTTTCCTTATTTATTTTCATTTTGGATGATCTGTCCATTGGTGAATGTGGGGTGTTAAAGTCCCCTACTATGATTGTGTTACTGTTGATTTCCCCTTTTATGGCTGTTAGCATTTGCCTTATGTATGGAGGTTTGCCTATATTGGGTGCATAAATATTTACAATTGTTAACATCTTTTTCTTGGACTGATCCCTTGATCATTATGTAGTGTCCTTCTTTGTATCTTGTAAAAGTCTATTTTGTCTGATATGAGAATTGCTACTCCAGCTTTCTTTTGATTTCCATTTGCATGGAATATCTTTTTCCATCCCCTCACTTTCAGTCTGTATGTGTCCCTGGGTCTGAAGTGGGTCTCTTGTAGACAGCATATATACGCGTCTTGTTTTTGTATCCATTCACGCAGTTAACGTCTTTTGGTGGGAGCATTTAATCTATTTACATTTAAGGTAGTTATTGATATATATGTTCGTATTACCATTTTCTTAACTTTTTGGGGTTTGTAATTGTAGGTCTTTTCCTTGTCTTGTGCTTCCTGCCTAGAGACATCCTTTAGCATTTGTTGTAAAGCTGGTTTGGTGGTGCTGAATTTTCTTAGCTTTTGTTTGTCTGTAAAGGTTTTAATTTCTCTGTCGAATCTGAATGAGATCCTTGCTGGGTAGAGTAATCTTGGTTTTAGGTGTTTCCCTTTCATCACTTTAAGTATGTCCTGCCACTTCTGGCTTGCAGAGTTTCTGCTGAAAGATCAGCTGTTCACCTTATGGGGATTCCCTTGTATGTTATTTGTTGTTTTTCCCCTTGCAGCTTTGAAAAAATTTTTTTGTATTTAATTTTTGATAGTTTGATTAATATATGTCTTGGTGTTTTTCTCTTTGGATTTATCCTGTATGGGACTCTCAACTCTTCCTGGATTTGATTCACTGTTTCCTTTCCCATATTAGGGAAGTTTTCAACTATAATCTCTTCAAATATTTTCTCAGTCCCTTTCTTTTCTTCTTCTTCTCTTAGGACCCCTGTAATTCAAATGTTGGTATGTTTAATGTTGTTCCAGACGTCTCTGAGACTGTCCTCAATTCTCTTCATTCTTTTTTCTTTATTCTGTTTTGTGTTAGTTATTTCCACTATTTTATCTCTCCAGGTCACTTATCCGTTCATCTGCCTCGGTTATTCTGCTATTGATTCCTTCTAGAGAATTGTTAATTTCTTTTTTTGTGTTTTTCATCGTTTGTTTGCTCTTTAGTTCTTCTAGGTCTTTGTTAGACGTTTCTTGTATTTTCTCCATTCTATTTCCAAGATTTTGGATCATCTTTACTATCATTATTCTGAATTCTTTTTCAGGTAGTCTGCCTATTTCCTCTTCAGTTGTTTGGTCTGGTGGGGTTTTTGCCTTGCTCCTTCATCTGCTGTGTGTTTCCTCTGTCTTCTCATTTTGCTTAACTTACTGTGTTTGGGGTCTTCTTTTTGCAGGCTGCAGGCTATAGTTCCCATTGATTTTGGTTTCTGCCCCCAGTGGCTAAGGATGGTTCAGTGGGTTGTGTAGGCTTCCTGGTGGAGGGAACTGGTGCCTGTGTTCTGGTTGGCGAGGCTGGACCTTTTGTTTCTGGTGTGCAGGTCCGTGTCCGGTGGTGTGTTTTGTGGTGTCTCTGACATTCTTATGATTTTAGGCAGCCTCTCTGCTAATGGGTGTGGTTGTGTTCCTGTCTTGCTAGTTGTTTGTCATAGGGTGTCCAGCACTGTAGCTTGCTGGTTGTTGAGTGGAGGTGGGTCTTAGCGTTGAGATGGAGATATCTGGGAGAGATTTCACCGTTTGATATTACTTGGAGTTGGGAGGTCTCTTGTGTACCAGTGTCCTGAACTTGGCTCTCCCACCTCGGAGGCACAGGCCTGACACCCGGCCGGATCACCAAGACCTTATCAGCCACATGGCTCAGAAGAAAAGTGGGAAAAAATGAAAGAAAGAAAGAAAGAAAAATATAATAAAATAAAGTTATTAAAATAAAAAATTATTAAAAATATAAGAATTAATAAGTAATAAAAAAAGGAAAAGAAAGAACGGAAGAAAGAATAGAGCAACCAATCCAAAAAACAAATCCACCAATGATAACAAGCACTAAAAATTATACTAAAAAAAAAAAAAGAAAAAACTGACAGAACCCTAGGACAAATGGTAAAAGCCAAGATATACAGGCAAAATCACACCAAGAAGCATACACACAAATACTCACAAAAGGGGAAGAAGGAAAAAGATACGTATATCATTGCTCCCGTAGTGCAGTGCCTCAGTTTTGGGATGATTCTTTGTCTATGCAGGTGTTCCAGAGATGCAGGTACATCAACTTGATTGTGGAGATTTAATCCGCTGCTCCTGAGGCTGCTGGGAGGAATTTCCCTTTCCCTTCTTTGCACAGCTCCTGGGGTTCAGTTTTGGATTTGGTCCTGGCTCTGTGTGTGGGTCGCCTGATGGCATCTGTTCTTTGCTCAGACAGGACGGAGTTAAAGGAACAGCTGATTTCGGGGCTCTGGCTCACTCAGGCGGGGGTGAGGGAGGGGGTACGGAGTGCGGGGCGAGCCTGCGGCGGCAGAGGCCAGCGTGACGTTGCACCAGCCTGAGGAGCGCCGTGTGTTCTTCCCGGGAAGTTGTCCCTGGATCACAGGACCCTGGCAGTGGTGGGCTGCACAGGCTCCCGGGAGGGGAGGTGTGTATAGTGACCTGTGCTTGTACACAGGCTTCTTGGTGGCGGCAGCAGCAGCAGCCTTAGCGTCTCATGCCCGTCTCTGGGGTCCACGCTGATAGCGGCTCACTCCTGTCGCTGGAGCTCATTTAGGTGGTGCTCTGGATCCCCTCTCCTTGCGCACCCTGCGACAATGCTGTCTTGCCTCTTAGGCAGGTGTGGACTTTTTCCCGGACTCCGTCCCGGCTAGCTGTGGTGCACTAGCCCCTTCAGGCTGTGTTCACGCAGCCAACCCCAGTCCTCTCCCTGGGATCTGACCTCCGAAGCCCGAGCCTCAGCTCCCAGCCCCCACCCACCCTGGCAGGTGAGCAGACAAGCCTCTCGGGCTGGTGAGTGCTGGTCGGCACCGATCCTCTGTGCGGGAATCTCTCCACTTTGCCCTCTGCACTCCTGTTGCTGCGCTCTCCTCCGTGACTCCGAAGCTTCTCCCCCACCCACCCCCCGTCTCTGGCCGTGAAGGGGCTTCCTAGTGTGTGGAAACTTTTCCTCTTTCACAGCTCCCTCCCAGAAGTGCAGGTCCCATCCCTATTTTTTTGTCTGTTTATTCTTTTTTCTTTTGCCCTACCCAGGTACGTTGGGGGTTTCTTGCCTTTTGGGAGGTCTGAGGTCTTCTGCCTGCATTCAATAGGCGTTCTGTAGGAGTTGTTCCACATGTAGATGTATTTCTGATGTATTTGTGGGGAGGAAGGTGTTCTCCACGTCTTACTCTTCCACCCTCTTGAAGGTCTCCCTAAAATGTTTATTTTAAGACTGAGATTGTTCCTGAACAAAGTTCGTGTGCCTGATGCACAGTGAGGCCAAACAATACTGAAATGTCAGAGTTTGGAGCAGAGGAAGATTTATTGCAGGACCATGCAAGCAGACAGTTGTCTCATATTCCCCAAATCCCAACCTCCTCAAAGAGTTTCAGCAAAGCACTTTAAAAGGCAAGGTGAGGGGAGGGACAGGGTAGATGGTTGCAAATTTCTTGGTGTCAGAATCCTTTTTCCTTGCAGCTGTCCACATAGGTTAGGTCATGATCTTCCTGTAACCTCCAACAAAACAAATGTTATTCTCTGTTCTGCAACTTTTAATCTCTATATGAATAGACTCTTAAAGGTCAAAGCCCTGAAATAGTCTATCCTTTATATTTCAGGCTATAGGGAACATGTTTTTACAGAAGGTGCAGAGCCTGTGTAACTAAGCACAGGCCACAAAGCACAAAGGTTAAAGCAAAAGGAACAGATCTAATATGGAGCCAGATTTGTTCTTCCCTGTTACAAGACTTTCTGAATGACTGAAGTTTAAGAAACAAGAAAGTATCTATAGCAGACATCCTTAGTTGCCCACCTCCCACCTAACCAGCTTTGTTCATACATTACTCTCTTCCATGTCATCCTTTGCTTCAGAAAGGATAATCCAGCCCCAGCGAATAGGCCCCATGTAACAGTTACCTAGGACTGCTGTAACAAAGTAGCACACACTGGGTGGCTTAAAATAATAGAAATGTATTCCCTGAGAGTTCAGGAGGCCAGAAGTTCAAGATCAAAGTGTCAGCATGTCAGCAGGATTGATTCCTTTCTGAAGGAGAATCCAGTCCGCATCTCTCTCCTGGCTTCTGGTGGTTACTGGCAGCCCTTTGTGTTACTAGGCTTGTAGCTGCATCACTGCAATCTCTGCCTCCATCTTTACATCACCTTCTTCTCTGGGTCTGCTGCCCCTCTCCTTTCTCTTGAATGGCACAGTCTTTAGATTCAGGGCCCACCCTAAATCCTGGATGATCTCATCTCAAGATCCCTAACTTAATTACATCTAAATGAGGCCTCATTCACAGTTACCAGGGGTTAGGATTTGGACATATCTTTTTCAGGGACACAGTTCAGCCTACTACATCCTGAATGGTTAAAGTTAATAGTAGTGGCCAGTGAACGTTGGTATGTCTATATATTATGACTGGAATTACAAGGGCATTTTATGAGCATGTGGGGGATCTTGTCCAGTGATAGACACTGCATGGAGACACTGTAAGAGCAGAGCCAAGAAGCAGAAACTTAGTTAGAGCCCTGATAGGACTATACCTGAAGCCTCCTATTTTCAGACATCTTACTGTCTAAGACAAAAATCTCTCTTTTTGTAAGGCATTTGATTTGGGAGTTTCCATCTCTTGCAGCCAAAGGAAGTGCAACAGATATGCTATCTATGTTTACATATTTCTTGCAAGCAAATTTAATGGTCTCAGTCATCCAGTGGAAAATTTTAGATACTGTTGGAGTTTTCTCACAACCTAAAATGACATTGAATAAAAAGCAAATTGTATGGAGTTAAAAATCTCATTATATAGAAGACATAAAATACCCTGCTTAAACTATTAAAACTAAAGTAAAAATATGGTCTAAGCATTAACGAGTAGATTCTGATACACCAAATACCTTCTTTAAGTTTACTTTAAAATTTTCTGATAAGTGGGTAATCCCTTCTAAAAACAAATATAGAGACTAGTAAACTGTTTTAGTCAAGTTTTCATATATCTATAACAAATTATTAAATACTTGGGTTTGAAGTCAGTAATCTGCTACCTTCCAGAAGTGACTTTTTAATAAGAATTCCCCCTGTAAAAAGAATAAAAAGTAATTTCATTATTATGTAAAGGATTCTAGCCTCAAATCATATGCCAAACCTCTAAACTGGTACAGCTGCTGCACATTGGAAGAATCTCTTTATTTTATCAAACTAAGTCCTCTGTGAAATAATATTGGAGCTTGAAATATATTTTCTCAGTCAGATTGTTGTGAAAAAAATGCTGTGGGAAATCTGGACTTTTGTAAGTCTATATAAATGCTGATTTTTCAGGCTGATTTTACTTATTTTTAAAATTTATTTTCACTTATTTTTAGGCTGGTTTCAGGCTGATTGTTTTTTATTACTGATTTTATTGATATTATTATTTCCTGATTTTATTATATGACTTTACTGGTGTGAACATTTTCTGCTGAGTTGCTCCTATCAAGGCCCATAGGAACATCTAAAGGGACATTGCAGCAGGTGACACAGGTTGGGAGCCCAACTTACTTTGGTATAAGAGGGAGGGGGAGAGGTGTAGGCTGTGTCATCAACTGGGGTACCATGTTTCCATGTCAAAACGATTGTTTTTTAGTAAAACAAGGAAATCCTGTTGTAATCTTGTTGTTGGTAAGATGACCATTGCACACCAATTGTGATGTGACAGTTTTTCCTGTACACTGGAACTTTACATTAGTGCTTTTAGAATTCATTCTAATCAGTAAATCACCTTACTTACTCCTTAAAATATCCAGGATGTAAAGACTTGGGCATCATTTACTGTGTTACTCTAGGTTGGAAGCTGGACCACATTGGAGAAAGTCATCAATGAAGGGAAAGGTAGGGATATTTGGAACATCAGGCCATGGGTAGATCCCAAGGGACTGTTTCAGTAGCTTGTATCCTCTTGGGATACATGGCTTCAGCCCCAGAATTGGGTTCTCCCTAGAGAGTGAGAAAGATGGAAAGATGCAGACAACTATTTAGAATTTTATTTTTTTATGTACAGGGAACTCCTGGATTAAGTGGGCACTCTTCAAATACAGTTAGGCTATATGTTTTATATATCCTGTTTAAATGGTACATGCCTATCAAATCACTGTCTATATAATACGGCATAAATAAAATGAGAAGAGGTTCTCATTTTGAAGCTTTTGGAAAGAAGAGTGACTTTGTCAAATTTTTGATTCACATCTATATTCTAAGATAGTTCTTCTATTTCTCTCTCTGTTGGTTTATTATACCTTGCCTGCATAAACAGAAGCTGGGTAGACCTAAGCAGATTTTCTTGTACTTCATTGATTGTCTGTGTCTATTGACGTAGGGAAAGAGTAGAGTCATTTCCAAAATTTTCTTTTGACAGCACTTTGTCTAAACATCTTTCGAGTTAGTTCATGACATGAACAGACGAACATGGAGCTCCTGTGTTTAGAACAGGTGGAATACAAGTACCAGGAGCTCTTCATTTCCATCTTTTGAAAATCATTGTTACACTTATTTCAGTCAGTGAGTCAATCAACAAATATTTATTTAACTATTACATTTGGAGACATGGCTCTTGCCTGTCTGGAACTTACAGTCTGGATCAGAAAGCAGGCACCATATGCATAACCACACAAATGAATACATACTTCACACTGAGGTAAATGCCCTGAAGGAAAAGAACAAGATGCAGAGCAAGAGAATAACAGAGTACTTACTTGAGGTTGAGTAGACTGGTAAGGCTTTTCTGAAGCAGTGGCATTTAAGCTGAATTTTAAAGGTTGAGTAAGAGTTGTCCCAATGGGGGAAAATCTTCATTCAGAGGACCCAGTATGTGCAAAGCCCCTGAGGATGGACAAACTTGCTGGTAGTAAGAGATTGGGCTCAGAGAGGCCTAGACTTCTGGTTCTGTTTCTGTGCTGGGAAGCTCCGTGCCTCCTACCTGCCCACTTATCTATGCTCAGGCTCCCTGCCTTCTCTGTGCCTCAGTTGCTTCAGCTGAAATGTGGGGCAGTAATACATCCTTGCAGTGTTGTCCTGGGGATTAAAGAAAATGACATAAAGCAGTTGCGTGTAGCAGACACTGTATTAACATCATCATCGTCGTCATTTTTATTAATTTACCTTTTGAAGAATCTTTTTCATGTTTTTTTTTTTAACTCACTTATGTTTTGTACTGTGTGGTGGTGGGGGAATGTCACATTTTTGAAAGTCAGAGCAGGAAATCCTCTGAACAAATTTTGAAAACTATTAGAATTAGCGCAAACCAGAGTGAAATCATCTTTATCGCGCTATCGGCTACCATCTTTTCAGGAGCTAGTAGGTTTGAACGTGGGAATCTAATTAAGAAATGGATTGTATTTCTTTAAGTTTTGCCCCTTCGGTTTCCTCAACCTTTCAAGTAAACTTTAGGGAAACGTCTTGGTTTTTTGATCCTTGCCTGTGTCATACTGGGTCAAAATCAAAACCCATAAAGCTAAGAGAACACCAAGTATGTGATTCTGTTCTTCCACTTTTGTGTGGAAATGGAATCTCAGAGCTCAGGACATTTTTTTTTTTTTCTTTCTATGTATTCTGTTCAGGTAAGATTTTCTTCTTTTTAAATTTTATTGGAGCACAGTTGATTTACAATGTTGTGTTAGTTTCAGGTGTACAGCACAGTGATTCAGTTATAGATATATACATATTACATATTCATTCTTTGTCATATTCTTTTCCATATATGTTTTTATAGAATATTGAGTAGAGTTCCGTGTGCTATACAGTAAGTAGGTCCTTGTTGGTTGTCTATTTTATATGTAGTGGTGTGTTCGAGGACTTTTTGCCTGAGTGTTCAGGCTTGCCTTCATGGAGAAGGGCTTCAGGTGGGGCAGTTGTACTGGGGGTAGGTGCTACTCTGATGCATACCGTCCCTGCTCTGGATTTTGTCCTGAATTTAATAATGAGATGGAGAGGGCAGGAAAGGGAGGAAGTATCTACTTCATTGCTCCTTATATTGCACTTTTATTTTCTAAAAAAAAAAAATGTCCTCTTTGGAATTAAAATTTTTCATGCTCCCTCACAGTGAAGAGAAATTATAAGGCACTTGGTTCAGTATATTTCAGACATGACACTATCTTAATTTTTAAAAACATGGGATATTTTCTGATTTAATGAACAGCTGTATATTGTAGTAATCATATAATGTACTCCACCTTCTTAATTGTCAACCATTCTTGTCTCATTCTTAGTGTATTTCTTTGAACATTGCTTGTCCAAGTCTTTTTGTTAACAAGAAAAAAACTGAAACAAAATAGAAACCATGAAAACCATTATGATTATCCATTACTCCCATGCTACATTCATTTAGTAGTTCTTCAAACAAATATTTACTGAGCATTTACAATGTACCAGGCTCTGAGCAGGCTTCAAGAATAAAACATGGGCAAGACTCTGGTTACTCTGGTCTGTATTTTGCAAACCATTACAGTTATCAGACCGTCTTTTTTGAAGTGAAGGTATCTTTTTTTTTAAAACTATTGGTGTTCAGCTTTCACTACTTATGACATTTTGGTCAACGTTCTGATAGTGTAAAATTGTAGAATGTGGCATAACACTTTGTTCACAGTGTTTTAGTAGCCTGTACAGCTCCAGACATAAAAGGACACAGATACTTACTTATTTATAAGAGAAATTATTTGTCGACATCTTTTATCTGGCATATTTTTCTGATTACACAAGATATCTAGACATAGACATAGAAATATCTTATATATGTATGTGTATATACAGTATATGTGTACATGCACACACACATACACAAACACACTGTAGAAAATTGAGACTATGAAAAAGCCCAAGGAATAAATTACGTGCAATCCTACCTCCAAGAGATAACCTCAATTAATACATTGGATTACAGTCTTCCGTGTTTTATGCTATACCTATGTAGTCTAAGTGTGTTGGGAGTGGAACTAGTATTTACTGAATCTTTCTTATTAGGTGCTGTTATGCTAGCACATGCTTTCTCATTGAGTTATTCCAACCACCCTTGCAGTGTTATGTCCAATTTACAGATAAGGGACTTTGACTCACCAGTGTCTGTCTCTCAGCTATTAGGTGAAAGATTTGGGGCTGCACGCACATAGATAATATTTAAGAAAACCCCTTTTCTATCAAAGTTGTCTTTTCGTTATCTAGACAGTTCCATATATATTCAGATGCTTGGCGGGATGAGGTTAAAATTAGAAATTGACATTGTCCTGGTGGTAGTGGGGGTGGAGGAGGGATGCTTTGTAATACATGACATTTTTTCGCTGCTTCCTTTTACTTAAAGAAGCATTTTTTTTAAAACATCTTTATTGGGGTATAATTGCTTTACAATGGTGTGTTAGTTTCTGCTTTATAACAAAGTGAATCAGCTATACATATACATATGTTCCCATATGTCTTCCCTCTTGCGTCTCCCTCCCTCCCACTCTCCCCATCCCACCCCTCCAGGCTGTCACAAAGCCCCGAGCTAATATCCCTGTGCCTTGTGGCTGCTTCCCCCTAGCTATCTACCTTACTAAAGAAGCATTTTTAAAAAGCCAAATCCTTCTGAGGAAGAAGTAACTGAATTGGTCCAACTGCTTACTTGGAACTTCGTACAAAATTCGGAAGGACATTGATTCTGACATGAGGGCATGTGCCTGGTCCCACCTGGCATCGCTGGTGAGAAGGGAGTGGATTTCTGGTGTGCAAGGCACCGCACCCAGGGAAGAAGAGTCAGCACGGGGTGGCCTGTCTCTCTGTCCCAGGGCTTGGATGCAGCATCCTGCATCCTGTGAATGGACTGCGGCTGTCTCTGCTGAGCAGTTTTCCTAAAAACCTGGGTAAAATGACGGCACTTGGTATCTCAACCAAAATATTCAATTAGTAACAAAGTTCTTCTCAGCACCTATTCTTAGTGTCATAAAAACAGTTATGTAACTATTCTTACAAACCAAGTTGCAAAATGTAAGACTTTGGGCCTCACAATCACAGGCTGGTTTTCTTGGTTCTGTTTTCAAAGCATGTGTTTATAATCATCGTACTTGCAGTACCTTTCCTCCATGTGGTAAGTGCTGCCACACCCCAATCAAAGGAAGTGAGTAAAAGTAGGGTGAGGCTCGTTGTGCTCTTGAGGATTAAAGTTTTCTCATGGAAACGGTAACGACTTGCCTAAAAACCCTTCTGTGAGCTCTAAGTAAGCCCCTAAGACCTACTTGAATATCTATACATGAAATGCTTAATGTATGTATAAAGACCAAAGTGCTTTTGCTTTCCTAGAGTCCCCTTCTAAAATTCCACAGTCTTTCTAAGTTACAACCACAAGGAATCCTGGATGCAGGCTTCATCTGTATGTCACCTGATCGCCGGTGTGTTGTGTCTTGGAGAGTGCCGTGTGTAACATCAAGGGATCCACACATGCCTCTGTCAGTTTAGAATATTTACAATAGAGAAGTACGATGAGGCAAATTAGGACGGAGCTCTGGCTTTGGTTTTATTTATTTATTTTTGTAAACTTTTTTTTTTTTTAACATCTTTATTGGAGTATAATTTGGCTTTGGTTTTAAATTTCCTAGATTTTACAAGTCCAAGTCATACTTTTGCCATGCTGACAAGGTCTAATATTCAAAATATAGGCTGGAAGTCTTTGTGAGAGTAATCAAATGTTATCTATACTTTAATGTTTAGTTCTTAAAGAGTTTTAAAATATACTCATTAATTTGAAATGCTACTACCGCAACAAACATTTTCTGGAAAATTTTCTTGCCTGAGCTATTGACCAGCTCATCATGGCAGAAGAGCTCACCTAGGATCAGCTACGTTTCACCTTTTAAGGGGAAAGGGCTCTTGGGAACAGATGGGTATTCAGGAGGGGTGACATTTTTTTTTTTTCCTTTCAGCAAAAGCAAAAACCTTTTCTCCTCCTTGGCCCTTCTCCTAAGATATTAATACCATAAAGCAGTCTCTTATACTTAAAAGAAAAAAAACCCAAAACCCAGAACAGTTTTTCCAAGTTGTAAAATGCTGCTCTGGAGGGGGGGAGATTTTCAATGAGGGGATCTGGATGTCTGCTGTCACAAATATGGAAGCAGGCTTGCATTCCTTTACTGTGTGACAGCCTGGACCAGGGCTTGCTTCACATCCTTGCTCTTGAGTGTGGGCTCCATTAGGGCTGCCCACAGCAGCAGCTTAGAGGTTAATGTTCCCTGCAGCTCCACTGTGGAGGGCAGATGAGTCATTCTACCTTCAGAGGGGGACCTGTTGGTGCTTCCTCACATGGTCTCAGTATAAACAACACACAGGGAGCGGGTTCGTTGTTGGCAGGACCTCTTTTTGTGGGAGGTAGGGAGCAAAAGGAGAGGCAATAAAAAGAGACTTAGGTAGTTGAAAACTACAAATCTCAACATGGCAAGCAGTTCAGAGCGTGGTAGCTGGCCAAGAGGAGGAATTTGAAGTGCACAAACACCCGTCTAATCTCAAAGACCCTCCAGGTAGCTCCTCAGCAGGGAAGTGTCTGCTCTCTGGACCCCACAAAGGAGCCCCTCTGGGTTTCTGCTCAGCCTGGTTGACCTCACTGTCACCGTCTGCCCTTTCTTCAGTTCCTTTTCTCCACTTTTCATTTGTCTCCCTATAGAGGCTTCTTTGAAGACTGGAGCCTAACCTAGACACTCACTCCATCACTTTTTGCTGTGTCTGAGTCTCCCTTTCATCAACCAGGAATCTCTCGCTATGGAACAGCTTTAAGGGGCATCGGGAAACATCCAGGTGGGCTTCACATTGTCTGTGTGGAGGAGAACTTCCACATTTGTTCAAACAGAGGCCTCCCCTATCACCCGACCCAGAACCCCCAGTAGGTGGTTAGTAGCCTCTCTGGAAATGCAGTCTTTCTGAGGGCTATACTCTGCACTTAGAGTAAAGAATTACTCTGCACTTAGACTACTCTGCACTTAGACTGGAGTCGATGTGCAGTATTGTATCAGATGATTTTTCCCTCCATGATGGGAAATCTTTTAGAAATACCGTAATGGGAAACTTAACTGTTTCTTTACTAACTCATTTTTGGGAAATTGGTTATGTGGTGCTAGTTTCAGTAATGGTTTTACAAACATCATGTGTAAGGAAATGAATATGTTTTCTAAAAAGGGCAAAGATTTTTCTGTTCTCCCAATATATTCCTAAAATGCCCATGAAGACCCAGGGAAAGTTGGCTACAGGTGGATTTGCAAAGTTTCTTATCCCAACTGTGGGGTGTTTGTGACTCAAATATTGAAAACAAGGGAGAACTCATATCAGCAAATTCAGTCTTAATTCCCTGGAAGAACAGTTTGAGAGATCTTTTTAAACTGAAAATTGGATTGTGTCCTGACTATGGGCTATAGCTCCTGTGTCATCTAGGCCTGGTCCAAAAATCATGTCTTGCCACTTCCAGCCGTGTACTTTGGGCTCCAGCCCCACCTGCTGAAAGCACGAAGCCCCTCTCTGCCTCAGAGCCTTTACACATGTTGCTCCCTCTGCCCCTGATGGTCTTCCAAGCCACTCTTATCTGCTGAATTCTTCCTCACTCTTGAGAATTGCATTTTTTTAAAATTGAAGTATAGTGGATTTACAATATTGTGTTAGTATCAGGTGTACAGCAAAGTAACTCGGTTTTACATATACATATGTATCTATCTCTCATCTTCTTTTTTCCATTCGTTTCCATCCTAGTTTATTACAAGATATTGAGTATAGTTCCCTGTGCTGTACAGTAAATCCGTGTCGTTTTATCTGTTTTATATATGGTAGTATGCATCTGTTAATCCCCGACTCCCAATTTATCCCCTTTTCGCTTTGGTAATCATAGTTTGTTTTCTAGGTGATCCTGTTTTATAAATCAGTTCATTTATAATATCATATAATACTTGTCTTTCTCTGACCTATTCACTTAGTATGATAATCTCTAGGTCCAGAGGATTGGGTTTTAATGTCACTCTTTCAAAGTTCAAAGGCCATCTTCTTTGAACCCCTAGGCTTGTTTAGATCCCCCATATTATCCATCTTAATTGCCTATGTATTTCTTCTTGAGAGCACTTATCTCTACTGTGAATGCATGGACATCTAGATGGTTGTTTTTCATCGTCTCCCTGGTTAGGACATAAGTTACAAGGGCAGGGAAACCTGCTTCCGTGTTCATCATTGTGTCTTCAGTACCCAACAAAGAGTATGGTACATAGAAGTATCTAAATAGATATTTGCCAGATGGATGGGTAAGAGAATGGATAGCTTGGAAGAGTAGATGAATGAAAGAATAGATGAAAGAACGCAAGGGTGTTTAGAACAGTAATCTATAATAATCTTTTTTTTCCTACTTAATTAGGGTCTGAATACAATCACCTTAATTAAGAGCAGGCGATAAACCCTCCTATCCCGATAAACCCTCCTATCCCGATAAACCCTCCTATCCCTTGATGAGATGACAGATGAGTCTATCTTGTGGGTACATGAAAATAACATTTATACAAAGAGAAGAGACTAAATGGGCACAGTCGCTTCCTGGGAATCTTTGGCTAATATATAATGGCCCTATTTAGTTACGCCATTGTCCAATCATAAGATTAATCATTGGAAAGAAAATATTACATCTCATTGGTATGTGTGCCATTTGTTACATTTCAGAATGTAATGCAGCAACATTGTGAATATTATGAACATGCTCCTTTTTCAATGAATATAACTATAAATGAGGAATTGGGGATGAATGGACTTTCACTGAAACAGTATATATACTGGCATTGCTCACATAAGGAAAACAATGTAAAATCCCACACCTTTGACCCATGAAATGGGTCTCATTAATTCTTTCCAAAACAGAGAACTTGCTTTGTCCTTACGTTGTGAATGTACAAAGAGACCATATTAAAACATCTTTGTCTGTATATCTATTGTATTCCTGCACCATTTTATTTTATGAATAAGCCAAGGAGGAAGGTTTTCCTCCCATAAATCTTTTACAAGAACAATTCCAGCAAAAGAAACCGCAGACGTAACTGCCAGTTTTAAATTTCTAACAAATTACTCCTCCAGCCCCACATGAGCTTCCAAGTTGAAAGTTTGCAATACTTGCAAATATTATGGAGATTCCTGCATTTTAGCTTTGGGATGAACTTTGCCAGTGATCAAAGCATGTTCTTATTTAAGCCTAAGGAATACCGGCGTTTAATATTTACTTAAGATTAACCTCTGCTACTTGGTCCCTGTCCACTATTTTGCCCACCTTTTC
Organism: Phocoena sinus; assembly: GCF_008692025.1. Classification (NCBI taxonomy): domain Eukaryota; kingdom Metazoa; phylum Chordata; class Mammalia; order Artiodactyla; family Phocoenidae; genus Phocoena; species Phocoena sinus. Next base: position 67,741,868 of record NC_045768.1, read on the forward strand.
TTCCTTCTTTCTCAACTGTCCCCAGTTTTCCATTAAATTCTGTGCTTCATTGCCTTGGAGGGTGTCACCGAAACAAACTCTTGCTATCACAGGTAACACTTATCACATAGTCTCCCCTGAGTAAGTTACTTTTCCCACTGGACCATTAGTTCCTTGCAAAGATAGGGTGCAGGCCACCTTTGCACCTCTCAATGCTGGGACAGCAACTGGGGTCTTAAGGAGGCTCAGGAAGTGGCGGTAGAATCAACTAAACTGAATATCTTTTATTTTTTTGAGTCCCTTATGGTACTAATTTTCTGTCATATATTTTGTAAAATTTTGAAATGTGTATAAAACTGCCATCTCTTAATATCGTGGAGAAAATGATGTTATAGAAGCAAAAGCATATTCAAGCCTAGTAATATTTTGATACACATCACATATATTATAATACAGTTTATGGTACAATTTTGATAGGCTTTAGTGAAACCTGGAATTTTTTCTCAGACACTGATAAAGAAGTAGATACTCTTACACACACACACACACGACAGTAGTTCAAGGACTGTGTATAAAAGCAAGTACAACAAGGTTTACTCTTAAATGACTGCTCTTGACCTTGTAAAATCTTACCCAGGGATGTTTGTGTATCCCATATTTTTATACTTTCTAAGCTATAAAAGTGAATTTCTACCTCACCTCATTAAATTTTGAAACATTACGGTTTGAAATTAAATAAAAATACAGAATTTGGCTTGATTTCTCAGCCTGTATTATAAATCTTACTTTGGTACCATTTTAAGTTCTCTTTATGTGCGTTTTTTTTCTCCTAACTCGAAAGTCCTCAACAAACCCTTCTTTGAAACAACCTTCAATTTTATTTTTTTGAATAGGTAATACAGTCACATAGCACAAAATTTAAGAGGTGCAAAGTAGAATATAACGATGTCTCCTTTCCTTTGTTGATTACCAGCCACTCAGTTTAGCTCCTTGGAATTAACCACTATTGACTGTCTCACAGGTATCTTTTCAGAGTTGGTTTATGCTTCTACACACACACACACACACACACACACACACACACACACACACACGTATTTTTGAAAATGCAAGTGGTAGCATACCATATATTCTTTGCACTTGCTTTCACTTTTAGAGTATATGCTTAATCCTTTCTTCAGCGTGGGTCAAATGTTTGTGTTTACAAAGACTTTCCATTTGTGGGCTCACATCAATGTGTGTTGCAAGTCTGTTCGTTTAGTGTTGTAAGTAACTCAGATAATCTGTAAAATGACCCTATGGGCTAAGCCACCTGCAATATTTTCTTTTCTTCATTTCAAATGGATGAGTCTGGCTTCTGTCCATGGAGGGTCAAAGTCTCTGTGATTATCTTTATTACCAGTTTCAGCTTCTGACATGTTGGGCAAGACTGAACACAAAGCTGCTTTAGTAAGCTGCCTATAGAAATTTGGCAAAGAAACAAATGCCTATCATTTATTGCTTCTTGTATTTGTCTCCTTAAAAAACGCCTCCTTTTATTTTCGCTCTGACATGTCTACCCTACTGATTTGAGTCAGGTCAACTCACTAATTCTTCTCACCACTCTCACTCCAACTTGTAGAAATTCTCAGGTCCTAGAATCCCATTGCCAGCCTTTTCCCACACTTCGCAGATGGGAACATTACCTTACTTATTAACCTTGGGGCTTGTCCTTGCTGGACCAGAAAAAGGTTTTTTTTTCCCCTCCTTTTTACTTATTTATTTATTTTTACCACAGATGTTAAACAGGTACAGGGTCACCTAACTAAGAAAGTGACTCAAACTGAACTAGAGAAGTATTCTGCCTGTTAGTAATAATAATGACTCTAACTGTGACTCAGACTCTTTTGCAATGAGGGTTTTAGTGTCATGTATCCTAAGAGTACTTTTCTTCCATTTTGGGGGTGTTTCAGAAAATCCAAATTCTGTACCTTCCAACCCAGGAAGTGAGAGTAATACAAGAAAGAACACGACTTATCATCAGACAGTCTTGATCAAATCTAAATAGTTGCACTTATAAACTAGTTTTGTGACCCTCGACCTACCACTTAGCATCTCTGATGGTAGCATTAGCAACTACTGTGAGCAAAAGAGGGGCTATGAAAGCATTTATGAAATGCTTGGGTGGTTAAAATTGAGTAGATTTTTCTTTCATGTAGCCTTCCTTTGTTTCCCATTGATTTCTCATTTTTTTGATGTCTTGTAATATTTATTTGCTTCCACCACAAATCATGGTAACTTCAGTTTTTATTCCCATGGAAATTGGTACTCCTAACCCTTTCCTTGACTATTTCACAGAAGTGCTGTGGAGATCAAACAAGGGTAGTAGATGTGAGATTTCCCCATAAACTACAAACATATAAAATATTAGCGTGCTACTTCATTACATGTGGAGTGGAACTGGGACCAGACTGCTTCATGTGACCCAATCTTGTTTTTCCTCAGTGAGGGTCAGGTTAGGCATTTCCATAGAAGCTGGAATTGTGCTGTATGTGCTGTGCTCATTGCGTTCAATACTCTTTGAAATGAGTTTGTTGGAGGCTGGTATCATATCATCTGAAAACAAGCTTCGGTTCCCTGTCTCTTATAAGTCATTCTTTCTTGTATTTCAAAGAGTTCAGTTTGTGGTCAGTCTAGTTGAGTCTACACAAATAGGCAAAATGCATTAAGAATTTCAGAGTCTCTGATAATAGAAATACTTTCAATTATGAAGTGGCGTCTGCAGTTTTCAGTAGGAGAATGACCAGTCATTTGTGTACGGAATCTGAAGCCCAGTAAGATCTTTAGGTGGTTGCTTTTCATTTACCAGGATTTAGGACCTACAAGTCCAAGTTATGGTGTGGCGAGGTGGGCCCAGCTGCAAGCTACACGCAGCCCTACCAGTCACCACTTTAGGGGCACCGTCAATGCTCAATGGTGGATTTATAAAAACAGGAAGAATGGATATTTTATGAACCACATAGGATCCTGAAAGAGACACAGCTAAGGTTGGCCTAGAGAGAAACTGGTAATTTAGAAGAACATAAAACAGGTTATCTTTATTTTCTGGATATTTCAACCTAAGGACTTAAGTTCTGGAGCATTTTAGGTTCATAACATTTTCTTCCTAATGAAAAGTGTCATGGTTGACTTATGTGTGAATGTCAGAGAATATGTTCATTTTATGTGAGTCTTTTCAGATAAAGGCAAATCAGAGTTTAACACTGAGTTAAAATTATCGAGTTACTGAACCTGAAAATAGCTTGCAGAATATCGCAGCATGTATTTGAATGCTGCTGTAATGTTATTTAATAAATAACATAACATAATAGACATAATACATAATAAATAGAATACAATAAATATGTGAGGGACATTGTACAGTAATCAATTATCCTTTTATTCAGTAAATACTAATTAAACATTTACCATGCATAAGCTATCTAATGTGTCATAAGCCATCTACCCTTAATTGTAAACGAGTTAAAGAGAAAAATCAGAAATTTATAAGGAGAAGAAGATGATTTTGAATAGTCTGTAAGAAGTGTCACAACGTAGACATTTGGAATTAAGGAATTACACAAGATTCTACAAGTTTATAGTACCCCACTGAATAATTGTATTTTATTCGTTCAGTCTGTTGGGCTGTAGTGATGGCACTGAAAAAACAATTCTAATGCTTTTTAAAATTCCATTTAAAAAATTATTTTTCGATATTTTCCTGTGATTTGTGACCAGAGACTTTGATGAAACCTTCCATTAACAGATACCTAATAACATTATTTCCTCCTTGGTTTTGTTAATTTCCTCAAATTTAGTTTCATTTTGTTCCTTAGGTTGTTGAAAAGAAACTATTTTGCATAGCACGATATGCCAAGAAAAAATCTCTTTATTAAATAAATTCAAGTAATATACTCTATTCCTATTACGTAAGAGTGCATATTTAAAAAAAGAAATTGGTGTGTCCACCCTTTTATCTTAGAATAGTTAACTAACGGCAGCCTTTAGTTAAGGAGGAAAATATTATATTCTGAACCGAATAGCTTAAATCTATTTTCCCTTTTATCGAAACATGTTTGTGAAATATTCATTTTCAGTCCTGGAGGAGGCTGCAGGGACATGAAGTGTTCAAAACGGGCATAATTCAGTGCTCTTTTGTGGTAGTGAAGCCAGTACCAGGGAAGAGCCAGGTTGAGTGGGACACGTCAGAGGTGAGGCCATCACCCAGGACAGGACAGTACTGCTCCGTCATTGTGCTGCAGAGAAGGGCTTGTGGATACTGCACACAGATCGTATGCTTTGGTTTCTTCCATTTAGTTGAAAAAATGGGAAAAGTAAACCAGAATCATCTTTCGAGTATCTGCCGTTGCGTAAAGTTTTGGGGCTGAGTGATTTGGCTGTCACGAAACACCTTCTTCTCACAGCTTCCGCCTCTGGCCCTTGCAGAGACGTTTGGCTCTGCACCTCCTTTATGAGTGGGTGTCCTACACCAGAGCCAGGGCTCCAATTTCCATACTGGTTCTGAATCAGTGATGGCAGGACTCCTATTTTATCCCCCCACTGCCTCCTTTGCTCTCTTCAGTTATGTATATTTGTATCAATCCCCTCCCTTTTACAAAGTTTAAAAAAAAAATTGGTAAACACAGATGCTTCTGCTGTAACTCCATATGGAAACCCACTTTCTGAAATGAGCAAGCTGTAGATCTAGAAAGTGCACTGAGCTGTCTCGAGCTTCCCCTCGTGGGAACGTGCAGCTGGATGGGATTCTTAATTCAAAAGAGCCAAGGAGAAGGGGATGTGTGCTTGGGACTTGGTGCATACAACGGAATGATCAATGTAACCTGTAGGGACGTGCAGCGGGGAGGCTGCAAAATGTTAATCTGCTCCATCCCAGATGATTCTCAGTCTCTCCAGTTGTCAGTTTCCAGTAGCATTCTAGAGACACTTGGAATTTGAGAAGTCAGGCTTAGATGAACTTTCTGGCTGTTTCTTTGACCGTTCACAAGTTAGGATTCCCATTTCATCAGAATTAATTCCAAAGGCCTCTCTGTAAGAACATGAAGTCAAAGTCCTCCTACCACCTCTTTAATCCATCCTTTCTATATTCACTTTTAAGAATCCCATATATTAGTACAGATATATTAATATGTATTAATACTTTGATAGCAGGGATTCTCTTCCCTTTTTATATGCCCTGTAGCATAAACCTAATACTGTAAACATTCATGAATGAATATATGGGTCAATAAAAGAATAATTACATGTAGCTTAAAATTGATGATCAATGACTAGATTTCTGTGAACTCTCATTGGCTTATTTGCTTCTTTTTTTAAAAATTTTTTAAATTTAATTTTATTTATTTTTTAGACAGCAGGTTCTTATTATCCATTTTTTTGCATATTAGTGTATATATGTCAATCCTAATCTCCTAATTATTTGCTTCTTTTTAGCTTATAGATTCATACCTGTTTTTGAGGTTTGTAAATGCTTAATTTCAAATTACATATGTTTTTGAAAATTTTATAGACAGGTAGGCTAATATTTTCTGGAGATACCTTTGGGTCATGAAGTTGGAATGAAATACCGAATAGGATTGTAGCTCATTCCCAGCAGAATCACACTGGTATTCAGAGATTGATTTATAAAACAATATTTGCTATAGATTTTGTTTTGTGGGTTCAGAATAAATCTGGGAACAAGGAGAGGGTTGATAAAGATGCAGATTTTTAGTAAATATGTTTGAAGCGATTCAGTACCTTGGGGAAAAACAATTTCAAATTCCAAGAGCTTCTCTGCAGCTGGGAAAGTAAATTTCTATAAAACCTTGTTCACAGTTAACTCCAGAACATGAAGACTGGCTCTGTACACTGCATTGACTCATGTGTGTTACCCAGAGGGACAGATTCCCATCTCTGTTAAGATGTGCCTGCAAGAATTTCCTGTACACAGAGATGGAATAGCTATTGTCTTTGCCGGCCATTTCTGATCACAGAGTAAGGAGACTGTCTTTAAGGATTTAGGTCTTCATCTTAATTACAGTGGGCTAAGCCATGATGTTTCATTGTTCCCTTCTCCAAGTTCAGTCATTTGTATGCCTGCTTTATAATTATTGCCATTTTTTCATGTACTATTATAATTTATTTCATTAAATCAGCTGACTTTATAATTCAGTTCATTTAAACGTACACTTTATATCACTAACAGAAATGGAAAGTCAGTACTACAGGCCATAGATCAAAGGTAACTGTAAAAATGCACACAAAGAAAATAAAACAATGTAATTAAATGCTGTTATGTACTATTGTCTGTCCAGGTCTCTGTGCTTGTGGTCTCTTCACTTTTCATTAAATGGGAGATTATCAGGTGCTCAAGAAGTTAAATAAATAGGGCCACCACAATGACCCTTTCTCCTTCACTGGAGCAGAATGATTCAAAGAGATGAGGAAAGAAATAAGCTTGTGACTGTGTTATATCATTTAATTTAGTGGCACTGTGTTCCTTCAAATCATCTCACATGCTCTGCAAAGCAAATTGAACTAAAATCCTGTGTATAGTCAGTGGTAAGGGACCCCACATCTTGGGAAATCCTGTTTTCTGAGGAAGAAAGGATTTCAGCACGGAAACAAACAGCGATAATCAAGTTACTGGGTGTATATTTCTCATATTGCTGGGATGCTAGCACCATCAGATAACTCATTCTGAGTTAAGGGAAAGACAGTTACAAATGTTCATGACCTTAAGATTCAGAAGGGAGAATTATTTAAATCTGGTTAATTTTAAGGTGGCTTTAAGATACCTAAAATAATGATTTTATCTATTATTTTATGTATCTGTACTCCAAACTTTTGAAAATAAGTAGTTGATATCTTTACATAATAGGTGCCTGTATGTCTAGGATGCATATGATTATAGAAGACCAGCACTTTACTGAAATATTGTTCCTATATTTTGGGGTAGTTAGTGACTATTCTCAGGAGGTGTTTTGTTGAAATATTTTGCTGGTGTGTATTCCTTTAATTACAGAAGCAACTCCTGGAGAGATTAAAAAAATATGGCTGTGAGGTCAAAATAAGGATAGTAGCAGCGGGTTCAGTAAACACACTGTTAGATTCGAAACCAAAGTGGCTAAGAGTAAGGCAGACTCTTTGTATTATGATCTCAGCTCTAACATTTACTATCCATGTAACTTCGTTCCAGTTACTTAATCTTCTTGTGCCTATTTTCTCATTGGTAAGGTGGCAGTAATAATAATAGCGGCTACTTCATTTGTTTTATTTAAAAAGTTAATGCATAGAATTATAGTGTTAATACCTGGCGTGCAGTAAACATTCAAAAGCATCAGCTGATGTGACGACTGCTGTTGTTCATCCCAGATGGCCCTTGGCCGTAGTGTGAGATGAGAAATATGAATGCATGAAACGCCACACGACTACATTGAAACCATAATCATTGTCATCCCGTTGTCATATTTTAAAAATTAAAGCAGAAGGCAGTTTAAGTTAAACATAACAAATTCCTGACTTCGAGAATTACCATCATGCTGATTCAAGTTTTCTTGAGGCCATTACACAGTACGAAGGGGATATTATTACTGGTAAGGCTGAAGTAACACTCAGAGCTGTCTGTAGCACTAGGGTTTACAACAGCAATAGGATGTAGGAACTTGGAGAGCCTAGTCTGGAGGCGTGCCACAGCGGTGATTAAAAGCTTGTAAAAGAAGATCTATGGAGGAAGGCTAAAGAAATTTGGATTGTTTACCCTGGAAAAGAGAAGCCTTAAGGGTGCTTTAATGCTGTTATTGAAGCATAAGAGGGTTCTTTTTTAGAGTCTCATGGTAAGCTCTTCTGTTGCTCTCCTGAGATCCAAACAGGAGGAGGTGGGCTGACAGTGTGCAGCACGAAGGATTTAGGGTAGGTAAGAAAAGCTTTGCAACAGAGGGATTTTTAAATAATTTGAATGGAGGACTATGCGGGTTTTTTTTTTTTTTTTTTCCTAGAAGTTTTAATAATAATCATCTAAAGTGGTTTGGTCTGGCCCTGCCTTGAGGCGTGGTGGGTGGAGTATGTTGCCAGAGGCAGCATCTTGTGCGAATTGGTAAAGGGCTGACACACAGACTCTCAGAAGTAGCTGCTTTATGAAGGTCACAACTCTCCTCTTTAGTAAGAATGTAAGTTGCCCCAGACAGGAAAGCCCACGATGCAGGTTTATTATGTAGAAACGCAAACATCTCAGTCCTGGGGACCGAGGCTCTCAGCTCAAGCCATGACTCACTGTGTGTCCCCCTGGATCCTTCTATGTTTTCCATGTTGTGAAGCTAGACATTTTAATACACTCAGCAAGTTTTCACTGAGCACCCTCTGTGTGGTAGTAACTGTGCTAAGTTCTAAGAACCTTTTTTGCCTGCAGGAAGCTCACACTCTAACTAGGGAAGGCAGCATGTATTGAATAAAAGAACGATTCCAGTGCAGTGTAGTATTGCCTTAGGAGCATTTTGCTCTAGGATCCTAGAGGAGAGTGTCTAGCTTGGCCTGTGGATCAGTGAAGTTTCCAGTGGATGTGGCCCTTGATGTAAATCTAAAAAGATGAGTAGGAATTACCAGGTGATTTAAAAACAAAAGAACAAAATTGAAGGGGATCCTAAGCATAGGGAACAGTATGTGAGAAGACATGAAGGTGTAAGGAAGAATGAATTGTTTAGGTAGTTAACTACGCGTCTATAACTATCATATGTTGAGTGGTTAGAGTATTCACTAACCATAGGTGACTATTGAGCGCTTGAAATGTGGTATCTGAATTAAGATATGCATTAAGGGACTTCCCTGGTGGTGCAGAATGGTGGTTAAGAATCTGCCTGCCAATGCAAGGTACATGGGTTCGAGCCCTGGTCTGGGAAGATCCTACATGCCATGGAGCAACTAAGCCTGTGCACCACAACTACTGAGCCTGCGCTCTAGAGCCCGTGCGCCACAACTACTGAGCCCACGTGCCTAGAGCCCGTGCTCCGCAACAAGAGAAGCCACCACAATGAGAAGCCCGCGCACCGCAATGAAGAGTAGCCCCTGCTCACCACAACTAGAGAAAGCCCGTGCACAGCAACGAAGACCCAGTGCAGCCAAAAATTAAATAAATAAAATTTAAAAAAATTGTAAATAAAGATATGCATTAGATGTAACATACACATAAGATTTCAAGGACAATACAAAACAGAATATATCTCAGTATAGTTTTTTTTATTTATCGGATGTTGAAATGATAATATTTTAAATGTGTTGAGTTAAAGAAAATGTACCATTTAAGCTAATTTTAGCTATTTTGTTTTACTTTTATTAAGGTGATTACCAGAAAAATTTAAATACATACATGGCTTACATTGGTGGTTTGCATTCTATTTCTGTTGGAATGCCCTGGTCTAGGATATAAAGTTCTTGAAGAAGTGAGGCAAGTGATGGGAGATGAAGCTGGAGAAGTATTGATGGATCAGACTACCATAGAGCAGGAGATTTAGAAATATTTTCTGCAACCTCCCAGTATAAAATACATATTACACTGCCCTATCTATCTATCTCAGGTCTATCTATACATACACAGAAACTTGCAAAAACTGAAACAGAAGGTTCACAAGTTTACCCTTCTACTTGGTAATACACTCTGGTATCGTCTGTCCTATTCTATTTCATATTCTTTTAATACTGGTTGAAACTCACTAAATCGATTTTAAAATCCACTAATGGGTCCCAATTTACAGTTTTAAAAACACTGAAATACAATCTTATCCACTAATCTGGGCTTTAGCCTTTGGTTGATGAAGTATTTTTAAAATCAGTACTCTGATATTATTGGTTTTATCTTTAGCAACTGTTCATATGTGTAGGGTGGACTGGGTGGAAATGAGGCAATGACCAGAATGCAGACATGGAGTTGAAATCACCATAATAGTCCATGAGAAAGATCAGGAGGCTCTAGACCGTAGCCATGGCATTAGTGGGGAAGAGAAGGGGATCCATAGAAAGGTGGTGAAGACAAAGGGAAAATCTCTTAAGATGGTATATTAATGGGATTTGGTGAGTGATTGGACGTGGGAAGGGAGAGTGTAGGAATCTAGAGTTGAGTCTTTAGTGTCTGATTTGAGTGATGAGAGGAGGCAGTGCCCTTCACAGTGACAAAGAATACAGACAGAGCCAGTTTGGGGAAGGTAGGGAGAGAAAGGACAGCTCTGGGAAAAGCTGGTCGGACTTGGTCTAGGAAACTATTCAGAGAAGATGCTTACATAGAAGCATAGCGGGGTTGCAAAGTTACAAGAAAAAGAATAGAGATGATAGACTCTTACACAGTTTTTCAAGAATTTTGTTTGGAGAGGGAATATGAGATTAAGGAAAGGAGAGAGGGAGATAGGAGTAGGAATGCATGAATGAATGGATGAATGGTAGAAAGTGGAGGATGTAACTGAGCAAGTGTTGTGGACATCACATTTGTCTTTTTTTTTTAATTTTAAGAAGGGGAAGAATTTGGTACCCTTCTAAGCGAAGCTAAATGAGCCAGTGCAGTGGGAGAATTTGAAGATAAAATCATGAGAGGATAATGAAGCAAAGCCCCTCAGGAGATAGAGGGGTCTTAGAGCTAAACAGGAAGCGATGGAATGGTGAGTGAAGGGGTGGGACTAGATGGGGAGGGTGGTTGTGGGGATGGGTGATGAGGTGCTGAGCAGAAGAGAAGGACTCCATCCCCACCTCCAACCCCACCGCGGGGATCAGGTACTCTGTACAGCTGCTGGCCTCAGATACACAGGAGAGGCCTTTCTTCGGCATCAGATTAGGTCCGGGGCAAGAGAGGAAGGTGATGGGTTGATTCAGGATCAGAGTCAGGCCAGAGCTGGAGAACCTGAGCTAGACAGGACACGAAGAACAGCACAGCAACGGGAGAGAGGAGGGGCCGAGGGACTAAGGATCTGAATGAGGCCCAAGATTACGTGTATTTTTGTTTGTTTGTTTTGTTTTGTTTTTTGCGGTACACGGGCCTCTCACTGTTGTGGCCTCTCCCGTTGCGGAGCACAGGCTCCGGACGCGCAGGCTCAGCGGCCGTGGCTCACGGGCCTAGCAGCTCCGCGGCATGTGGGATCCTCCCGGACCGGGGCACGAACCCGTGTCCCCTGCATCGGCAGACGGACTCTCAACCACTGCGCCACCAGGGAAGCCCTACGTGTATTTTTAATAAAAGAGGAAGAGAACAGAATGGAGAGAAGACTGTACTGAGGGTTTATGGCTTTAAGACCAGTTTCCCGAGACAGAGTTTTTGTGGAGAATGACATGTACGCAAGTGGATGATAATCCCATGAACACAAGTGAGCAGGATGTAGAGCTGCAATTTGTTGTTTGTTACTAGATGTTTTCTGGTCTAAAATAGTTGAAGATTTGGTCACTCCAGGGAGTATCCATGTGAGCCCTTTAGAATGTGTTTGGATAAGAAGGAGAAGAGAGAGAATGTGTGTGTGTGTGTGTGTGTGTGTGTGTGTGCGTGCCTGCGTGCACACCTGTGCGTGTGTGTGTTTCTTATTCTGTCCAGATATTTGGAATGATAAGGATTCCTGCCTTAACCAAAAGGATCTCTGTTGTGAAGAAATAAATAGTTAAGTGAACTGTAGTTCAGGATTCAGTTAAAAGATGAGGAAGTGGTTATATTATTTTTACAGATTCTCAAATATGAAAAATACTTTGTAAATTATTAGAACATGAGAAACATGCAAGGAATGCTAATATCCTCAGCGGGCATTGATGATAAAGCTAGTGGCAGGTCCAAGTGAAATGGCATGTGTCAATGACATTCTGCTCTTATCCATACACCTAGCAGAGCGCAAGTGAAAAACTTCTATTGAGAACTTTCCCTGTATCAGCGTATGTCCTCAAAGGAAGGAGGTAAATGTCGTAAGCATGTGCCCATTCCTCAGAGCGCAGCCAGTGAATTATTTGATGTACTATGTGTTCCAGGATGACTCGATTTGGGGAGGCTGGACATCAGTGCTGGAGAGATCTGGGGAAGGGTGCTAAGTGACGAGATTCATTAGCCTCACTTCCTGTGTGTCCCTTGCTAGAACGCGATCCTCAACTTAATCCACATTTGAGAAAAAGGACTCTGAGTTCTGTTTTAATATAGAACAAGTTTAACAGTTCCAAGCCGTTGACAGTGCCAGAAACTTCCTAAGCCTCTTTGCTATTCTGGCAACTGTGCGAACAAGAACATTGCCCTTCATGTGGCCAAGCTTGTGTTTTCCGGGTGGTCCCAAAACCATGGGCCTTGGGGATCCCACTTTTGGACTGAATGTGTCATTTTTTCTCATTTTTCATGGAAATGATAGTTGCAAAGGCAAAAAATGGGACTGATGGAAGGCCTCTCTGAGTATTTTTCATTTCTTTCAGTGGCAGATGGTGGTTTTTCTATTTCTCACTACTGTTATGCAAAGTGTGATTTCATGTCAGAATCACATTGCTGGAGGGGCAAAAACAGGAATCAAATAAGTGTGACCCTCCAATGTGTGTCACAGTAGAACAACCCAAGCCTGAAGCGTGTTCCAGTGTTAGGTCATTTGTCCACATTTTGTACAGGTTCCTGGATTTATATTTGAGGAGTTAAGTCCTGAAGGTCTTGACCCATTCTTCAAAACTCACACATTTTGCTAGTATTCTTTGTGACCTGTGTGTAGGAACTCAGCTATAGTGTGTTTTGTTTTCATTCTTAAAGTAGAGAACATTATTTTCTTCCTTATAAATAATGTGCCTTTAGCATTGCTATTGCCAAAGATTGGTCATCAGCAGGTATCTGAGAGTCAGCATTGCTCAAACAGGAAGAAAAAAATTCTTAGACCACCTGTATTTTTTATCAGGACATTTGTGGAAGGTCCACATCTCTTTGGAGGGTTGATAGCTATTAGGCTGACAATTTTCAGTGCCTACTGACGGCTGAGAAAGGTGATGAATAGTGTTATCCCCCACTTCACTCTAACAGGGACGGACATACAAAACCATCCTCTGGCTTATATAATATCCCTTCTCTTTTCCAAAGACAAAGTGGTATTTTTCCTTACTAGTAAAGATTGTATCTGTTATCTGTTGGCGGCTTAGGGGCAGCATTAAGGATATTTTGTGTGCTGTTCAGTTCAATGTTTGTTTCTTGTTCAGGAAGTGACATAATGAAGGTGATGTGGATGGAGATCATTTCCCTTTGGGTAGATTAACAGAATTCTCATCACAGTCACGGTTAACTTCATCAGCGAAGCGCACCGAAGTTCATGCCATCTTAAGAGGCACAGAACAGGCACCTCATGCCTGTCTCCACGTGTTTTCCGTTCTTCCAAATGCCAGGACTCCTTGGAATTTATGGATTGAATATACCTACTGTCAACTCTTCAAAGTAACCCCCAAAGTCTTTGATATACAGCAATTCATAACCTGCATTGTGTGCACTGTGTGGAGAGGGCTGTTATGAAGATGAGTGATTCAGTCCCGGCAGGCACCCGGCCTGTTGAGCATCTACAGCTCCACTGATTTTGCTGCCTTCCACTTGGTCACATGTACTCTTGTGAAGCGCTGCTCTATAAATCAATCTGCACATATTTATAGAACCATTAGGATCTAAAGGGGTCACATGTTTTTTTCATTTGTATCTTACACATTTGCAGGGGACATTAGATGCCACAGCAGTATTTGCAGTTGAGGGATTGGTGAAGGCCTTTGGACAGGGCCATCATGCATATCCAGAAGCAGTGCAGTTCTGAAGAATCAGAATGCTCTCTTTCCAGAGTGAAAATAGGAATACTTTTACCCATGATTTCACCGAACCATGCCGCTACATTGTAAAAACATACATGCAATTTTGATACCCATGGAACTGTACTGGGATGAGAGACCACACGTGATGTACTTGAAGGAACCCTGTCAAGGAATTAAAAACAATGGGTCTGGTTCCCACTAAGTGAGTGACCACAAGGGAGTCACCTAGCTTCTGGGGCCTGGGTGTCATCCTTTGATGAATAAGGTAGTCTTAGATATAACTTCAAGATATACTTGAGGACTGAGGATTCTACATCAGAATCCTCTGGCCCTAATTTAGGTTAATTCTCTAAGACCTGGATTTGCACAAAAGATTGCCAGTATGCCTGGCTCATAAAATTTGGAATTCCTTGTATTAAAGAGGGTGAGGTACAGGAGGAAGCAGATTTCTTTATTTTTCAGTGAATGGTGTAAGTTTTTAGGATCATTTCTCATTTCTTGAAGCATTTCAGAATTCCTTATACTTGGAGCATTGGGGACAAGAGATTGAAAATCCAAGTCCCTTGGCTCTGGTGCAGGTCCAAGGTGCCTCCAGCTGATCCACGGCACATTGGCTCTAATGGCAGGTGACTCGGGCTTTCTTTTGGCTTAACAAATGTCATTTGGAGCTTCTGGGATTATTTCCTTTTACAGAACTATAAACACAATGCAGGAAGCACCATTCAGGATGTCCTTGTGCTGCCAGAGGATGCAATGATTGCGATGGAGATGCGCGCAAAAAAGTAGATGTGACTTGAACAGAGAAACAAAGAGAATGTAGTCTGCTCTCAGGTGGAGAGGGTTCCGCAGTTGTAAGGGTGGGGGAGGGGAGCTGTTGGCCTTCTGTCTCCTGCACTGCACTTGACCCTGGTGAGCTGGGTGCTCTGGCGTTCATCCCTGGAGTGGTGCCGGGAGGCGAGCTCAGGAAGTCCCCGCTCTGCAGCTTACATTGCATGAATCTCAGAGATCCCTCAGGTTCTTTGTGGGTCTGCTGTGTTTACACAGGACACATGCAAGTGTGGCAATAGCTTCCTTCTTCTGTAAGCTCTCTTGTGCCTCTCACTTTGGCCATATTTTTATTTGGCAAATTTATCCATTTCTCCACTTTGTGTTTTCCATCTTCAGTGAGGGATGCTGTTCAGCCAGGCAGAACAAATTTATTTAAAATGAATGTACATTCCTCAATTCCCTCCCTCCTCTCCCCTCCCTCTCCCCCCCTTTCCTCCCTTCTTCCATCCCTCCGTCTCTCCCTCCATCTCTCCCTCCCTCCCTCCCTTCCTCCCTTCCTTCCTTCTTTCCTTCCTTCCTTCCTTCCTTCCTTCCTTCCTTCCTTCCTTCCTTCCTTCCTTCCTTCCTTCCTTCCTTTATAAAAGTTTTGTGAGGGAAAAATGAACTATTTTCTCTGAGCCTTAATACAGATTTCTTTCTATAATGGTAATTGACATTTGTATCATTTCTTACTTATTCTAATGCACATATTGCAATAGCTGCTATTAAAGTTATTAAGACTCCTAGAAGTATGTATGGTAACACTTATATGCATTTTTAAAAATCAAGCACCTAATCTGAGGTTACAGTCAATGTCCAAAAGCTTTATTTGAAGCAAGAAAAGCCATGGCAGTTTAACCCATGTGGGAGCCACTCAGAGTTCTGAGGACTCATTCCCCCCACCCCTCCCTTCTGAAACTGCAGTTTGATTACTGTGTCATAAAACAAGTTTAACATGTATAGTTTGAAGAAGTCAGTTTCAACATAAAAGCTTTATAAAAGTCAACTACATTATTTTACAACACACCAAAATCATTTACTTTTGGCATATACCCTAGCTGACTGCATTGATTTATCCAAGAAGGAATACAGTTTGATTTCTAAAGGAAGAAGAGGTAAAACCATAGCCAACATCAGAAAATGAATTAGGGAAAAAGAGTAACAATGTTGGCCCTGAGCCTGCTCTGAAAGGTCCATGTGACCACAGCTCCTTAGAGCTGACCCAGCCTTTGGGGTATTTCCAAGCTGAGGGCTGAGCAATACAGGGAGGTTCCTGCTGAGGGCAGCCTGTGCATATAAAAGATGCTGGCTAAATATTTATTGATAAGCTATTAATGAAATGCTATGTACCCCCAACTGTCATCCAGTCCATCTGAACTCCAAAGGAAATAGTGTTGTGTCTACACAAACAAATTGACCTAACTAAAGAACAACTTAAAAAATTGCACAATTTAGGGGCTTCCCTGGTGGCGCAGTGGTTGAGAGTCCGCCTGCCGATACAGGGGACGCGGGTTCGTGCCCCGGTCCGGGAAGATCCCACATGCCGCGGAGCGGCTGGGCCCGTGAGCCATGGCCGCTGAGCCTGTGCGTCCGGAGCCTGTGCTCCGCAACGGGAGAGGCCACAACAGTGAGAGGCCCGCGTACCGCAAAAAAAAAGTTGAAAAAATTGCACA
Organism: Phocoena sinus; assembly: GCF_008692025.1. Lineage (NCBI taxonomy): Eukaryota > Metazoa > Chordata > Mammalia > Artiodactyla > Phocoenidae > Phocoena > Phocoena sinus. The sequence goes on from NC_045768.1 coordinate 67,758,106, forward strand.
ATTTAAAGATCACTTCAGGTTGAGTATCCGATTCAAGAACAAGGGTATTAAGTTTTCTTTTCTCAGGTTCCTGTTTCATTTCCCAACACAACTTGGCTTTAATAATTGTGACTTCCTCAGATCCTTCAAAACAAAGGTCTGTTCCTGTGGTTTGGCTTTTTTTTGGTTCCCTTTCTTTGTGTGGATAGCTGAACCCTAATAAAATCATTGCTCAACATAGGGAGTAACTGAAATGTTTTATGAAATTTCAGTCATGGCCGTGTTGATGCGTTGCTGGGTGAATGCATTACTCTGCACATATCATAGAGATCCTCCTGTAGGCCAGGTATGGTCCCCCTTGTTAGGTAGACACAGGTTAACAACGCTGACACGGGTCATAGCTTTAAGGAGCCTAAAGTATGTAGAAAAAGATAAGTTGTCAAATGCACGCATGGTTACAAGTGGTTGTGAGTGCACTGACAGCAGTGGTGAGGACACTGAGAAAAAATAGCACCTGATGGGGTGATCAGGAAAGGCCTCTCTAAGGAGCTGAGCATCAGGTCGAGTCTTGAAAAAGAATCACAAGCAGCCTGTGTTTAGATATGTGTGCGTTGAAGTGTGTTCCCATCAGAGGGCACAGAGCATTTCAAGGCCTCTCAGTGGCGTGTACAGGCAACTAACGTTGGCCAGTATGGCTGCATCACATGAGCAAAGATTTGGAGTTAATGCCTTGGTGGGGACAGAATTTTGTTGAGTGAACTGAGAACCTTTATGTGTGTGGAGAGGTGTTGGGGATAATATATACATTGTTGGAACATCACTTTTGATAACCTGGGGAATGTGGTTTGGTGGAGGATAGGAGGAAAACTGAGTAAAGAAGAGGCCTTTGCGCGAGTCCAGGTGTATCGTTTGCTGGGGGCAGCAATGGAGGTGAGTAGCCAAGATTTGCTTGGAATTACCAGTTGATAGATTGGCTGTGGGAGATGAGGAAAAGGGAGGAACACAGAATGACTCCTAGGTTCCTGGTATATTTAAATGTCTTGACATTACTAAGAGGGAAAGTATGAAAGAGAAACAGTCTGAAAGGCGGGGGAGGGTGGAGATTTAGTGGTCTATTTTGGACAAGCGGAATTTCACATGCCTCTGAAATATCCAGATGGAGGTATAAAGTGAAAAGTTGGATGTAAAACTCTGAATTCCCAAGGAGAAATTTGGGCTGGAAATATAAATATGGTATTTGTCAATACACAGATTGTATTTAAAGCCATGGAGAGAAAGAGAGGGCAGAGAACAGAGGTAGGAAGCCTCAGAGGCAGGTCCTGAACCCTCCTACAATAATAGGCCAAGAAGAAGAGGAGGAGGTTGCCAAGGAGATGGAGAAGCAGCAGCCAGGGAGTGAGGAAAACTGGAAGAGAGTGACATCATAGAGGTCAAGAGTAAGATAGGGAATGGTGATGTGGAAATAATGAGTCCTGTGGCTGAAAATAAAGCCCCTTGGGTTTAACAGTGTGAAGTCACCAGTGACCTTGTTGAGCAGTTTCAAGGATAGCAGTGGTGGTTAGAAGTCACGGTGGAGTGGCTGAGGAGTGAATGGGAGGTGGAGAAGTGTAGCTGTCCATCAAAAGCTACTTCTATGAAAAGATGACTCGTGAAGAAAAGCCAAGAAGTGGAAAAATAGCTGAGAATGAGTGTGGAACCCAAGGAAGATTTTTAAATGTGTATTGACTTTAAGGAGGTAAATGGATAGATAAACTGTGGTACATCCAGACAATGGAATATTATCCAGCAATAAAAAGAAATGAGCTATCAAGCCATGGAAAGACTTGGAGGGACCTTAAGTGCATATTGCTAGGTGAAAGAAACCTATCTGAAGAGGCTACATACTGTATTACTCCAACTATATGACATTCTAGAAAAGGCAAAACTATGGAGACAGTAAATTTCAGTGGTTGTGGGGTAGAGCGGGTGAGATGAGTAGGCAGAGCACAGAGGATTTTTAGGGTAGTGAAATTGTTCCATGCGACATTGTAATGATGGATATATGTCATTATACATTAGGCCGAACCCATAGAATGTACAACACCAAGAGAGAACCTTAAGGTGAACGATGGACTTTGGGTGGTCATGATGTTTCAATGTAGGTTCATCCTTGGTAAACATGTACCATTCTGGTGAGTCACGTCAATAACGGGACAGGCTATATGTGAGTAGGGGCAGTGGGTATATAGGAAATCTCTACGCCTTCCTCTCAGTTTTATTGTAAACCCAAAACTGCTCTTTAAAAAAGCCTTAAAACGTGTGTATGCTGATAGAGTGAGTAGGAGGGAGAGTCTGCTGAGGGGAGTAGAGGATAAACCCAGGGGGAGAAAAGAGATGGAGAGGGATTAGCCTTCTACAGAGGAGTGTCTTGGGGATGTAATGGGAGAAAATGAGGCTGATTTAGGCAATTTTGTGGATGAGCGGTTTGGGCATCACCGTTTTGGAGTTTCTGGCATCTCACTGAAGTATGGGATATACTCATCATCTAAAGGTGAGGCAGTAGGAGGGGAGAAAGGTAGGAGATTTGAACCAAGAATGAAGATATAAAACAGTCAAGTAGGAGAATAGTGGGAAAGCAAGCCTACTAGAGAAATAAAAATAGTAGCATTGCTGGGCTAGGCTGAGAGCTCATTGAGGGCTTTGTGAAAATGGAATTAACATGAAACCAGTATAATCAATATATTTAAAAGCATGACTCATGACATAGAATAAGAATACAATTTTTAATTCTTTCTGTTTTTCACTCCCATTATCCCTTTTATAGTTATGCAGTAGGAAAAGTCTTTTCTCTGTCACAGATTGAAAACTCTGGATAATCCCTATGTTTCCTAGGGAACAGAAGGTCCTACAGGTGTAGTAGGTTGAAAAACACTCTAGATTCAGAAATGAGAATGTTCAGTTCTACTTATTCATCAGTATTTCAGCCTTCAATCTTCATCCAAAGGGAAGATTTCTTTTCTCCCCACACCTCCTTTGTCCTCACAACCAGAGTTGTGTTGACCTTGACTTTCTGGCTCATCCGGGGCTGGTGCTCAGCCGAAGAGAGAAAAGAATGTACTGAGGATTTCTGCTCTGCTTGACAGATGCAGTTGTCTAAAATGGATAGATAATTTTTGGGCTTGGCATATATTTAAATCTGTATCATTTTCTGAGTACTTCTGTGGGTTTTCCTAGATTCCCCATTCTAAGCCCCTCCAATGGCAACTCCTGTGATGTAGGCATATTCCATTCCTCTGGCCAGCTTCTCCTCTCTCAGCTTCTAGTTTTCCAGGAGTCCAGTCCACACATATGCTCTTTGGGAATCCCATTACCTTCCCAGTTGGTCCTCATACCCACAAGCCAAAAAGGCTTCAAGTCTGGCACTTTCCTTTGTGGCTCATCTTGGACCTCAAGGAACAACAATGCTTCCTTTGCTCTGATAAATTGCAGGGTAGTGGATTCCATTCAGCCACCTTTCTGTGGCTCCCACATCGAAGCAGTTTATCAGCTCATGTCTTTTGTCCTCAAGCTTTCCAAGACAGGGATGAGAACCTTTGTCTGCTGAGCTTCCATCAGTAGGTGTGGATTATTGCATTCTGAGTGGTCCCATAGAAGCAGCCCTCACTAGTGTTGACTTGAGGGGGTGGATATCCCTAGACACCCCTTCCTTTGTGATGGGTCCTAGGCTCAGCGTTCTGGTAGTTCCCACCAAACAAATCCTCCTCTTCTGAAAATCCATCTTGAGTCTTTTACTACCATCCTCAGAGAGGAGGAGTTTTAAAATGTTCTGGAATCATTCATACTCTTGTATTTGTTTGTTTTTTTGGCCACACTGCACGCGGCTTGCGGGGTCTTAGTTCCCCAACCAGGGATCGAACCTGGGCCCCTGAAGTGAAAGCACTAAATCCTAACCATTGGACCACTAGAGAATTCCCTACTCCTGTATTTGAAGATGTGCATTCTGGTTAACATTGGAATTTCACTTCTATCATTTCCTGGTACTTCAAAGTTCCAATGTAATAGCCTTTCAACTTGTTGGCATAATATCTTAAGTGAATCTTGGTACATATCTGAGGAACACCATGATAGAAAGTATCCAGATTTAGTTTTTTTCAGACAAATAGTATAGGCACACAAGGGTTGGATGTGTTCCTGAAGGGATGATCTTATCAAAGGATCTTAGAATCCTAGCTGGCCCATAAGAATGATTGAAAACAGGAGAGGACTGATGGATAGTGAGGAAGTGGATGGATTGAAGGTCACAATGAAGTTGAAGAATTTTGTAGTGGAAATACTAGACCAGATGAGCTGGACAGAGAGGAAATGGTGGTTAGCGTAGATTGTTTACTGATGACAGCAAGAGTCAAAGGATGACCACAGGAGGGCATGGCAGAGATAGAATGGAGGAAGAGATGACTGGTAGTCAAGTGATGAGAAACCAGAGTGATGGATGGTTCACGTTCAGGATGTTCTAGTTCTATGATTTCTGACTGGGTTGAGCACAGGTGAGAAGAATAAACCAGAAGTTAAAGCCCTGAGTAGAGTGGGAGTAGTGACCATATGTTGGTAGAAACATCAAAGAGATATGGGGTGGAGGGTGAAGTATTTGGATGGTGAGAGGCTTAAAGGAGCAGTGTTTTTTTGGTTTGTTTTTTGTTGTTGTTTTTTTAAGACAGAAGGGGAGGCATGATGCAGAAGTAAAAAGGGCAAGCTAGAAGGATACATACAAAATGCCTCTGAAACAAAATTTTAAGATGCCATTATGCACTATGAATTACGATTAATCCTTTTTCCTGAGAATAGGTATATAATACAAGGGACAAAGGTACACTGTAGTAAAAAGGGTGCAGACAAGAGCCAGGAAACCAGATTTCTACAAGTAACTGGCTGTGTGATCTGGGGCAAATCACATAACCCTGAATGCTGGAACGCTACTTTGAAAGAGCAGCTTACAAAGCACTTCTGTAATCAAGTCAAGTGATCATTTTATAGGGATAACCATTTTGTGTGTTACGCTTTATATTATCCTTTTTACAATTTGGATACCGAGGCCCAGAAACATTAATTTGCCCCAATGGTAGGATTGGACCTGAATGTAGATCTTCTGGTCCCAAGTTGTGTACCATCCATATCCACTCTAGAATCACCCTGTTATCTTTCCCTTTGGACACAGGTAGATTAGTACAGTTTGTATTTTGAGTTTAAAAAAACGATTACAATGTCAGCCCTAAAATATTTTAACTGGAATTTAAAAATATTTATTAATATTTTATATATTTGTGAGTCAGTATTTTTATGTTAATGATTTATCTGGTGACATGATATTAAAACTAAAAAATTAAAAACAAAATATTTTAGTTGTGTCTTCAACACAAAGACTGCTGGGTATCTTGAACTTGTCATTCTTCTGGAAAAAAGGGAACATTGTACAGCTTGTTAATGTTTCTTCAGCTTGCACCTTTGAGTTGTGGAGGACTTTGGGAAGTCTAGTCTATCAGAATTAGTAGGCAGAGTTAATGTGGTCTCAGAGTGGAAAACTGCTGTTTTAATTCTGAAGACAACCGAGCTGCCAGCCAATCTAGACCTTACAGATGTATGCCCCCTGATATATTTATTACTATTTTTTCCACATTTAGTTATGCTTTATTGTGAAAAAGATAAGCTTGTAACACAAATAATTCTTTCCCATTGTTTTTCTGTCTTGTGTTACTCTCACTTTATAAAACATTCCCAATCTTTAAGAATAGTTCACCATCCCACAACTGACCTTGCACACAGAATACTCAGGAGTCCTAGTAAACATTTAATAAGGCTTCATGAAAATTGTATGCAGGTGGATCAGAGCAAAACTTTTTAAAATCAATCTATCTGAATGACACATTTTTGTATATTTTCATAGATCCAGTGCTTTTGTCATTTGGTAAAGCTCATATTCTCGAAGAATTTAAAATCAGGAAATAGAACCTTAAAAATGAGAAAATGACTTTCTCATCATGTTCTTACCTCTCCCAAACTGAAGAGCTAAAGTAGAATCCCTGATTTTTGTTTATTTGCATTTTTGATGTAATTTTAAGAGTTCACTTTTTTAAACATTATGATGCAAGCATATATAAGTGCTATCTGTATTATTTTAACCAATTGTTTTCATACAATGGAGAAAAACTATATATCTGTGAAAATACAAGGGTATGCTTTGTCACGGGTACACTCTAGATAAAATCTCTAGATGTGCTTACAGCATAACTACAAGGTTGAGATTTTTGAAAAGTCTTTATTATATGATACAGGTTATAAATTGGTAGCTTAATGTGTATTAAACTGCTTTTGCTTTTTTATGATAGGAATCATTCTTTTGGTATACATCTGTTGAAGTAATTTTTTTAACAAAACAAAATGTTAGTAAGCATATTTTCAACTGTAATGTTTTTTTTTTTTTGCGGTACTCGGGCCTCTCATTGCTGTAGCCTCTCCTGTTGCGGAGCACAGGCTCCGGACACGCAGGCTCAGCGGCCATGGCTCACGGGCCGAGCCGCTCCGCGGCATGTGGGATCTTCCCGGACCGGGGCACGAACCCGCGTCCCCTGCATCAGCAGGCGGACTCTCAACCACTGCGCCACCAGGGAAGCCCTGTAATGATTTTTAATGTTGAAAATTGAATCACATTCTTTAGGACAACAGACTTATATAAGGGCATAGCAATACCTTTATGTTGTCAAATAGCATAAAGAGGATAAAGAGGGTGAAACTAAGTATGTGCCCATGTTAAGTTTTGAAGGAGTAGAAAATGTAAATTAAGGGGGAGATTTGCATTTTGCTTACTTCTGTTTAACCTAGATTAATCCCTTCTTTAAGGACACCTAAGGCAAATACTATTCTTCACTTGCCCTCTCTTTAAACTTCCCCAAGCCAGATGACCCCCAAAGCTGTCCACAAGTCCCTGCATCTATAGCCTGCCTGGCTCTAGATGACCTCCTACTGTAGACTCAAACGGAGGTTGGACTTGTTCCCCTGACAGCCCTCTGCTAGCTGATGTGAAGGAGCTGACAGAGGAAGGAGAAGCTGAGAAAAGGAGGAAGTAGAGAAGGAAGAAGTAGAAGAACTTAAGGGACCAAGGAAGAGTGTCTGGCCTCCATTATCTAAAAATCCTTAAGTGACTAAGGACGTGAGAAGGTTGTGATAAGGAGGGGAGGAAAGTCCATAATTAGAAGTGAAAACTAAAGTGACCAACTGTACGTGGAAATGATATGTCACAGCTTATATTGCCAGGTGCCCGAAGGCTGGGAGAGCCACACTGCTGTCAGTCTTGAAATTTCCTGGTTTAAGTTCAATCTGTCTTTCCAGTTTAAACTGGATCAATTACTGGTCCTCCAAATGAACATCATAATTTTAAAAATTACAATTCTCACTGATTATTAACACTAAGATGATGATGATGGGGAAAACGGAGAAGGGAAGGAGAAGAAGAGCCTGTTAATCCACAGGCAATATCATAATTTAGGTGTATACACTCTTTACACCCATGATTTCATTTAATTGTGGAAATTCTAATAGATAAATATTATAGTGATGCCCATTTCATAGATGGTATATCTGAGGATTCAAGAAGTTAAAGTTACTTGTCCACGATCACACAGTCAGAAAGTGGCAAACAGAGAATCTAAACCAGGAGTATCTGACAATAAATCTGTCCTCCTAACTACTATCCAGCTTCTCATATTAATAATAAATGTGCATTAATAATAAAACACTTATATTGCCACGAACTTGAACTCTGATACAATTAATTACTAAGCAAAATAGTATTAGATAAGGGTTGAGAAATGGAGAAATTAAAATCATGTCTTTACTGCAGTAATGTTACAGACCCATGGAATATAGGACTTGAGACCAATAAAAAAACCTCTTTTTTTTTTAAGGATTGGGGGCCAAACATGAAGTTTTGTATCTTTAAATTTGACTACTACTCAAGTCAGTATGTGAGGTCTTTAGGACCACTGAAATGCTGATAGTCTAAGGAACTTACGAGAATTAGGAAAGCACTGGTAAGTGTAGGTTCAGGCACTTTAAAAGCAGATTTTTCTTGTGTACGTTCAAGCCTCAAGGTTAGAACTCTAAGACTGAAATAATGCCTCACGGTACTCATCTACAATTGGCTAAAGTCATTGAAGAAGGGCGTTATTGTGTTAGGAAATCTTTCAGTGCCAGTGAGACTAGGCTTTTCTGGATAAAAATGCCCATAAGCTTGACTATGGCATACATCACCCAAGAAAAATCTTTGTCTGGTTTTAATGTTTGTATTTAGCCTTTGGCTAGGTTCAAATGCTGTAGGTAATTTCAGGCTTAAACCCTCACTTGTGTAAAGCTCTGAAAACCTCAGAGCACTTACGAGTTATATGAAAGACAGACCTGCAGTCATCTGGAATTCTAATCCTAAACCTGGTGCAACTAGGGCTCTTTATGAGGGACAATTTGCTGTTTTGTACCTGCTCTTCAGAATTGTGTGAATAACCTTGTCCATAAGACATTGATTTTAAACAATGTTTCTGGATATTCTGCATAACTTGTAAATATTATTCCTGATACTAATGTTAGCTTATGCCTGCTCCCAGCATGACATTCTTGCTCTAGCCCTAAACATTGGGTTATTTCTTCTTTTTTTAGGGTTTACTACCTTAGAAAACTCTTTGCCCCAATTCTCACTTCTAGAGAACTAGACCAAGATGGTAGTCCTGCATCCTCTGCACTCAGTGAGTTCTGGATAGGATCCAGTCAAGATGAAATAAAGCATTCTGAAAATTGAGGGAGGCCGATGAATATATTCACAATGGAAAAATGCTTGCTTCTGATTAGTAAGAAGGAGAGGATTTCTCTCTTCTCCTTTCCCATTGTAAACAAGGTTCCCTACTTCCCATGTGACTTCCTAGAGTGAGCTCCAATTCTTTGCCTTAGCTAAACCCAAGACTCTTATCTTGGGATTACAGATTAGGTAAGTGGGGTCCACTCTTGGGAGTCAGATCAGGAGGTAGTAATGGAATTCTCTTAGCGTCTCATTAGTGTTTATTCATAGACTCATTGGAAAAAAAACTGATCAATTACAACATACAGCTCAAGCTCTCTTTCTCCCAGACTTCTCCCTCCTTTCTCTCTCTCTTCCTCCCTCCCTCCCTCTCTTTCCTTCCTTCCTTCCTTCCTTCCTTCCTTCCTTTCTTTCTTTCTTTCTTTCTTTCTTTCTTTCTTTCTTTCTTTCTTTCTTTCTTTCTTTCTTTCTCTCTCTCTCTTTTCCTCTCTCCCTCTTTCTCTCTTTCCTTCCTTCTTTCTCTCTCTCTCCCTCCCTCCCTCCCTCCCTCACCTGCTTCTAACTCTCTCTCTCCCCCAAGTGCCAAACACTATTCTAAGTGTTGGAGACAAGTGAACAAAACAGACAAAATCCTTACCTTCATGTAACTTGCATTGCAGTGGGGTGAGGCAGAAATATACAACTTAAAATGTATATCTTGTCAGGTGATGCTAAGTGTTGGGGATAAAAATAAAGCAGGCAAGGGGAGTTAGGGAGTGAAGGGAGAAGAGGACCATGATTTTATTTTATTTTATTTTAAATCTTTTTTAAAAAATTAATTAATTTATTTATTTTTGGCTGTGTTGGGTTTTTGCTGCTGGGCGTGGGCTTTCTCTAATTGCAGCGAGCAGGGGCTACTCTTCAATGCAGTGTTCAGGCTTCTCATTGCGGTGTTTTGTCTTGTTGTGGAGCACTGGCTCTAGGCGCATGGGCTTCAGTAGTTGTGGTGCACAGGCTCAGTTGTTTTGTCTCCCAGGCTCTAGAGCACAGCCTCAGTATTTGTGACGCACGGGCTTAGTTGCTCAGAGGCATGTGGGATCTTCCCTGACCAGGGCTTGAACCCGAGTCCCCTGAATTGGCAGGTGGATTCTTAACCACCGCGCCACCAGGGAAGCTCCAAGGAGGACCATGATTTTAAATAGGGCTGTTAGGTGAGTCTCTACTAATCATCTGACATGTGAGCAGACCATGTGTGTATCTGGAGGAAGTGTGTTCAAAGCTGGGGAAACATCAAGTGTCCATATGCTGAGCCAGGGGCCTGCTGGTGTGTTTGAGAAAGAGCAAGGGGGTAGTGAGATCAGAGAGGAGTGAGAGAGGAAATTAATAGGAGGCATGTTGAGAGAGGGCCAGATTGTATAGGACCTTGTAGACTTTGTTTTTACTCTGAATAATATGAGAGTCCCCCGGAGACAATAAAAGTACTAATGCGCAGACTGCCTGGGTTTGAATGCCAGCTTTGCCACTTACCAGCTGTGTGACCCCGGGCACAATACTTAACCTTTCTGGATCTCTATCGTCTCCTTTGTAAATAGGGATGATCATAGTTCCTTCTTCACAGAGTTGTGATGATGAAATGGCTTAATGTAAGTAAAGCATGTTGTACAGTGCCTGATACCCAATAAACATTACATATGTGTTGACTGACTGGTTGGCCATTAGAAGGCTCACTCTGGCTGCTGTTTGGAGAATGATGAGAACAAGATCAAGGAAGGAAGCAGAGGTGGCACATCATAGATTGTTTGTGTAATGCAGGCAAGAGGGGACAGTGGCTCAGACCAGGGCAGTGGCAGTGGTGGTGGTAAGAAATGGTCAGATTGTAGAGATATTTTGAAAGTAGAATCAGTGAAACCAGCTGTCAGATTGGGTGTGAGCTGTGAGAGGAAGAAGAGAGTCATGTGGGCTCCAGGACTATTGCTCTCAGCAAATTGTCATTTACCAAGATGGAGGAAGAATATGTGAGAAGCAGTTTTTTTGCGGGGGGTGGAATTCAGAAATTTTATTTTTTTGGCGTAAGTTTGACGTGCTTGTTGGTCATCTATGGGGATTGACTGGGCAGAAGTTGTCTTTGTTACGGAACAAAGCGGGCATCAGATGGAGCCCGACTGAAGGAAGAGCAGACCTCCCCAGAGATAGGGCCCACCAGGTAGGGGAGTGAAGCCTTCAAGCATTTGAGAGTTGCAGTTGTAGTTTGAAGGGATAGAGCCTAACCTTAAATAAAACAGAATGACCAACGACTTGAATTCTCTTGCCTGTGCTTGGTACAAGAGAATTTATAATGAAAAAAAAAAAAAAAGCAAGATAAACAGCCCAAATCAACTTCTTAAGAGCCATCACATAATCCTAAATCTCTTTAAAAGTTAGATGAGAATCTCCCTAATGCTGCCTTTCTGAATTCCATGACTATGGTAACTACATTCTTCCACATTCTGACTTATTGCCGTAAAAGTAAAACATATAATTAAGCAGTAAGATAAGAATGTGTGCTGCACACTCTGATACACAGCATATTAAATACAATCTTAAGTGATTGGTTAACTGTGGTGCTTTGGTTAATTGTACTTTAGAAAGCTTTTAAGTGATTTTATATGACAGGGATGGTTATAGTTGATTAAAATGCTGCTTATGACAATTTCTATAAAAAGCTGAGCCTTGGCCCTTAATTAGGAATGACTGTCTTTTAATTTTTCATGTATTAGCTTTATCTTTTTTATTTGAGTTCAAGGGCTTTGGAAACAGTGAATATTTATGCCCTTTATGTTTTCCATATTCAAGACCTAAAATTTTGATGACCTGAAATTGCTGATTGCTTCTAATTTTAAGAGAACGCAAACGTTGGCCAATTACATAGCTCCACGATCAACTCTTTTTTTGTAAAGCCATCTCCCAATCAAAATTCTCAGGAGGCTGAGTTTATTTTGCTATTAGACATTTAATCCTGGCTTTGTTTGACTTGGGTTAGATAGCTACTTTGTTTTATTGATATAAACTTTATTTTTTTGCTTTTGTTTTTCTCATTTATCACAACTATAGTTAATTTCAGTTATAACCTTCTTTTCACTCCTTCCCTGAATACTTTAAGATTAAAAAAGGGCTGTCAGCCAGAAATTTTTCATGCTTAATTTCATCTCAAAGCACAATCTTTTGGAAGTTTGAGCAAAATATACTTAACGTAGGGTATATTTTATAGAAGAAAATTAACTTTCCATATTTAAAGTAATTAAGTTTTATGCATGGATAGTTTTTGAATTGACAAACTATAGATTGGAACTATCCATGTGTTTAGCTAGTTTTTAATGAGAAATTCTGGGTCAATTAAATTGGAACAATAGGAAAGTTGTCAGTTCTACAAATCAGCCTGAAGTCTCATAAATTAAAAAAAATTTACATATGTTTCCATAAAATATACTTTCTTACCAAGAGCTCTAGATCCATGTTGCTCTGTAGTTTTAGACTTGCCTTTCATGATAGAAAATTTAAGGTAATGTAAAATGGTACAGCTCCTTTGGAAAATGATGTGATGGTTCATAAAAAATTAGACATAAGAGTACCATATGACCTAGCAATCCGCTTCTGGGAATATACCCCCAAAGAGTTGAAAGCAGGCTCAAATATTTATACACCCATCCTCATAGCAGCATTATTCACAATAGCCAAAAGGTGGAATCAACTCAAGTGTCCACTGATGGTTGAATGGATAAACAAAATATGGTGTATACATATGATGGAACATTATTCAGCCTTAAGGAAAGAAATTCTGGCTCAGGCTATAACATAAATATACCTTGAAGACATTATGCTAAGTAAAATAAGCCAGTCACAAAAGGACAAATCTCATATGATTCCACATATATGAGGTACCTGGAACAGTCAAATTCATTGAGCCAAAGAGTAGAATGGTGGTTTCCAAAGGCTGGGGGTAGGAAGAATAGGGAGTTAATGTTTAATGGGTACAGAGCTTCAGCTGGGAAAGATGAAGAGGATTCTGGAGATGGATGGTGGTGATGGTTGCCCAACAGCGTGAACGTACTTAATGCCACAGAACTATACACTAAAAAAAAAATGGTTAAAATGGTAAATTTTACATTACATATATTTAACCATGATGAAAAGGTTCCTTATAAAATAAAGCCTACTCTACTCCACTTTAGTTTGAAATTTAAAACCCTTTCCAACTTTATCTCTACCTTCTTTTCTTCATGTCTCTGGGATGTGAAGATGTTTTTCCTGCTGTTCTTCATAACGACCCCACCCTTCTCTTTCTCTGCTTATATATACCTGGAATGCTCTTCATGTCACATCCCTCTCTTCCCTACCCTTTCTGATTCTGCTCACAGCTGCCTTCTCCATGAAGCTTTTCTTTCCAGTTGGAGAGAATCTCTTGTTAAGTTGGTAGCACTCTGTGTGTGTATGTACCTGACATCAAAATGGCCAGTCACTTGTTGAATATCATTGATTGCCAACCATTCACTCCACTGCACCATTTTTATTTTTAATTTCTTTGGTATCAGACATAATTTTTCACTTTAAGAATGGTTGCTTCTACGGAATTCCCTGGTGGCACAGTGGTTAAGAATCCCCCTGCCAGTGCAGTGGGCATGGGTTCAAGCCCTGGTCCGGGAAGATCTCACATGCCACGGAGCAACTAAGCCTGTGCACCGCAACTGCTAAGCCTGCACTCTAGAGCCCGCGAGCCACAACTACCAAAGTCTGCGCACCTAGAGCTTGTGCTCCGCAACGAAGAGTAGCCCCCGCTCACTGCAACTAGAGAAAGCCCGCACAGAGCAATGAAGACCCCATGCAGCCAAAAATTTTTAAAAGTAATTAAAAAGAAAGGTTGCTCCTATAACATTGAAATGGTGTCTTATACTGTTGTTGTATCTGTGTTTTGCAAAGTCATGCTGAAGTGTGATGATAGTGAATTATCATCCGTATTTTTAAAAAAGAACATCAAGGGGATGAGTCTTTGAATTAATAAACCTGTGTGGGACTTGACTTCTACCCGTCTCTGGTTGTGCTTCTCTAAGATCTTTGAATGCACCATTTAACTTCTCTCATCCTGAGGTTTTCCTCTGTGAAATAAGAATCTACCTTGTACTGCAAGAATAAGCTATAGCATCATCAGACAGTGTTTAGGACACTCTTGTTTGAGACATTAGAGAGTCAAAGATATTTGGGTCCTGATCCCAGCTTTGTCATTTATTAGATGTGCAAACTTAGTCCAAGTCACTTAATTTTCTCGATTCTCAGTTTTCTCATTTGCAAATGAGGATCGCTGCCACAGTAAGCTTAACAGAACAGCGTGACTAACAGTAATTTGTAAACAACATGCTATGAAAAAAAGTCAAGGAGTCTTATGATTATTAAGGCACGGCCTCATCCATTATTACAGAGGTAGTACTTGTATCTAAAACGATAAATGAAAAACAAAGCTCACAGAACACTGTGAGGTGTGTGAATAGTGAATGCTGGAGAGGTCAAAAAAAAATCATAAAGGTCCAATAAAAACTTTATTTTAAGAAATCTCATGAAGTTCTCTCCTGATTGAGTTCTTTGGGAATAGTCCGTGTCAGTTTCAAATCCCAATTTGATATTTCACCTGATATTTTTGTTCATCAGTAGATATTTCTTTTATACCTATTCCCCTATCAAGTTGGGATTACCTAGGAGAATAGTCATCCAAAAGTGTTTACTGGGCATTGTGTATGCTCGAGGTTTGCCTCTTAGGGACCATTAGATGAATAAAACATTGGCCTTACCCCATGGATCTCATAGGGCAGTTGGGGAAGAGCAACACATAAAGGAACAATTACAGTTCAACAGAACATATGCCATGTAGGCATAATGCATGTAAGCGCCCAAGGCTGTGAAAGCACAGGAGAGAGAGAGAGAGAGAGAGAGAGAGAGAGAGAGAGAGAGGGAGAGATTGATTGATTATCTCCCTGGGAAAGGCAGGGAAGGCTTCATAGAGGAAGTGACATTTGTATCTGGTCATAAAGGATGAGTGGACCTTATCAGGCAAACTACAGTGGCAAGTCTTCCCAGGCAGAGAAAACCGCTTAAACAGAGTTGAGTAAGAGAAATGTGCGTGTGTGTGTGTGTGTATGTGTACACATGCATGTTCCAAAGTCAAACACAAATAATTTGGGGATTATCTGCCACCTTTGCTCCATACCACTACTTCTTTTTTCTTAATGTGGATAATTGAGAAATAACTCTACTGACACTGGAGCTTTTAGAATAAGCTTTTATTGCCTGGCATTTGCACTTTGGATTTTCTCAGTCTTTCCTCAGTGCTCAGCCAAGGGGCTCCTAGTAAGGAATTTTTCATTTGCTCTAGAATCCCCCCAATTCCACCTCCCACAAAGATAGTCTGGTCAGGATACTTTGGGGCCACCAACAGAATAGCAAGTTGCCAAAATAAATGTTTTCCATCAAGATTTCACACTTGCACTTAATGAAATAGACGTTTTCCAAACTGTTTCTTTAGAGCTAAGTTTTTCTTTAAGATTTGTAATGAAAATATTTCATGACCTGTTGACATATTCATATGGTGGTTTTCAAAAGGCAGATTTCGTTTACAAAATGGACTTGGCAACAAGTAGGAATATCTGGGAAGTTGAACAAGGCTGTTGACAGGGAAAATTAGGGCTGAATCATAACTGACGTTGTTTTGCAGCTGTGCCATTTTTTAAGACTGACCAATGGGACAGGGTTTATAGAGGCTTCGTGGCAATAATGCTGGGATTGGCAGCTAATGACCACTCATAATGGAACTGCATAGCTGTAGTAGCTGACAAGCACAGAAGAATTAGGTTCTGTAACTGATTTTTTTTTTTTTTTGGTAAACGCCAAAGGAGAAATTATGCCATTTAGAAAAAAGATACTAAAGAATAAATTCTGTAGTATTTTTCTAAAGAGCAGATTAAAAATCAGAAAATTTTCTTTGTAAAATCTGTTCTATATTTTCTTTATCTTGTGTTATCTCATTCAATTAGCTCTTTCGTTGCTTGAACTAATTGACTAACAGATATCTAATTTAAAATTGTAGTTGCAGTGCAGTTCTGAGCAGAATATATTTTGTTCCCTTCAGTAGCTGAAGATTAAGAAGGGGTGTTCAAATTCAGATGTCACAAAGCACCACTGGAAATAGTTCTAAAAATTAATCAGTTTCAACTGTTCCTTTAGGTTTATAAAATTTGTATTAGATCTATTCTCATTTTTCTAAGTTTCTGCTCCTTATTTCAGTAGACTAAGAGGAAATAAGAAAAATGTAAATATTGTTACTGAGAGTTCTCTAGTGACAAATATAATTATAAAAATATAATCAAATTCTTTAGGAACTGAGAAACAGGCATGTCTAAAGCTTTCAGCCATCCCTGGAAATGGTATCATAAGACTTTGCAAAGAGTATATAGTATGTGAGCTTTGGTCTTGGAAGAGAAATCACTTTTCAGTGATTAAGAGGTCACAGAGGGCTTCTTGGAGAAGGTGGAATTAGAACCAGGTTTAAAATAGGGAGGGTGAGGCTAATTAATGATGGGATTCACTAGGGAGAGAAATATGGGAAGGTCATTGTGCAGTGGGTCAACTCCAAGAGGAAGGGAAAAAGGTAGGTAATTACAAGTCATGGAGGGTACTGGAAAAGTAAGAAGGTCTGAGGTAGAATTCTAAGTTTGGAAGTTGGTAGAGTATTTCATTTTGTCAGATACTGGGAAATCATTGAGACAGTAGTTTTCTTGGATAATTTACCCAGAGTAAAATTTAGAAGTTAGAAACAGGAGGCCAGGAAAACCTATTGAGTAATAAGAGCTGCCATTTTTGATCTGTCTATTAAATATCACTCACTGTGATACAAAAATTGGAAGTATTTTTAAAAATGCTTTTAAAAAAACATATTTCAATTTTACAGGTGAAGAAATTAAAACCCAGAGAGATTAGATCTCTATTCTATGATCACTCAGCCAGTAGGTGACAGGCTGAGACGAGACAGCTTTATCTGACTCCATCACCATGTCCCTGACCACCAAATGTACTACCATGTGTGAGCTGATTAGCTATGATCTTGGTATCACAGTTCTCTGCCTACTTCCTTCTTCCCCCATACAACTATCACCTGTATATTTTATTTGATTTTTTTGTCCACCTGCCTGATGTTTTTCCATCTTTTTTGAGATATAATATGACATTATGAACATTGCGTAAATTTAAGGTGCATAACGTGATGATTTGATATATGTGTATATTATGAGATGACTACCACAGTAATGTTAGTTAACATCTCTGTCACCCCACATAATTACCTTTTTCTTTGTGTGTGTGTGGTGAGAACATTTAAGTTCTACTCTCTAAGCAAATTTCAAGTATATAATACAGTATTGTTAACTGTAATTACCCTGCTATACATTATATCCCTAGAACTATTCATCTTATAACTGGCAGCTTGTACCCTTTGACCAATATCTCTTCATTTCCTCCACTCCCCAGCCCCTGGCAATCCAATTCTCCTGTCTGTTTCTATGAGTATGGCTTTTTTAGATTACGTGTATAAGTGTGATCATACAGTATTTGTCTTTCTCTGACTTATTGCACTTAACGTAATGCCCTCAGATCCATCCATATTGTCACAAATGGCAGTAGTTCCTTCTTTTTGTGGCTGAATAATATTCTATTATATATACATACTACATTTTTAAAAAATCTTTTCGTCTCTGATGGGCATTTAGGTTGTTTCATACCTTGGCTATTGTAAATAATGCAGCAATGAACATGAGGGTGAAGATACCTCTTTAAGATAGTGTGAGTCAATTTCTTTTACATATATACCCATAAGAGGGATTGCTGAATCATGTGATAGTTCTATTTTGAATTATTTGAGGAACCTTCATACTCAGTTCCATAGTGGCTGCACCAATTTACATTCCCACCAACTGTGTACAAGTGTTCCCTTTTCTCTGCATCCTCGCCAACACTTCTTATTGCTTGGCTTGTTGAAAATAGCTATTCTAATGGGTATGAGGTGACATCTCACTGTGGTCTTGATTTACATTTCCCATATGATTAGTGATGTTGACTGTGACCTGTTAGCCATTTGTATATCTTCTTAGGAAAAAAATGTCTATTCAAGTCCTTTGCCCATTTTTTGGTTGTTATTTTTTTGCTGTTGAGTTGCATGAGTTCCTTGTATACTTTGGATATTAACCTCTTATCAGATATGTGATTTGCAAATATTCTCTCCCATTCCACAGGTTGTTGCCTTTTCATTTTGTTGATTGTTTCTTTTGATATGCAGAAGTGTTTTAGTTTGATATAATCCCACTTGTTTATTTTCACTTGTGTTTCTTGTGTTGCTTGTGGTTTTGGTGCCATATCCAAAAAATTGTTCTCAAGACCAATGTCAAGGAGCTTTTCCTCTATGTTTTCTTCTAGGAGTTTTGTAGTTCCAGGTATTACATTTAAGTCTTTAATCCATTTTGGATTAACTTCTCTGAGTGGTGTAAGACAGAGGTCCAATTTCATTCTTTCACATGTGAATATTCAGTTTTCTCACTGAATATTCTTGGTTCCTTTATCAAATATTTGTTGACCATATATATGGGCTTTTATTTCTGAACTCTTGATTCTGTTCCTAGTCTATGTGTCCTTTATTTTTTAATGCCAGTGGAATACTGTTTTGATCACTATAGCCTAGTAATATAGTTAGCTTTGTTCTTTCTCGAGATTGCTTTGGCTATTTGGGGTCTTTTGTGGTTCTGTATGAATTTTAGGATTGTTTTCTCTGTTAATTTGAAAAATGTCATTGGAATTTTGATAGGCATTACATTGAATATACAGATAGCCTTGAGTAGTATAGAAATTTTAACAATATTCTTCAATTCATGAGTACAAAGTTTCTATTTATTTGTGTCTTCCTCAATTTCTTTCACTAATATCTTACAGTTTTCAGTATGCATTTCTTTCACCTCTTTGGTTATATTTATTCCTAGGTATTTTATATTTTTGGTGCTATTATGAATGAGATTATTTTCTTAATTTCTTTTTCAGATAGTTTGTTGTTGTTATAGAAAGGCAACTGATTTTTGTATGTTGATCTTGTATCCTGCAACTTTATGGATTTGTTTATGAAACAATTTTTTGGTTGAGTCTTAATGTTTTCTCTATATAATGTATCATCTGCAAACAGTGTTATTTCTTCCTTTATGATTCAGATGTCTTTTATTTCTTTTTCTTGCCTAATTGCTCTGGCTAGGACTTCCAGTACTATGTTGAATAAAAGTGGCAAGAGTTGGCCTTCTTGTCTAGTTTCTGATCTTAGAGGAAAAGTTTTCAACCTTTTACCATTGAGTGTAATGTTACCTGTAGGTTTGTCGTATATGGCCTTAATATGTTGAGGTACATTCCTTCTATACACAATTTGTTGAGAATTTTTAATTGTGAAAGGATGGTAAATTTTGTCCAATGCATTTTCTTCATCTATTGAGATGACCATATGATTTTTATCTTTCATTCCTTTACTGTGGTGTATCACATATTGATTTGTGTATATTGAATCACCATTGCATCCTAGGGATAAATCTCACTTGATCATGCTGCATGATCCTTTTAGTGTGCTGTTAAATTTGGGTTTGCTAGCATTTTGTTGAGAATTTCTATATCGGTATTAATCAGAGATATTGGCTTATAGTTTTCTTTTCTTGCAGTATCCTTATGTGCCTTTGGTATTGGAGTAATGCTGGCCTTGTAAAATGAGTTTGGGAATCTTCCATCTTTTTCAATTTGGGGGAAGAGTTTGAGAATGATTGGCATTAATTCTTCTTTGGAAGTTTGGTAGAATTCACCATCTGGTCCTGGGCTTTTCTTTCATGGAATATTTTGATTACTCATTCAGTCTTACTCATTACTGCTCTCTTCAGATTTTCTGTTTCTTCATGATTCAGTCCTATTATATTGTATGTTTCTAGGAATTAATTTATTTCTTCTAGGTTATCCAATATGTTGGTGCACAATTGTTCATAGTAGTCTATTATGATTGTTTGTATTTCTGTGATTTCAGTTGTAATATTTTCTTATTCCTTTTAAAATTTTATTTATTTGAGTCCTCTCTTGCTCATGGGAGCAGTAGTGTCTAAGATTTTTTAAAATCATCTTTTACTGAAGTATGATTTATATAAAATGCACCCATTAAGAATTCACATTAATGAGTTTTGACAAATGTATATATTGTAAATTCACCACCCAAATGAAGGTTAGAACATTTTTGTTACTCCAGAAACTCTCCAAATTCTACTTTCCAATTAATTCCTTCTTATCCCTGCTCCAACTAACGACTGATCTGATTTCTATCACTAGAGATTAATTTGACCAGTTCTAGAAGTTTATATAAATAAAATAATATGGTATGTACTCCTTTTGTGTCAGCTTATTTTACTCAGCATGTTTTTCAGCCCATTTTGTTGGGATATAGTGTACATATAATAAATGGCATCCATTCAAGTGTACATTTTGATGAGTTTTGACAAGTGTAAATACCTTTGTATCAGATACACTGTCAAGATATACAGCATTTCCATTATCAAAAAGTATTCCCTGTTTACCCTCTGAGTCAGTTACCTATTTCTACTGCAAGCAAACAGTGATCTCTGTCACTCTAGATTAGATTTGTCTTTTCTAGAGTTTCATGTAAATGGAACTGTGTGATCTGTACTCTTTTGGGTCTGGCTTCCTTGGCACAGCATGACATTTTTGAACATTGTGTGTATCAGTATTACTATATAGCATTATACTGTAGGCATGTATCAAATTTTGTTAGTCCATTCACCGGTTGATATATGTCTGTGTTTTTTCTAGTTTTTGGCTATTATGATTAACACTGCTATGAATTTTAGTGTACAGTATCTTGGTAGTTGTATATTTTCCTTTCTCTTGGGTAAATATTTAGGAATGGTATTGCTGGGTCACATAATAACTGTGTATTTAACTTTATAAGAAACTTCCAGACTAGTTTTCAAAGTAATTGTACCCTTGTATACTCCTAGAAATGTATAAAAGTTGCTAACATTTCAAATGGTCAGTCTTTCAAATTTTAGTCAATCTAATGAGTATGTTGTGGTACCTCATTGTGGCATTTTCCTGGTTAATGACGTTGAGCATCTTTACACATGAGTATTTACCATTTATATATCTTCTCTTGTGAGTCTTTACAGATTTTTAAAATTAGTTTTTGTCTTCCTGTTACTTAATTGTAGGAGTTCTTTACATATTCTGGATACAAGTCCTTCATCAAATAATTTTTTATAGTTTATCTTTTTTATCTATTATGATTAGTGCTTTCTTTGTGTACTGAGAAATCTTTCCCTCCTCCAAAATGGTGAAGAATTTCTCCTATACTTTTTCCAGAAAATTTATAGTTTCAGCTTTTAGCTTCAGGTCTTTGATCCATTTTGAATTAAGTTTTATATATGATATAAAGTAAAGGTCAAGGTTAATTTTTCTCCAGAATTGGTAACCAGTTTTTACTGAATTTATTGTGAAAATAACCCAGTCTCCTATTGAATTATATTTTTGCCTTTCTCAAAAATTGTGTGGTCGTTTCTGGAATATATCTTGTCCTATTTATTTATATGTTTATTTTTATTCTAATACCAAACTGACTTGATTAATATAATCTTATAGTAAGTCTTGAAACCAGGTAGTGTAAGTCTTCCAACTTTGTTCTTCCCTTTTCAAGATTATTTTGACTGTTCTAAGGCGTTTGAATTTTCATATGAGGTTTAGAATCAGCTTATCAGTTTATGCAAAAAACGTGATGAAATTATAATTTGGATTGTGCTGACTCTGTTGATCAATTTAGAGGAAAAGGAAGTCTTAACACTTGGGCGTTTTCCAGTTAATGAACGTGATATGTCTGTTCTTTGACTTAGATCTTCTTTAATTTCTCTTGGCATTATTTTGTAGTTCTCAGTGTAGAACTTGGATATCTTTTGATAAGGTTATTCCTGATTTTTTAATCTTTTTTGACGCTATCGTAAATGGTATTGTGTTTTAAATAGAATTTTCCAGATGTTGTTGCTAGTCTAGAGACATGCAGTTGATTTGTGTATATTGACCTCGTATCAGGCAGCCTTGCTGAATTAACTTACTAAATTTAAGAGTTTATTTTTACAGATTCCTTAGTGTTATTTATACAGACAATGATGTTATCTGCGAACAGTGACAGTTTAACAACTTCTTTTCCTATCTATGAGCCTTCTATTTCTGTATCTTGCTCTATTGCATTGGTTATAACCTCCAGAGTACAGTATTGAATATTAATGGGGAGAGTAGATATTCTTGCTTTGTTCTTTATCTTAGGGGAAAGCAGTATTTCATCAAGTAGGATATGAGTTGCTTTCTCTGTCAATTTATCAAGCTAGAGGAAGTTTCTATCTATTCCTAGTGTGCTGAGGTATTTTTCATAAATAGGCATTGAATTTTGTTATGTTTGTTCCTCTGGAACTGTTGAGGCTACTGTTTTGTATTCTGATAATATGGTGAATTATCTTAATTAATTTTAATTACTTTAATTTGGGCATTCCTGAGACAAATCTCATTTGGTCATGATGTATTATCCTTTTTATATGTAGATGAATACTATTTGCTAATTTTTTGGAGAGTTTTTGCATTGATGTTCATGAGAGATACTGGTCTATAAATTTCATGTTTTAAATATCCTTTTCTAGTTTTGGTATGAGGGCTTTCCTACACTCATAAAGTTTGTTGGGATGCATCCCCTTCTCTGTTTTCTGGAAGAGTTTATATGAGACTTAAGTATTTGATCAAATTCACAGTGAAATAATCTGGACCTGGAATTTTTTTTTGGGGGGGGAGTTCTTTAAAGATGAATTCAATTTCTTTAGTAGATAGGGCTCTTGATATTTTCTAAGTATTTTGTGTTTTCTCTCTTTTTTGATTAATCTTGCTAGGGTTCATTAATTTTGTTAATATTTTCAAATATTCCACTTTTGTTTTTTTAAGTTCTCCATTGTTTTCCATTTCATTCGCTCAATTCAGCTCTTTATTCTTTTCTTCTTATTCTGGTCATACTCTTCTCTTTAAGTTTACTTGCCAGCTTTTTAAGGTAGAATCTTAAGAGTGAACACGGAAATCACTTTAAACTTTCTTTCCTAATACAAGTATAATATTTGAAGCAGCATTTTTTCTATACACTTTTATAGCTATGTCTTATGTCTTGATATTTTCCATTTCCATTACATTTGAAATATTTTCAAGTGTTCTTTGTGAATTCTTCTTTGATCCATGGCAGAAGTTTGTTATTTAATTTCCAGTCATTTGAACATTTTCTAGTTGCCTTATTTTTATTGATTTCTAATTTAATTCTGTTGTGATCAAAGAATGCATTAAGCCTTATTTTAGGATTCAGCATAGGGTCTACCCTGGTGTACTTTCCTGGGCAAGCCTCATATAGTTTCTCTCTCATGCACAGTCTAGCCCTTGGCTAAGAATTCAAGAGGGAAACTTCCCCTGCCCCCTCCCCCAACATTCACAGAATTCTGGGCACTTTCTGTGTGCCTCTCTCTTCTCTGGTGTTCTGCTCTGCAGATTCCAGCCAATTCACATACTTTGAACTGTGATCCATGCCTTCTAATCTCTGCAGGACCACAGTGCTCAGCTGGGACTACAGATCACTGAACTGTAACAGGGAATTGAAAAATGTCCGTATACAGAGTCTGGTCAATTCTGGGGCTTACATTGTGAGCCTTTTCTTTCAGGGATTACAGTTTTATGCTGTCTGTATATTAATGTCTGAAAATAGTTTCCTTATATAAATATATATATTTATATATTTCAGTTTTATCATTTATAGTGGGAGGATTAATTCATTTATTCCATTATATATGGAAGTAGAAGTCCATTCCATGAGTTCTTGCATGTTGACAATAATTTTTCTGTGTGTGCTCTTTATATTTGGGAAGTCAGTTTTGCTGGATATGAAATCTTTGGCTCACATTTTCTACCCTTGAATATTTAAGTGTGTTACTCCATTTCTGGCATAATGTGTTGCCCTTGAAAAAGTCTTATGACAATCTAATTTCCTTTCCCATTTAAGTCACTGATTGTTTTTGCTTTGATGCCAAATGGACTTTTTTTTAACTTAAAGTCTGGTAACTTTATTAGGATATGTCTTGGTTTTGGTCATTCTGGAGGTTGATATTCTCCAATATGGGGTATGTTTTATCAATAGGAAGCTTGCATATTTTCCTTTAATGTCAGGAACTTCTTTAAACGATATAGTTTTAGTATTTTTTCCATTCTCTTGTGGTTTTCTTCATGGACTCATTTTTTCTGCATTTTAGATTTTCTTTGCCTAACTTTTAATCTTTGTCACTTGCTCTTGAAACCTGTTAATTTCTTCCTTCTTCAATTTTAAAGTTTCCTCCTTTTCACCTTCCATTTGTATCAAGGCATTGATATGATCAATGTTTGTGTTCCTCCTAATTTAGTTTCTTTTCTGATATAATTTTTCTTATATTTTTAATTATTTTCTGATGCAGTCATTTCATTTATGAGCTTTTCTAATTCTGATTTATGTTATCCTTTGTGTATTGTATCATCTTCTTAATGTGCTTTAGTCTAGTTAAATAGGTAACCTAGTTAGTTAAATAGAATTTTACAGTTTTAAACTGTTCTCTTGTGGATATGTTTTTCAGGCATGTTTTCTTTGTCTGCAGGAGTGTCATTCAGTTCTTTCATCCTTTTTTGTTCCAGTAATTTGCATGGGAGTTGACCTCAGTATTTCTATGTTACTTATTTTTATGTGAAATTTCTTCCCCTGAGCTTTTAGAAGGAGCGTCATGGTAGTTTTTCTGACTTCACAGAGCTCCATCTTGTGTAGTTTTTTATGTGCTATTAAAAATATGGCAAAAGTACAAGTGAAAGACTGGAATTTAAATGAGACATCAAGACTAGTGAAGCTGATTTGGGAGTTGTTTACATATAGAGATAATAGCTGAAATGTTTGGGATGGATGAGATCTCCAAAGGAAAACGTGAAGGAAAAGAACAAAGGTCCAAAACCGGGAAATGCTGAAAATCCACACTTTCAGTAAAAGAAGAAAAAATAAGCTTGAGAAAGAAAGAAGGTAGTCTTACAGTCAATAAGAGAAATGGGATGATGCTTTGGGAGTTGAGACGACTGTGACTAAAAATAGATGGCAGTGGGATTTAAGAGGACATAAAACAAGTGAGTAAAACTAGGGCTGAATATCCTTGATTAGACGAGGTGACAGTAGCGGATGTGAAACACTCATTTGGCAAGTTTAGAGTTGGAGAGAACAAGGGAGGTGTTGACATGAATGGTAGAGTTGCATAAAGTCTTTTATTCCAAGATAATTATAATTTGATTATGTTTGAAAGCCAGGAAGAAAAAAAATTGCAAAGACAGGAAAATTGAAGATGCTAACAAGAGAAGATAAATGAGAAGCAAAGGAAGCATGAGGAAATTAAGGGAAATTTCTTCCTCTGAAGTAGGAAGAAAAGAAGAAAAAAGTACATAAGGGATAGACTTGCAGTTAAGAAGGCCAGGAAACATATTGAAAGATGCTTAATCTAAAATAATAAAAGATGACAGCTTGCTTTCTGAAATTTCCTGACTCTACTTCTCTCCTCCACTTTTTTCTTTACCTTTTCTTCCCTTCATCTTTGTTTTCCTTTCCTTGCTCAATTTTGAGTCCATTCCATTTTAATTTCTTTTCCGTGTGGGGCTCTTTCTTGGAAGGGAGTCCTGGCTGCTTAGTATTGAATGCTTACAGGGGCCAGCCTCTCCTACCTTCTCATGGACCCCTTGTACTAGCCTATCATTAGATTGGTCAAACCCTTCGCAGTTCAGCTTCTGTTCTGAAATGGGCCTGCCATCTTTTACAGTAAATACCTGTTGGATGTTTGGGGATTCTGGGGATTCTTCCCTTCTCTGGTGTTTCATATATCCCGTTTTTTCTCTCTGCTATCTTTCACACAAACGCTAATGCCACGCCAGTGTTTTTTGTTTTGTTTTGTTTTTTATACTGTTGGTGGCTTGTACTCATCTGCTTGTAGTTGGGGACTCATGGGGATACCTTGTCATGTACTTCTGTTGTATATGATGTCCATGTGGTTTCTTTTCTCCTCCCTCCTTCCATCCATCCATTCATCTAGATGCATTGTCTTTTTAAGTCTACCATGGTTTCTGCCATCTTTCTGGAATTCCTGTAGAGTCCTTTTATTTAAAAATGAACCCTAACTGAAATCAAATACAGAGAAATGCATTAAATGTGGACTGTGTTTCTTGGAAAGCTTGTTAAACCGCTTGCCCTAGGTAGCACAATCCCATCAAAATATGTGCTGGTTGAGCTACTTCTAAGGGCTCCTAGTCTGGTTCAGTATAGGTCCTGGGAAGAAGGATCACTCTGAACTTGGATGTAAGGGCAGAGGATGGGGGTCTAAGAGATGACAGAGATAAGGCAAGGCAGATAGTTATTATAGGTAGGAGCAAATGCATGCACTACGTTCAAGTAAGAAGGTATAGGTGAAAATCCACCTAATCAATAAAAGAATGGAAGAACTATAGCCCTTAGCTCTTGTGCTGCTATGAAGAGCTCTACATCGTAACTCTAGGTCAGAGGATGAGGTGCCTTGTCTCACAATGATGTTGATTCTATATAGAAGTTAGAAAGTGGTGATGAGAGGGCAGAAGCACGTAAGCAAAACTTACTGTATTTAGTGCAGGGACAGAAACTTCGATTTAACCTCAAAAGATGTGGTAGAATATTTTTATGTTTCTTTTGGAGTTTTCATTGAGTGCCTTTTGGGAAAGATGTTACTTAAACTTACTGTTTTTTAAATATATACTAGAGAAACTTCTCAAATTTATGCCATTCTAAATCCTGAAGAATGTAATTTGCTACCTTCCAACTTAAGTTGACCTTTTCACACATAGATTTTTTTTAACATCTTTATTGCAGTATAATTGCTTTACAATGGTGTGTTAGTTTCTCCTTTATTACAAAGTGAATCAGGTATACATATACATATATCCCCGTATCTCCTCCCTCTTGCGTCTGCCTCCCACCCTCCCTATCCCACCCCTCTAGGTGGTCACAGAGCACCAAGCTGATCTCCCTGTGCTATGCGGCTGCTACCCACTAGCTATCTATTTTACATTTGGTAGTGTATATAAGTCCATGCCACTCTCTCACTTCGTCCCAGCTTACCCTTCCCCCTCCCCGTGTCCTCAAGTCCATTCTCTACGTCTGCGTCTTTATTCCTGTCCTGCCCCCAGGTTCTTCAGATCCTTCTTTTTTCTTTTTCTTTTTTTTTTAAGATTCCATATATATGTGTTAGCATACAGTATTTGTTTTTCTCTTTCTGACTTACTTCACTCTGTATGACAGACTCTAGGTCCATCCACCTCACTACAAATAACTCAATTTTGTTTCTTTTTATGGTTGAGTAATATTCCATTGTATATATGTGCCACATCTTCTTTATCCATTCATCCGGCGATGGACATTTTGGTTGTTTCCATCTCCGGGCTATTGTAAATAGAGCTGCAATGAACATTTTGGTACATGACTCTTTTTGAATTATGGTTTTCTCAAGGTATATGCCCAGTAGTGTCATATGGTAGTTCTATTTGTAGTTTTTTAAGGAACCTCCATACTGTTCTCTATAGTGGCTGTATCAATTTACATTCCCACCAACAGTGCAAGAGGGTTCCCTTTTCTCCACAGCCTCTCTAGCATTTATTATTTGTAGATTTTTTGATGATGGCTATTCTGACAGGTGTGAGGTGATACCTCATTGTAGCTTTTTTTTTTTTTTTTTTTGTGATATATGGGCCTCTCACTGTTGTGGCCTCTCCCGTTGTGGAGCACAGGCTCCAGACGCGCAGGCTCAGCGACCATGGCTCAAGGGCCTAGCCACTCCGTGGAATGTGGGATCTTCCCGGACTGGGGCACAAACCCATGTCCCCTGCATCGGCAGGCAGGCTCTCAACCACTGCGCCACCAGGGAAGCCCCGCATTGTAGCTTTGATTTGCATTTCTCTAATGATTAGTGATGTTGAGCATCCTTTCATGTGTTTGTTGGCAATCTGTATATCTTCTTTGGAGAAATATCTATTTACATCTTCTGCCCAGTTTTGGATTGAGATTTTGTTTTTTTTGATATTGAGCTGTTTGAGCTGCTTGTAAATTTGGAGATTAATCCTTTGTTAGTTACTTACCAAGTTCATTGATTAGTCCTAGTAGTTTTATGGTAGCATCCTTAGGATTCTCTATGTATACTATCATGTCATCTGCAAACACTGACAGCTTTAATTCGTCTTTTCCGTTTTGGATTCCTTTTATTTCTTTTTCCTCTGATTCCTGTGGCTAAAACTTCCAAAACTATGTTGAATAATAGTGGTAAGAGTGGACAACCTTGTCTTGTTCCTGATCTTAGAGGAAATGGTTTGAGTTTTTCACCATTGAGAATGATGTTGGCTGTGGGTTTGTCATATATGGCCTTTATTATGTTGAGGTAAGTTCCCTCTATGCCTACTTTCTGTAGGGTTTTTATCATAAATGGGTGTTGAAAGCTTTCTCTGCATCTACTGAGATGATCATATGGTTTTTATCCTTCAGTTTGTTAATATGGTGTATCACATTGATTGATTTGCGTATATTGAAGAATCCTTGCATTCCTGGGTTAAACCCCACTTGATCATGATGTATGATCCTTTTAATGTGCTGTTAGATTCTGTTTGTTAGTATTTTGTTGAGGATTTTTGCATCTATGTTCATCAGTGATATTGGCCTGTAGTTTTCTTTCTTTGTGACAGCTTTGTCTGGTTTTAGTAGCAGGGTGACGGTGGCCTTGTAGAATGAGTTTGGGAGTGTTCCTCCCTCTGCTATATTTTGGAAGAGTTTGAGAAGGATAGTTGTGAGCTCTTCTCTATATGTTTGATAGAATTCGCCTTTGAAGCCATCTGGTCCTGGGCTTTTGTTTGTTGGGAGATATTTAATCACAGTTTCAATTTCAGTGCTTGTGATTGGTCTGTTTATATTTTCTATTTCTTCCTGGTTCAGTCTCAGAAGGTTGTGTTTTTCTAAGAATTTGTCCATTTCTTCCAGGTTGTCCATTTTGTTGGCATAGAGCTACTTGTAGTAATCTCTCATGCTCGTTTGTATTTCTGCAGTGTCAGTTGTTACTTCTCCTTTTTCATTTGTAATTCTATTGATTTGAGTCTTCTCCCTTTTATTCTTGATGAGTCTGGCTAATGGTTTATCAATTTTGTTTATCTTCTCAAAGAACCAGCTTTTAGTTTTATTGATCTTTGCTATTGTTTACTCTATTTCTTTTTCATTTATTTCTGATCTGATCTCTATGATTTCTTTCCTTCTGCTAACTTTGGGGTTTTTTTTTTTGTTGTTCTTCTTCTTTCTGTAATTGCTTTAGGTGTAAAGTTCGGTTGTTTATTTGAGGTGTTTCTTATTTCTTGAGGTAGGATTGTATTGCTATAAACTTCCCTCTTAGACTGCTTTTGCTGCATCCCACAGATTTTGTTTCATCGTGTTTTCATTGTCCTTTGTTTGTAGGTATTTTTTGATTTCCTCTGATTTCTTCAGTGATTTCTTGGTTATTTAGTAGTGTATTGTTTAGCCTCCATGTGTTTGTATTTTTTACAGATTTTTTACTGTAATTGAAATCTAGTCTCATAGCGCTGTGGTCGGAAAAGATGGTTGATACAATTTCAATTTTCTTAAATTTACCAAGACTTGATTTGTGACCCAGGATATGATGTGTCCTGGAGAATGTTGCATGAGCACTTGAGAAGAAAGTGTATTCTGTTGTTTTGGTTGGAATGTCCTATAAATATCAATTAAGTCCATCTTGTTTAATGTATCATTTAAAGCTTGAGTTTCCTTATTTATTTTCATTTTGGTTGTTCTGTCAATTGGTGAAAGTGGGGTGTTAAAGTCCCCTACTATGATTGTGCTACTGTCAATTTCCCCTTTTATGCCTGTTAGCATTTGCCTTATGTATTGAGGTGCTCCTATGTTGGGTGCATAAATATGTACAATTGTGATATCTTCTTCTTGGATCGATCCCCTGATCATTATGTAGTGCCCTTCTTTGTCTCTTTAATAGTCTTTAAAGTCTATTTTGTCTGATATGAGAATTGCTATGCCAGTTTTCTTTTGCTTTCTATTTGCATGGAATATCCTTTTCCATCACCTCACTTTCAGTCTGTATGTGTCCCTAGGTCTGAAGTGGGCCTCTTGTAGACAGCATATATACAGGTCTTGTTTTTGTATCCATTCAGAGAGTCTGTGTCTTTTGGTTGGAGGATTTAATCCATTTACACTTAAGGTAGTTATCGATACGTATGCTTCTATTACCATTTTCTTAATTGTTTTGTGTTTGTTATTGTAGGTCTTTTCCTTCTCTTGTGTTTCTTGCCTAGAGAAGTTCCTTTAGCATTTGTTGTAAAGCTGGTTTGATGGTGCTGAATTCTCTTAGCTTTTGCTTGTCTGTAAACGTATTAATGTCTCTGTCAAATCTGAATGAGATACTGGGTAGAGTAATCTTGGTTGTCGGTTTTTCCCTTTCATCGCTTTAAATATGTCCTGCCTCTCCCTTCTGGCTTGTAGAGTCTGCTGAAAGACCAGCTGTTAACCTTATGGGATTCCCTTGTATGTTATTTGTTGTTTTTCCCTTGCTGCTTTTAATATTTTTTCTTTGTATTTAATTTTTGATAGTTTGATTAATATGTGTCTTGTTGTGTTTCTCCTTGGATTTATCCTGTATATGACTCTCTCTGCTTCCTGGGCTTTATTGACTATTTCCTTTCTGATATTAGGGAAGTTTTCAACTATAATCTCTTCAAATATTTTCTCAGTCCCTTTCGTTTTCTCTTCTTCTTCTGGGACCCCTATAATTAGAATGTTGATGCGTTTAATATTTTCCCAGAGGTCTCTGAAACTGCCCTCAATTCTTTTCATTCTTTTTTCTTTATTCTGCTCTGTGGTAGTTATTTCCAATATTTTACCTTCCAGGTCACTTATCTGTTCTTCTGCCTCAGTTATTCTGCTATTGATTCCTTCTAGAGAATTTCTAATTTCATTTATTGTGTTGTTCGTTGTTTGTTTACTCTATAGTTCTCCTAGGTCCTTATTAAACGTTATTAAATGTTTCTTGTATTTTCCCCATTCTATTTGCAAGATTTTGGATCATCTTTACTATCATTACTCTGAATTCTTTTTCAGGTCGACTGCCTTTCTCTTCTTCGTTTCGTCTGATGGGTTTTTACCTTTCTCCTTCATCTGTGTGTTTCTCTCTCTTCTCATTTTGCTTAACTTACTGTTTTTGGTGTCTCCTTTTCGCAGACTGCTGGTTTGTAGTTCCCGTTGTTTCTGGTGTCTGCCCCCAGTGGCTAAGGTTGGTTCAGTGGGTTGTGTAGTCTTCCTGGTGGAGGGGACTGGTGCCTGTGTTTTGGTGGATGAGGTTGGATGTTGTGTTTCTGGTGGGCAAGACCGCATCCGGAGGTGTGTTTTCGGGTGGCTTTGACCTTATTATGATTTTAGGCAGCCTCTCTGCTAATGGGTGTGGTTGTGTTCCTGTCTCGCTAGTTGTTTGTCATAGGCTGTCCAGCACTGTAGCTTGCTGGTCATTGAGCGGGGCTGGGGCTTAGCGTTGAGATGGAGATCTGGGAGAGCTTTCGCCATTTGGTATTATGTGGAGCCAGGAGGTCTCTGGTGGACCAATATCCTGAACTCTGCTCTCGCACCTCAGAGGCACAGGCCTGATACCCGGCTGGAGCACCCAGACCCTGTCAGGCACACAGTTCAGTATAAAAGGGAGAAAAAAGAAAGAAAGGAATAAAGGGAGGAAGGGAGGAAGGGAGGAAGGTTAGAAGGAAGAAGTATTTACTTTACTGTAAAGTAATAAAATAAAATAAAAAGTTAATAAAATAAAAAATTTTAAAAATTATTAAAAATAAAAAACAATTAAAAAGTAATAAGGAACGAAAAAAAAAGAAGGGAAGAAAGAAGAGAGCAGCCAAACCAAAAAACAAATCCAACGATTATAACAAGCAGTAAAAACTATACTAGAAAACAAAAACGGATGGACAGAACCATAGGACAAATGGTAAAAGCAAAGCTATACAGACAAAATCACACAAAGAAAAATACACATACAGACTGACAAAAAGATAGAAAGGAAAAAAAATATGTATATCTATATATTAAAAAAAGCAAAGGAAGACAGCAACCAAATCAATAAACAAATCTACCAAAGATAATAAACTCTAAATACTAAACTAAGATAAACATAACAAATCTACCAAAGATAATAAACTCTAAATACTAAACTAAGATAAACATAAAACCAGAAACAAATCAATCGCAGACAGCAAACCCAAGTCTACAGTTGCTCCCAAATTCCACTGCCTCAATTTTGGGATGATTCGTTGTCTGTTCAGGTATTCCAGAGATGCTGGGTACATCAAGTTGATTGTGGAGATATAATCCACCGCTCCTGAGGGTGCTGAGAGAGATTTCCCTTTCTCTTCTTTGTTCGCTAAGGAACAAAGGAAGAAGCTAGTTACTTCCTTAGCTCCTGGCGTTCAGCTTTGGGTTTGGACCTGCCTTTGCACATAGGTCGACCGAGGGGTTCTGTTCTTCCCTCAGAAAGGACGGGGTTAAAGGAGCAGCTGATTAGGGGGCTCTCGCTCACTGAGGCTGGGGAGTGGGAGGGGTATGGAATGTGGGGCGAGCCTGTGGCAGCAGAGGCCAGCGTGACGTTGCAACAGCCTGAGGGGCGCTGTGTGTTCTCCCGGGGAAGTTGTCCCTGGATCCCGGGACCCTGGCAGTGGTGGGCTGCACAGGCTCCTGGGAGGGGATGTGTGGAGAGTGACCTGTGCTCGCCCACAGGGCTTTGGTGGCTGCAGCATCACCCTTAGTGTCTCGCACCCATCTCTGTTGTCTGCACTGATAGCTGCGGCTTTCGCCCATCTCTGGAGCTTGTTTAGGCAGTGCTCTGAATCCCCCGTCCTTGTGCACCCCAAAACCATGGTCTCTTGCCTCTTAGGCAGGTCCAGACTTTTTCCTGGACTCCCTCCTGGCTAGCTGTGGTGCACTAGCACCCTTCAGGCTGTGTTCACATAGTCAACCCCAGTCCTCTCCCTGGGGTCTGACCTCCAAATCCTGAGCCTCAGCTCCAGCCCCCACCTGCCCCAGCGGGTGAGTAGACAAGCCCCTGGGGCTGGTGAGTGCTGGTCGGCACTGATCTTCTTTGTGGGAAGCTCTCCGCTTTGCCCTCTGCACCCCTGTTGCTGCGCTCTCCTCCGTGGCTCCAAAGCTTCCCCCCGCCACCCACCATCTCTGCCAGTGCAGGGGCTTCCTAGTGTGTGGAAACTTTTCCTCCTTCACGGCTCCCTCCCACTGGTGCAGGTCCCGTCCCTATCCTTTTGTCTCTGTTTATTCTTTTTTCTTTTGCCCTACCCAGGTGCGTGGGAAATTTCTTGCCTTTTGGGAGGTCTGAGGCCTTCTGCCAGCGTTCAGTAGGTGTTCTGTAGGAGTTTTTCCAGATGTAGATGTATTTGTGGTTTGGAAGTTGATCTCCACATGTTATTCCTCTACCATCTTGAAGGTCTCTACACACATTGTTTTTTTTTAAAGTGTTTGTGCAGTCACCTGTCAATGGACATTTAGGTTGGTTCCATGTCCTGGCTATTGTAAATAGTGCTGCAATGAACATTGTGGTACATGTATCTTTTTGCCGTCTCTTTTTTTTTTTTTTATGAGTGGGATTGTGTTCCTGTCTTACTGGTTGTTTGGCCTGAGGCTTCCAACACTGGGGTTTGTAGATTACTGGGTAGTGCTGGGTCTTGGTGCTGAGATGAGGAGCTCCATGAGACAGGGAGGATGGGAGGGAGGCTCAAGAGGGAGGGGATTTGGGGACATGTGTATGCGTATGGGTGATTCGCTTTGTTGTGCAACAGAAATTAACACAGTATTGTGAAGTAATTATACTCCAATAAAGATCTATTTTAAAACAGTGTGTATGTATTCTATTTGATACAAAAAATCTTAAAGTTCATTTATTTCTGAAAGTATTATTTACCAAGTATCTGAGATAAAGACATGGTATGTATCTTGGTCTTTTTCCTACATGTCATATACAATCATGGCAGATAGTAAATACTTCAAAAAAGTGTTCAAGATGGGAAGGGGTTATTGGTTCAGTTAGCTGTCACATTTACCTGAAAGAAGCAGAATGGTTAATGCAAGACTTAGAAGTGAGCAATGTCTTGGATGATGAATACAATTTTGACCAACATGGTATGGAAGTGGGGAATGAAGAAAGAACAGAGTGGACCATTGAGCCAGAAGGCTTTCTTGAGCAAAGGTACAAAGGCAGAATCATAGGCTGTACTCGGGCAACACCAAATGGACCAAGTTGGCTGGAATATATGACATGTATAAAGAAGTTGTGAGAATTAGCCTAAAAAGCTTATACATATTATGAAGGGATGAATGGCAGGTAGAGGAATCTTCACTTAATCTTGTAGACAAAGGGATCCTTCAGAAGTTTCCAAATAATAGATTTATGTGATCAAAGCTAGAAGATGACTCTCTGGGGAGGATGGGTCAGAGAGGAGAGAGTACAGAGGTAAGGGGCCCCCAGTTATGATACCTTTGACTTGATTATAACAAAGCTGGTTGTTTTTGTTTAAATTTGAACTGATGCCCTTGAGTCTTAGTATTCTCTTCTCCTTATACATATATACACATGCTACATTGACGTCTGTTGTCTGAAAAGTGGAGCGTCGAGTGGGAAATGGTTTCTCTATATTCGTGGGCCGTTTCATAATAAGCAGAGTTGCCAAAACTTTCCAGGATAAAGAGATCTTTAACGATACGTAACAAATTAGATTGTGAAAGGTCAGGAAAACACATTTTTTTCATTGAAAATTAAAGACACCTGGGCTTTTCATTGTAAATATTTTATATGCTTAGTACTAGGCTAACTGATAATTTTAGGGACAATTTGCAGTAAAATGTAAGATGTTTAAGCTCATATGCTACATATATTTTGAAAATCAGAGTTGGAAATTTATAACTATGTTCTCTCAAGATATGATAGTCTTTTCTGAGGATTTTTATGATGTCAAGAACAGGAATGTATTTTAAGAAATAATCTCCTCAGGCTGGCACTATGAAATTCTGAAAAATAGATACAGGACCATCTTAGATTCCTATGGCAAGTAGGCATTACAGGATTATATTCTCTGTTTGATCGACAGTTTTTAAGTGTGAGAATGTATATTTTAGGCTTACCGGCTGTAAAGTATCTATCACTACACCTTTATAGTAGCGTCTATGTGCCTGTTATAAAAAGAGCAATGTTGTATGTGATATGGGCATTTTTTTTGGAAATAAAATTTAGATCCTTCAACCTACATTCCATGGAATTGTATATAAGAATTTAAGAGCTGGAAGGGGCATTAGATATCTTCTTGGTCAGTGTCCTGAATATATGCTCTGTAGAGCACTAGTCCCATAGATGGCCTGTAAATAAGAATTTCTGAGGGCATTGCTGTGTACTGCACTTCTCACCTTGCACATGACTATTAGTCTATTGAAGGCTCTGGGATTTTCCTAGTGATAAGCCAGTTTGACTTTTTATAACCCAGAGTTTCTCAAATTTATTTGATCATGTATATGTGGTTATGAATGTGTGTATGTGCACGTGTGTGAATGTTCATTCAGTAAATTAACATCTTGTGGCACTCATGTTATTTAGAATATGCTTTGGGAAACTAACTATTCCTTCTCTTCATTTTGTGGGAAGCTGAAGCCCAGGAAGGTTTATTTCTCTCTGCAGGTCACACAGCTCTCGATAGAACTGTGAACCCTATTTCTCAGTTCCCATATTGCCACTTCCCTTTTCAATGATCTCACGGATCCATGTGTGATATAGCGCTGGCAGTGCTGTAATTATCTTCTCCTTTTTCCTTAGCTAATAGAAACTTTCCTGCCACTGATAAACTTTTCACTCAAATGGGAGAATGAACTCAGGGCTGAGCAACTCCATCCTAAAGACAAAGCCTTTGGCTTGATTCTACAGTACTTAGTGCTGGAAACTGGAGTCTCCATCATCTCCATTTTGAATTTTGCCCTGATCTGCCCTCTTCCAACCACCACATGTGCTTCCTATACCTGCACGTGACCACAGTCGGTGTACTGGACCAGCTCTTTAATTGGACCGCCAAAAGTAATGATTCATCCCTTGCAAATTCCACTTGTGAATCACTAGTGCTGTATGCTTGCTTTATCCTCCTGTGCCTAGTTGTCATTTTATCACTTCCATGATGCTCCAAACTA